>NC_047087.1:268525610-268833839 GCF_902459505.1 Geotrypetes seraphini
ATTATCTAAACCACTGAGAACCATAGATCTTGTGGTCTATAAAGTTAATAAAAATAATAAATATATATATACTGGTGTGTGGGGACAATTTTGCACTGTGGTAATCTAGCCCAAAATGAGGAAATATCTTTCAATACATCAGACCTATAGTTAACTATATTTGTCTTTTCCAACTTAAAGTATAAAAACCACACCAAATAATTTCAATCATGCCAGTATTTATCTGCATTTTCCTATAATCTTCCTCCTCCAGAAAACTTGGAATAATATTTAGTTACTAACCACTAAAAATTAATTCCCCCTTTTCTCAAGCTGTGCTAGAGGTTTTTAGCACAGTGTGATAAAAGAGAGGGTAAATTAATTTTGCTAGCTTAATAAAACACAAACATAGGAAAGCTAAAGACTGAGGTACAAATGTTACAAATAATTTGTCAAAATACACAATGTAAATTCAGTTAAACACATTTAAAATTTATTAAACTTTTTGGTCAAAATAATTGAACAAGTATATACAATCCCATTGTAATATTAGTACTAATATGTATTTTAGGAACAAGGTCAATTTTATACTTAAATGACCAAGACGTTCCACAATTCAGGATCTGCAGATAGTGTCACAACCAATATACAGTATAAGAGAAAAATTGCAAGTTTTAGAACACTAGAGATTTGCTAGTTTATTCTGAACATGAGTGGCACTCTAGGGACATTAATTTAGAAGGCGGAGGAGGGAGAGCAACACATTTTGTTCTTGCATATTCTTCTCAGGTTTAGCAATCATAATAGCATACCTTCAATTTAACAACAATGGAGTGTAAGAAATACTTCTACATATCACCAGGGATGCAGAAAGACTTCATCCTCAATAAATTCAATAACCACTTGGCACCGGCAGATCCAGAGCTGCTGCTACTAATGCACTCTATTAGCACATAGTTGTCAGGAAATCCTGACTACTGGTGTCAACGGGTTAAAATTAATAGTCAAACCTATTTGTTAAGTTGTGCTAATTGTTTGGCATAATCAAGTTAAAATTAAATTGCTTTCTTTAATTGCAATGTTAAACTCACCATGCATATATTCCATTACACCAAATATTTAACATTTTTCATAAAACAAACAAACCCCCCCCAAACAAAAAAAACAAACTTAAAAAAGGTAAAAAAAAAAAAATGCACATCTGGTTTGTCATTGTGTCAAATATGTTACTTGACTTAAAAACGGAATTCTGTTTTACTGCACATTTTTTGCTGCATTTTCCCTTATTTCCAAGGTGGTTTCTTATGAATAAAGCTGAAGATGTCTTTATACCAACTTTTAAATTTTATAGTTGTGCATTATATGAAGTATTTTTACAGGAAAACAATATAAACAACAAACTAAATGGCAGTTTTGCGTAAAATAAGTTCAGGAGTTTGAAGTATTTCATACGGTATGAAAATGTTTATCATGCTGCCAAAATTGATGATTTGGGATAAACTTTTGTAAAACTTTCCCATCAGAATCATTTTGCACAATCTCAATACATGCAATAAAAGAAAAAGAAATGACTGAATACATACTTCCAGATTTAAAAACACTTTTTATAGCTTGTTTTTATTAAGTGGTTTACACCAGAGGGTGTGAGTATAGATACAGTCAGTGAGTAAATATACATGAAAACCTGCTACTGAACCAACTCAAGACCTATCTAAGTGCTCAAAGGTAAAAATACCTTAGCCTAGATAAAGGCCAGAGAAGGAATGTTTACAGGCATAAAGCACAATATATGTTTTGAAAGGCCCAAATATTACAGCAGAGAAAGACAGACAAAGAAAGAGAGGAATAACATGTTTGATGACAATTTTCCTCGGGTGTTCAATTTTTGGTCTATAAACTGGAAAAGAAGGCTCAGACTTAAATAAATACATTTTGAGTATTGGCCTCTATTGAGCACTGTCCATCAATTCTGCTTCAAGTGGGCTTTCACTCGGAAAACAAATGTGTGCCTCCTCCTCACCGAAGGCAGAACTATACCATGAACTCAAAACCAGGCCAGCTTGTCTCCTTTTTCTATAAAGAAAAGTAAGTGCATCAATGTTCTTTAGGAGGACAACAAAGCCTTTTTCTTTTATAGATAAACAAGTAGACTTATTATGCAAGAACAAGACTTTGTCCTCAAATAAGTCGTCTTTAGTTAACTTTGTCCTGGAATATATACAAATTATTGGTGGCAGCTACAGCAATGATGTTCTCCTTAGGGTGCCATGCTGTATGTAGGATCTTCTTGTTGAAGTCTAGACTGTCAACACTTATTTCATCTTTCTTCCTCTTGCCACCTGTACAGACTTTGCGTGGCTTTAAGATGGCACGTGGTTTGCTACTCTCCCTGGATGCTTCCAATGTAATATCCCGCCGTGTAGATCTATCAAACATTCTGAAAAAATTGTTGTAGGAACCAGTCATAATAGCACTGTATAAAAAGAGAAGGAACATTCTATTAATAAACCGGCTGGTACCAAAATCTGAACTGTTTAATATAAAACCACCACAAATTAGAAAAAGCAAAGTTACTAAAATACTATCATTCTAACACTAGTGCATAATACTGCCAAGGTCCTTCCAAACAGAACACTGATCAAGCAGCTATTAATATGCTCCAGAGAAAGTTTGAGCTGACCATGGATACTGCTACATACATCACATGTTATAGGCAAGCAATCTTGCTGTCATGTATATATGAACTACTGGTGCAATGTTACAATTTAACTACAATGCAGAGCTGTCCACATTTTCTAAATACAGTCAACGTTCAGTTTGCGAGTAACGCTGTTTGCGAGTGTTTTGCAAAACAAGCAAAACATCCTCGCAAATCTTGTCTCACAAACCAAGTGTTGACTCGATTTGCGAGCACCCCCACGAGAACCGGCATTGCTCCCCCCACCACTCGGGAACGGGGCCCCCTGTGCGAACAGCATTCAACCTTACCCCATCTGGCAGCGGCACGCAGCCCACAGGACGTGCCAGTGAAAGAAGTGCCTGCCTCTTGCCTGGGCCTTGAGCATCTGCGTATGCTCAAGGCCTTCTGGTTCTCGCTCTCTCCGAGGTAAGGATGAATGCTGTGCGGGCGGTGCCGGTTCGTGAGCAGGGGAGGGGGGTGTGTGGAGCGATGCCGGTTCTCCGGGGGGGGGGGGGGGGGGGGGGGGGGCAGCACCACTGGCCTCGCGGGGTGGGTGGGAATGTATCAAGCGAGTTTCCTTTACTTCCTATGGGGAAACTCACTTTTATATACGAGTAATTTGGTTTACGAGCATGCTTCTGGAATGAATTATGCTCATAAACCAGGGGTGTCCAATGTCGTTCCTCGAGGGCCGCAGTCCAGTCGGGTTTTCAGGATTTCCCCAATGAATATGCATGAGATCTATTTGCATGCACTGCTTTCAATGCATATTCATTGGGAAATCCTGAAAACCCGACTGGACTGCGGCCCTCGAGGACCGACATTGGACACCCCTGTCATAAACCAAGGTTCCACTGTATAGAATTTTGGTAAACAGTGGGCACAGAAGTGGATGATTATCAGACAGCTCTTAAAGCTCAGAATAAGTGGAAATACAAGGCCCTTCCCACACACGTACTCAAGTGCTCTAAACTAAGTTCCTCTGTTCAAGGAGAAGTATATTTCTGAGGGAGGTGGCAGAGTTGTGTGCTTGATTAATCCTGTTATGAGGAAAACACTTGGTATGGGTAAGCAATTTTGTTTTCCCAACTGACCAGCAGCAAACTGAATCGGGTACACAAGGATTTGTCCATTCTACAGTCATCTTTTTCATTTTTGAGAAGTAATCAGATCCGATGATGCAAGTGTTAACTATATAAAAAATATATCTTGTTCAGTACTCCAGGTACCTATGAACTCTAATAGTTAGTGCGGTATGCTAAGATCCTGGGGAACTGGGTTCAATTCCCACTGCAGCTCCATTTGACCATGGGCAAATCACTTAACTCTCTATCGCCCCAGGTACAAAAGGACACAGATTGTGCATATACTTGGAATAGAGAAAGTACCTGTATATGTGCATAGCGCTGCATACATCTAGTAACTGCTCTATACAAATAAGTAGTAGTAGTAGTAGTAATGATTGACTGAAATAAAGTACTTTCTGCTAGTGCTGCCCGATTTTCAATTTAAATCGATTCACTTTGGGTGAATCGATTAAAAAAAATAAAATCGCACCCCCGTTCCCCCCCTCCGAGTCAGTGACTGACCCTCCCCCCCTCAAGCAGGCCGGCTTCTGCTGCTCCTGCTTTAGGGGGGAGGGTCAGTTGGGAAGTGCTGCAGTGTCCGATTTCACCCCTGGCCTCCGGCTCTTATATTTACCTAATTACAGCAGCAAAGCAACCTGCAGAGAGGATCACCAGTATTGTAGTGATCCTTGCGGGCTGCCATCTGCCTCCGAAGCTATCATTCCTTCTGGCAATCCTGCCCCTGACGTCAGAGGAGAAGTTGGGACCACGGCAGAGGGAACCACAGCTGCAGAGACTGATGTCAGCCTTCAAGGATCGCTACAGTACCGTCAATCCTCTCTGTAGGCTGCTCTGCTGCTGTAATCTATGGGACTTTCCAAGCTCATTTTCTATACTAAAATTGATTTTTCCCTTTCCCCCATGTTATTATCCTTAATTGTTCTCTTTCTTTCAAATTGTATTTCTCCCCACTATCCTATTGTCTCATGTAAGTAAAATTATGTCATTAATAGTTTGTTAATTGGACCCTTTTTAAAATTTTTTACTGGAAAACGCTTAGAATTTGATTAGTGTTTTATCAAATTTTTAATAAACTTGAAACTAATTAGGTAAATATAAGACCAGGGGGTTATATACAGGGCTTGAGGGGGGGTGCCGGCCTTCAAGGAAGAGGGCCCTGGTGTAGAAGTACATGGAAGGAGGGAGGGAAGGGGAGTATGCCGGACGAGGGGGGGAAGAAATAATGGCTCTAAAAATAGGAGAGGAAGAGAGATGGTGGACAATGGGATTTAGGGAGGGAAGGAACAGAAAGGGAAAGAAGTTGGACACAAGGGATGGTGTGGACGGGGATAAAGATACTGGATAGGAGAGTAGTTGGGAAGAGGAGGGAGAGATGCTGGATGAAAGGGTAGTTGAGAAAAGAAGAGATTGTGGATCTGGGGATGGTGGGGTCCATCGCTGCAGCTGCGGGAATGGAGATAAAAAAAAAAGGAAAGATGCCAGACCTCCGGGTGAGGGAAAGGAAACGGAAGGGGAGGACAGAGATGGAAGATGGATGGTTAGCACAGAGAAAGAAGGAAATGACAAATGGGCAGGAGACCCTGGCAAGCGAGTTATCAGAAGACAATCATAGCCTGGGACAAACATGATTTGAATAATGACTAATCAGGGATCTCAAAGTCCCTCCTTGAGGGCTGCAATCTAGTTGGGTTTTCAGGATTTCCCAAATGAATATGGATTGAAAGCAGTGCATGCACATAGATCTCATGCATATTCATTGGGGAAATCCTGAAAACCCAACTGGATTGCAGCCCTTGAGGAGGGACTTTGACACCCCTGGACTAGACAATAAAAAGGTAGAAAAAATAATTTTATTTTCTATTTTGTGATTACAATGTGTCAGATTTGAAATGTGTATACTGCCAGAGCTGATGTTAGACCATGAGCTAGGATTTAACAGAGAGAGGAAAAGTCTTTTTTGTTTATACCAGTGCCAGTGTTAGTAGGAGAAGGCAAAGGGAGTGAAGAAGCTATAAAAGGGGTGAAGAGGATATAAAAATAAACCCACCAGGATGTTTGAAAAAACCCACCCAATTGGGCAGGAAAATCGAATAAAAATAAATAAATAAATAAATAAATAAAACAATCGATTCAAATAGGCTGAATCGAATCAAAATTTTTTTCCTGAATCAGGCAGCACTACTTTCTGCTACTGAAGATTGACCCAGGCAGCTTTGTGTTGTCAAGAGATAAAGTGGAGACCAATAACTATTTTGTTTAAACTTTTTAGTGAAGAAGATACTAACAGTTACTGTAATAGTGGTGGCTCATACCTGATGAAGCTTGATTATATTTAAAAAAGGAATGCAATCTGCTCATTATAATGCTGAATATAGTTCATTAGCTAATCAGATGGTATACAGTGTTCCCCCGCGAATTTGCGAAATGTGGCCTCACTAATTTGCGGTATTCTTCGACCGCCTCTCCCTGTACTAAATTCAAGCTACACCAATCAGGAGCTGTGTGTCAAAGCAACTCCTGATTGGTGTAGGCTGACTTTAAACAACAGGAAGAGGCGGTTGGAGCATACCGCGAGTGATTTTGCACTCGCTGGCGCCGCAGCTGCCCTTTCCTGCCTCGAGCGATTTTGTACCTGCCAGCGCCCCAGCTGCCATCTCCTGCCTTTTAACTGTATTTGCGGTTTTTCAAAATTTGTGGGGGTTTCATTCTTCGGGGGAGTACTGCACACTTTGCCACTAGAATGCCAAGTTTGTTGGGGTCAAAGAAAAAAAAACAACAAAACACCTGTGAAGACTGTTCTAAAAATTAGGTAAGGGTTTGTTTTAATCTAGTGCTGAGGGACTTCTCATATTGATGCTTATATAACTCATGTTAAAAAACATATGCACTACTTTTTCAATTTTATTTTTATCTGCAATTCCAATAAAACAATAAAATCCCACATGCCTGTCCCAAGCTTTCTTAAATTCAGACACAGTCTTGTCTCCACTCCCTCTATTGGGAGACTATTCTACATATCTACCACAGAAATACTGATCAAAAGGAAAAGCCAAAATTAACCATTACAGAAATAAGTTATCCTTTCAAGTCTATGACAAAGCAGGAAGGCGAACAAGTAGAAAAACACAAGCAATCCAAGATAAACAAATTATCTAATTATAACACACTAATGTTCCTTTTTTACAAAGCTATGGTAGGGATTCAACACATGGCAAATGCAATACAGCCCATTTGATTCCTATGGGCTGTGTCGCACTTGCCATGCTGGTACTCGCTACTGCAGCTTTGTAAAAGGTGTCCTAAAGTAAGCTAACAGCACAAGACATACCAGTAATTACTATTAGTGTAGATCTATTGTGGCTACTCTTAACTGGAGTCCATCATCTTGCTGTTCAGAAAAGCAGAGTCGAAAAGGTTCAAAATAGATATTTGACCAACTTCCATTTAATTAAACATCTACATGGACATTTTAAAAATAAAAGGGCTCTCATTTAGATAAGTTTTCTGATACTTAAACTGGCTGTTATTTCATGGATTTCTTTAGTCATATAAGGAAACACTCTTGACCTGGAAACCCAAGGAAGAACATACCTTTTCTTTAAAAAAAAAAAAAAAAAATACATACATATATATATATTTTTTCATAGAAGTCACTTTTGATCAAGTGACAATGCCACCAACTCTATTTCAGAGGTCCCCAAAATATCAGAAACATTTTGAACATTAGTCTCAAGATCTGGATCTAAAAAAGCAGGTTGAGATTCCAAATGTTTTCTTTGCAGTAAGTAGATAGATGAGCAATCCTTTTAAGAGCATGCTTCGGTTATCCGTTTTTTTACATTAGTCTATGGACGGAAACTCTGGATAATTGCACTTCTGATAAGCACACAATCCGCTTATGTGCACAGATGTTATAGGTCCAACCGCCATTTTCTCACGTTACGTTCACTCCGGTTAAATGCAATCACATGTTCTGATATGGATGAGCCATGTGTTTCGGAACTGCAGACTAGGCCTGGCCAGGTGTTCGAACTTTCGGAACTGTACCATGGCGTCGTGTGTGGTGCAGTGGTTGGATCTACAGCCTCAGCACCCTGGGGTTGTGGGTTCAAACCCCGCGCTGCTCCTTGTGACCCTGGGCAAGTCACTTAATCCTCTATAGCCCCAGGTACGTTAGATAGATTGTGAGCCCACCGGGACAGAGAGGGAAAATGCTTGAGTACCTGATTGTAAAAACCGCTTAGATAACCTTGATAGGCGGTACATAAAATCCTAATAAACTTGAAACTTGAAAAATCATTGTCTTTGGCTGGATGTTATTTAAAAATACCATCGTGGAAGCCCAGACCAGATGTATTCCACGTATTAGCAAAGGTGGAAAGAAGAGGAAACGAGAGCCAGCGTGGTTAAAAGGTGAAGTGAAAGAGGCTATTAGGACCAAAAAAACATCCTTTAAAGAATGGAAAGATCCGAATGAAGAAAATAAGAAGAAACACAAGCACTGGCAAGTTAGATGAAAAGCATTGATAAAGATAGCTATGAAAGAATATTAAGAGAAACTTGCAAAAGAGGCAAAAACTCATAGCAATTTTTTTAGGTACATCAGAAGCAGAAAACCTGTGAGGGAAACTGTGGGACCAATGGATGATCAAGGAGCGAAGGGAGCGCTCAGGGAGGATAAGGCCATAGCGGAAAGACTGAATGAATTCTTTGCTTCAGCCTTTATGGAAGAAGATGTAAGAGATCTACCTAAACCGGAAATGGTTTTCAAGGGTGATGATGCGGACGGAGGAACTGAAAGAAATCTCGGTGAATCTGGAAGATGTACTGAGCCAAATCGACAAGTTAAAAAATGATAAATCACCAGGATCAGATGGTATACAACCCAGGGTATTAAAAAAAACTCAAAAATGAAATTGCTGGCCTGCTGTTAGTGATCTGTAACCTTTTGCTAAAATTGTCTGTAGTACCTGAAGATTGGAGGGTGGCCAACATTACACAGATTTTTAAAAAGGGCTCCAGGAGAGATCTGGGAAATTACAGACCAGTAAGCCTCACTTCAGTGCCGGGCAAAATGGTAGATACAATTATAAAAAATAAAATTGTGGAACACATAGACAAGTATGATTTAATGAGATGAAGTCAGCATGGGTTCAGCCGAGGGAGAACTTGCCTCACAAATTTTCTGGCCATTCCCTCCTTGAATCTGCCTTACAAATTAAGAACATTTTGGTGGCAGCAAGGAAACAATGTGCTTTCAGATGGAAAAGATTAATGAAAGGGCTTTTTTGTGCCAACCAGTGGAAGAGACTGTACATAGACAGCAATGTTACAGAGAATATTTTCAAATTACATTGGTATCAGGGATACAACAAGTATTTCAGAGGTACAACAAGGCAGGAAGGAGTCAGAGAAATTTATCAAAGAGATAGATTTTAATTGATTTCCTAAAGGATTGGTAGGATGGTGTATTTGAAATGAGGGTGATTAGGCATTTATTCCATTTGCCTGCTTGGAATGAAAGTGTTTTATCAAGGAATCTCTTGTAGATACAACCCTTTAGGGAGGGGAAGGCAAACAGATAGGCATTGCGTGTGCGAATGGTGCTTGGGAATACAAAGTGGTGTGACATGTAGATTGGAGATAAGCCTGTTATGGTTTTGAAGCAGAGGCAGGCAAACTTGAAGATGACCCTTGCCTCCCATCGGCAACCAGTGAAGTTTTCTGTAGAACGGGCTTACATGATCTGACTTTTTGAGACCATAGATGAGACGAACGGCAGTATTCTCGATGAGTCTCAGGTGCTTGATGGTCTTCTTAAAGGATCCCAGGTATATGATATTGTAGTAATCTAAGGTGCTTAAGATTAGAGACTGAACTAGCAAGCGAAAGGAGAGAAGTCGAAAGTGTATGATGGTACGGAGTTTCCAGAGGATGCTAAAACATTTTTTGACCTGAGTATTGGTATGGTCTTCAAAAGTCAGGTATCGGTTCAGGATGACTCCAAGGACTTTGATGGCAGGGTTGATTGGGTAAATTAGCCCATTTAATTTCAAAGAGGTATTTGTTAGCTTGTGGTTAGAGCGTGCAGGAAGAGCTTGTTTTTTTCAGGGTTCAATTTTAGTTTGAATTATGTGGTCCATTGCTCTACCTTAGTGAAAACAGATGAGGTGAATTGTTCAATTTCTTGTGTCACTGAGGTTATGGGGATGATAATTGTAATGTCATCTGCATATATGAATGATTTCAGTTTTAAGTCAGATAACATATGTCCCAATGGTGCCATGTAGACGTTGAATAGAGAAGGAGAGAGAGGGGAGCCCTGTGGAACTCTGATGGGATTGCATCAAGATTGGTAGAAGGTTCTGTCACAGTGGACTTGGTAGGTGCGGTTTTTTAGAAAACCTGTGAACCAGGTTAGTACCTGTCCAGAAATGTCAATAGAATCATGGCATCTGAGCAGAATGTCATGGTCGGCAAGGTCAAAGGCACGGCTTAAGTCAAACTGGAGTATCAATGCGCTTTTTCCCAGAGAAAACAAATGGAAGAGGTGATCGGTCAGCAACGCTAAGACGGTTTCTGTACTGTAGTTTGTGCGAAATCCTGACTGAGAGTCTTGTAGAATGTTGAACTTCTCTAAATGTTTCATGAGGTCAAGATTAACTAGACCTTCCATTAGTTTAAGGAAAAGAGGTATGTTGGTGATGGGTCTGTAATTGGAAACTGAAGAGACTGGTTCCTTGGGAGTTTTTGATAATAGGAATCACCAGAATGTGGCTGAGTTCTGACGGGAAGTAGCCAGTGGACAGGCAAAGAGAGACCCAGGTGAAGAGTTCAGCTTTGAATGGGAAGGGGGCTTTTTTCATGATAATCGGAGGAGGACAGTTGTCTAGTAGGCAGTTGGATTTTGCATATTTAGAGTAGAGCTTAAGAAATTGGTTCCAGTCTGGGTTTTCAAAATGATTCCAGATAATGTCAGCAGTTGAGCCTTCATTTCCTAGAGCAGGTAGATTAATTGACAGGTCTGTGCTAGTAGCTACAAGAGACGTTTTCTAGTTACGAATTTTTGTGGCGAAGTGGTCAGCAAGGTTTGCTGTAGAGGGTGGGAGATCTGTATGGGAGCATTTGTGTAGGTTAATACCAAATAAGGAATTGACTATTCTGAAGAGTTCTTTGCTATTCAGTAAAGGAGTTAATTGTTTGGGAATAATGTTTACTGCGCTTTTCTTTAATCATTGTTTTGTACTCTGACTTTTAGTCGCCAAGTGTATCTGTCATTATCTTTTCCTGATTTACACCATATTCTTTCTAGTTTACGTACTTCTCGTTTTAATGCTGATAGATCTGCATCAAACCAGCTAGCTAATAAACGGTGTCTTTTCTTACAAGCTTTCAATGGTGCAATGTCGTTTAGAACCTGATTGCTGAAATTTTTACAGTCTAGGATGAAATTTGGGTCTAAGTCAGGGATGGATATTAAGCTATAGTGTGACCTCTTGTCCATATCATTTTCTCTTTATGAGTGGTCCTTGATTTCTTTTTGGGTTGTTTTTTGAACCAGAGTAATTCAAAATTACACAAAAGGTGGTCTGACCAGGGGGTATTAGCCCAGGTTTCACCTTTAAAACTTACACTGGGAGTAGTTGGAACATTGGAAAGAAATGTGATCAGATCTAAGTGGTGACCTTTCCTTTTTTTTTTTTTTAAATTGATTTGAAAATTATCACAAGTAATAGACTTGTTAAAGAAATACAGATAGGAAATAACAACATAATGAACAAAATTATAAATGCGGCATTTGAATTATCATCCTTCTTAGACCTCAAAATCAAGAAAAAAGGAGGAGGGATCCAATACATTCCATGGAGAGAAATAAAATCAAAAAACTTTTATCAGAAAGCTGACTACGTTAAACAACCCCACTTATCATAAATCCAACAGATCATATACATTACTTATCTTTAGAGATCTTTTTAATTATTATTATTATTATTATTAGGATTTTATATACCGCCTATCAAGGTTATCTAAGCGGTTTTACAATCAGGTACCTCAAGCATTTAAGGTCTAGAAAGACTCAATTGTGATGGTAAAAAGAAAGTGTACTTAATCCCCAAATATCGAATCAAAATTTACAAGGGTATGCCAAAAGAAAGGAAGCCCCCAAACTTTTAGTCTCATCACGCATAGAAAGGAATTCTTTTCTGCGGTCCTGTGTTGTCTTAGATACATCAGGATAAATCCAAATTCTTTGTCCTGAAAATTCTTGATTTAAATTCTGAAAGTAAAGTTTCATTATAAGGTTTAGGTCTTGTTCAAATACCAAGGAGACTAAGAGCGTTCCCCTTTCCTTAACATCAGAAAGGGATTCCTCTAACATTGCAGTCAAATTTTTTTCCACCACCAAATTTCCTCCTTCATCAGCCTTAGTCATAGCAGTAGGAATATAATAAATTTTATTTATGGGAGGAATAGATTGTTGAGGAATTTTAAGAATTTCGATCAGATATTTTTTAAAGTAGTCAAGAGGATTTAATGTCAGTGATTTTGGAAAATTTAGTATTCGTAAATTTAGTCTCCTATTAAAATTCTCAAATTGTTCCAATTTAGTATGCACATATGTCTTATCTTTAACCAACGTTGATGTTATTGCCTTTAAGTCTTTAACTTCAGATTTAACACAGGTTATTTGTTCAGCAGAGTCATGTTTAGTTTGTTGAATTATTTTAGATAAATTATCCACTTTCTCTGAGAGATTAAGTACCTCTAATGTTGATCCTGTAAGCTTGCTGTCGAGGCTCTGCAAGGCCTGCCAAATGGTCTCTAGAGTTACCACCGGGGGAGTCTGAAGCAGCGATGAACTCGCTGGGGCTCCCAAAATCAGTTGCTCAACTGTCCTTCCCGCGGGCGATCCTTCCTCCAAACTCAAGTCCAGGTCCGCGACTTCCGCCCCTGGAATCTGTCGGGGCAACCCGCGTTGACGTTGGACACGGCGGTACGCTGGATACCGGAGAGGACAGTGAAATTTCATGCCCTAGGAAGCTGGACGCTCCATCGTCCAGACTTGCAGCAGGGCCCTCTTCTCTCGGTTCCGAGGTTGTAAGCTGGCTCAGAAACCTCTCCAGGGTTTGTTGTTGTACCGGCGTAGAGGTTCTGAGCTGGGAGGAAGCCGTTCTCAGAACCCCCTTCCTTTTGGTATGCGGCATCAGGACGCAAAAAGCTCCATAGAGGATTCAAATATATGAAGAATATCAAGGAGTTAACCGGCCCCTCGGGAGAGGTAAGAGACGCCAGACCTAGCGTGCAGCCATCTTGGATCCTCCCCTCGTCGCTGTCAAGTGGTGACCTTTCCTGTGAGTTTTAGTTGGAGGTAGAAAAGCCTAGAGCTGTGAGGAAGGAAAGTAGATCTGCAACATTGGAATTCTCTTCCTGCTCGAGATGTAGATTGACATCACCATCTAGAAGATTGTAGGCGCCAGTTGCCAAGTTTGTAAGGAGGAATTCATAGAGATCTTCTTTAGCTAGGTACATAAGATGATCTGGTTGATCTGATACATATAGACTTTCTGAAAGTTTTTAACCAAATCCCTCATGAGAATCCTGAGAAAATGTAAAAGCTATAGGATAGAAGGCAATGTTCTGTTGTTGATTAGGAACTGATTTAGGTAAAATTGAATGGCCATTTCCCTCAGTGAGGAAGAATAGTACAGTGTCCCAGAGATCTGTACTAGCACTGGTGCTATTCAATATAAAATAATCTGGAAATGGGAAAGATGAGTAAGGTAATTGAACAGTTTTGACACCTGCAAATTTAAAATTGTTTGTTAAAAATTGAATACTATGATAAATTGCAGGAGGACCTTAGGGAATTGGAATGCTGAGCATCCAAATGGCAGATGAAATTCAATGCACAGAAATGCAAAGTGATGCACAGAGGAAATAATATTCCAAATCGTAGTTACTTGATGCTGGGTGGGGACACCTGAAGTGGAACCTAAGAAAAAGATCTAGTGTCATTGTGAACAAAATGTTGAAATTTTCTGTTCAGTTTGTGGCAGCAGCCAAAAAAGCAACCAAAATGCTATAAATTAGGAAATGGAAAATAAGATGACTATTATGATGCCTCTATGACTCCATAGTGTAACCTTTCCTTGAGTATTGTCTGCAATACTGGGTGCTGTATTTAAAAAAATGATATAGTGAAATCAGAAAAGGTTCAAAGAAGGGTGCCCAAAATGATTGATTATGAGGATGGAACTCCTATCTTATGAGGAAATGTTCAGAGTTTAGGGCTCTTCAGCTTGGAAAAGAAATGGCTGAGCCAGTGGCGTACCTAGGGTATGTGGCACCCGGGGCCCATCATTTTTTGACACCCCCCCCCATGTAAAAAAATATTTTTTGTAATGACCATGAAACAGAATAAATGGTCAGAATAGAAACAGGCAGTGAAAATTTTCTTATATTCCAAACATAACATAGCATAAATTATGTCTGAATTGTCATGACATCAGAAGTACATATGGAGTAGTTGCAGGTGATGCTTGGGACAGTTCTGATTGTGTTAGTTCGGTTTTATGTGTTTTTTGAATAGAAGGGTTTTTATTTCTTTTTGAAGATTTTGCAGTCTGTGGTCGATGTCAATTGGTTGTAGAGTTGGGGGTCGAGTGTTGCAGCTCGAATGGCTAGGAGGTTGTCGAACAGTTTTTTTCTTTTGACGTTTTTGGTTGGAGGGTGTGTGAATGGTGCGTGAGTTCTCCTATGTCTGTTTGAGGTGGATTGAATTATTTAGCTGAAGAAATTAGTTACCCCCTCATCCCACACACATTAATTCTCTTCCATTTTTGTTCCCATTATAAAAAACACTGATAAGTTCCCAGAAAAAAAATACATTAAAATAAGAAGTGAAAACAAAGGCCCCTTCAGATGAGAACATAACATAAGAATAGCCTAACTGGGTCAGACCAATGGTCCATCATGCCCAGTAGCCCATTCTCATGGTAGCCAATCCAGGACACTAATACCTGGTCAAAACCCAAAGAGTAGCAACATTCCATGCTACCGATCCAGGGCAAGCAGATACTTCCCCCGTGTCTTAACAACAGATTATGGACTTTTCCTCCAGGAATTTGTCCAAATCTTTCTTAAAACCAGCTACACTATCTGCTTTTACCATAACTTCTGGCCACTTCATTTTTAAGTTTAGATCTTTCCTTTCAATCAGAGACCTTGCTAGATGTCAAATACAGCACAAGGTAACTTCACATGGACTTAGCTGTGCAGGAAATGTGAATCTCCTCATACACCCACCATATAGTGCAAAAATGTGCAAAGGTCTGTTTTTTTCTTTCGATCACTACATAGCCTAATGCCACACAAGCAGCACTGTTACAAATATATTCTGTAGGTCAATGCTAAGGATAACAAAGTTTCCTTCCTTGGACCAGAAGGAGATACTGATAAACCACTGGAAGAGATTCCAAAACAACACCCAAAGACCCACAGTGTGTGAACCAGTTGAGTGGAGTGGACTAACTGGGGGGTGGAAATGGGCCCGGAGTTTGCTCAGCAGAATTTCCCAGACCACCTCTTCCTCTCAACACATTGACATGCTGCCACCACCACCACTAGGAACACCTCACTGGGTAGGCCAGCTATGCTATAAACTTTATAAAACACATTATTATATTTTCTTATAAAGCACATATTTTAACTGAACTCTCTGACATCCTCAGCCTTTCCATTCACAAAAATAGAAGGAAGAAAAGTTCCCATTTCCTGCAGTCTCATGTCCCCGGCCTATACAATATTTTTTTTCTGCAGACCCTTCAAAACTCTGACCAAATCCTCGTTTCACTTGCATTATAAAGTACTGAGGATGCCATCTTTCCCCAATCCCAGGTCCCAAAGTCTAAGACAGTAGCGCAAACTAATGCTGCCAGATTCAGGAAAAAAAATTTTGATTCGATTCAGCCTATTGAATTGGTTTTTCAATTCGATTTTCCTGCCCAGTTGGGTGATTTTTTTCAAAACTCCTGGTGGGTTTTATAGCTTTTCCACCCCCTTTGGCTTCTCCTAACCACACTGGCGCTGTGGTGTAAATAAAATAAAGAAACAAAAAGGACTTTTCCTCTCTCTGTTAAATCCTAGCTCACGTTTGCAGTCCAACACCAGCTCTGGCAAGATACACATTTCAAATCTGACGTATTGTAATCACAAAACAGAAAATAAAATTAATTTTTCTACCTTTTGTTGTCTTGTTATATTTCAAATCTTGTTGGTCCAAGGCTCTGGTTTTCTTCTGATAACTTGCTTGCCAGGGTCTCCTTCTTTCTTCTTTCTGCATGCTAACCATCCATCTGCCAACTCTGTCCTCCCTTTCCATTTCCCTTCCCTCCCCAGGAAGTCTGGTATCTTTCCTTTTTTTCATCTCCCTTCACAGATCCACCTTTTCTTAACTACCCTTTCATCCGGCATCTCTCCCTCCTTCCCTACCACCCCAGGGTCCACCATCTCTCCCTTTCTTTTCCCAATTACCCTCCTATCCAGTATCTCTATCCCTCCTCCACACCATCCCTTGTGTCCAATTTCTCTCCCTTTCTGTTCCTTCCCTCCCTAAATCCCATGGTCCATCATCTCTCTCCCTCTCCTCTATTTTCAGACCCATTATTTCTTCCCCCCCCCAAAGTTTGGCATATGCACGTCTCTTTGAACACCCTCTTCCCTCCGTGTACTTCTAAACCAGGGTCCCCCCCAAAAGGCCTGTCCCCCCTTAAAGGTCTGCCTGTCCCCCCTTGAAGGCCTGCACCCCCCTTGAAGGCCTCTCCCACACCCTTGTAGGCCTGTCCCCCCTTTGAAGGCCTGTCCCCCCTTGAAGGCCTGCCTGCCTATCCCCCCCTTGAAGGCCTGTCCCCTCCCCTTGAAGGCCTGTCCCCTCCCCTTGAAGGCCTGTCCCACCCACTTGTAGGCCTGTCCCCCCCCTTGTAGGCCTGCCCCCCCTTGAAGGCCTGCCTGCCTATCCTCCCCTTGAAGGCCTGTCCCCTCCCCTTGAAGGCCTACACACCCTTGAAGGTCTGCACCCCCCGAAGGCCTGCACCCCCCTTGAAGGCATGTCCCCCCCCTTGAAGGCCTGTCCCACCCCCTTGTAGGCCTGTCCCCCCTTGAAGGCCTGCCTGCCCCCCCTTAAAGGCCTGTCCCTCCCCCTTTAAGGTCTGCACCCCCCCCGAAGGTCTGCACCCCCCCCGAAGGTCTGCACCCCCCCGAAGGACTGTCCCCCCCCTTGAAGGCCTGCCTCCCCCCTTGAAGGTCTGCCTATCCCCCCCTTGAAGTCTGTCCCCCCTTGAAGGCCTGCCTTCCTGCCTGTCACCCCCCCCCCTTGAAAGCCTGCCTGCCCGCCCCACCCTGAAGGCCTGATGTCCTGACCCACCCCGAAGGACCGCTCGCCCCCCTGGCCTCCCCGCACCACCTATGAAGCAGCCGCAGCAGGATCGCGACGTCAGCGATCCCTGCGCTGCTTAGGCGCTGCTTCCTGCGCCGCGGTCCCGCCCCTCCTCTGACGTCAGAGGAGGGGGCAGAACCGCGGCGCAGGAAGCAGCGCCCAAGCAGCTCAGGGATCGCTGACATCGCGATCCTGCTGCGGCTGCTTCATAGGTGGTGCGGGGAGGCCAGGGGGGCGAGCGGTCCTTTGGGGATGGGGGGGACTGAACGGCAAGGCCGGGAGCACCCCCTCAGGGCTGGCACCCGGGGCGGACCGCCCCTCCCGCCCCCCCTTGGTACGCCACTGGGCTGAGCATGGATATGATAGGTGCCTACAAAATCCTGAGTGATAGAATGGGTAAATGTGAAGCAATTTTTTTAAAAACCTTTTCAATACAGAACCCCCAGTGGATTTTAGACGTGTACTCAATGCAACAGGATCATATCCATAGTGGATACTTATAAATATTGCCTGGAGCCCAACCATGATCCCTCTTAAGTCCAAAAGAGGGCTATGTGGCCATGAAAAACAGCACAGGTAAGTCCAGTCCATTGGCTATAGCATTGGAAAATTGGTCTCCTTGCATCCCGGATCTACAGTGGACATTGGGGATAAATCAGCACCAAGAGTGCCTTGATCACCTTTGGGAATCAATCGTCATAAGCCATCAGGATTGGTCATCATCCAAGTCCCACCCAACTTCACAAGGAGACAACTGATGCCTTACTACTGAACTCGACAGCAAAACGCTCTCAGACTACTTTGCTGACAAAGTAGATAAAATATGGTCTCACCTCGAATCCATCATCCCCTCTTGACTCAGACAAGATAATTAAAATTACAATTAGGAACCTAACTCACTTTGAGAATGTGTCCCATGATGACATCACCAAAATACTAGACACTATTCACCCTTCTGGATCCATTCTAGACCCTGTCCATCACACCTCCTAGTGACTGTGAAAGACGTCTTTGTAGACACCATCCTTCCTCTCATCAACGCTTCTCTACAAATAAACTTAGTGCCTGCAAACTGGAAGTCAGTGGTCATTAGACTGATCCTGAAAAAAACCCCACATTTGACCCTAACATGCCTGGCAACTTTAGACCAGTCTCCAATCTACTCTTCGTCTCCAAGATCCTGGAAAAAAAAACAGTACTAACTCAACTACATACTTCATCGACAAAGAATGAGCCCTATCCATTTTCCAATTGGGATTCAGAAAATTCCACAGTACTGAAATTATGCTCAACATAATTGACGACTGCTGTAAACTCATGGATAAGGGTAATGATGTCCTATTAGTACTGCTGGATCTCAGCGAAACATTCAACACTATTGACCATTCTCTTCTCATTGCACAGCTTTCTGAAATTGGAATCCGAGATGCTGCATTACAATGGTTCGCCTCCTTCCTGAAAAACAGATCCTAAATCGTACTGCACAACAATGCACTATCGAAACCGATCAAATACGGTGTTCCGCAAGGGGCTCTACTATCCCCCCTATTATTCAAACTCTACATTAGACCTGTCCTAGACATAGCCCGCAAATATCAAATACAGATTCATTCCTTTGCGGATGACATCCAACTAAACCTACCACTAGGAGAAAACCATGACGCCCAGATTGAGAAACTCTTAAACTGCCTCTTGGAAATAAAAATCTGGATGTCCGTCAACAAATTGCAACTAAACACCTCAAAAACAGAACTCTTTTGGATCTGCAAAGAACACTGCAACTGTGCCCGTCCCTCCCCCTATGCTGGATCTCGACTACCATAACTTCAGAAGACCAAGCGCGCAGCCTAGAAATACTCCTCGACTCCTACCTATCGCTTTCCAACCATATCTCAAGTGGTATCTTCCTCATTTTACTACCTGCGACAGCTCTGGAAAATAAAGAACTACTTTTCTGAAAATTGACTTCACCCAACTACTCTATGCCTTAGTCCTCTACCACATGGACTTCTGTAACGCCCAAATTCAACAGTCTCACGGCAAAGAATTTACGATGTCTCCAATGTGTACAAAATACGGCAATCAGACTACTAAAAAACCTCCATGCCCGCAACCCTGTCTCCAAAGTTTTATCATCGGCTCACTTGCTGCTCATAGCCAAATTCTGTGTCTTCAAGGGCCTGATGCTAGTGTTCAAATCCTTGCACATGACACAAGGCTACATGACAGCCAAGCTTCCTCAATACGTGCCAAACAGGTCCCTCTGCTCCCAAGATGAAATACACCTCAAAACGCCCCCTAGTCATGCCCTTCAATTGCAAACTGCCAAACAACGTTCTTACTTCCACTTCATACCAAACCACTGGAATCGACTGCCCCCACAGATCAGATCCCCTGAAGTACTCCTCAATTTTAGGAAAGCAGGAAAAACATACCTCTTCACCTAACTCATCCGCAATGACCAATGGATCAAAAGAAATGTATATTGGTACTAGATCCTCAGTAAATGTCATGTTAGGATAAAACTTGTATTGAAACATCTTGAACTGTAACTATGGTATTAGATACCTAGTATGTATCAAGTTAGGATAAAAACTTTTATCTACGAAAAAGAACAATTTAAACTAAATCATTAAATTATAGAGTGTATGTTTGGGCAGACTGGATGGACCATTCGAGTATTTATCTACCATCATTTACTATGTTACTATATATATATATATATTTAAAAAACCTATACTGCAACTATGGTAAATTGTAACCTGTTAATTGTATATTATGTATGTTAACCTGTAACCCATTTTGAGCTTTGGGGAAAATGGGCTAGAAAACTAACTAAATATATATATATATACTGGTGTTTAAGCCCATTACATTAACGGGTGCTAAAATAGATTAGTCTGATCCAGTATGGCTATTCTTCTTATGTCTTATCCCCATATTCAGGCTCCCATTTTTTCCTTTTACCTTCCCTACTTCCACCTTTTTACCAACTTAAAAATCTGTCCTCTTTCTCTGTCCTTCACCTCCATAGAACTCCCTCTATTCTCCCTTTCCTTATCAACCTTTGCTTCTGCATCTTCACTTATTCTTCCAGATCCTATCTTCAGCCTCTTTCTCTCACAAGCCCCCTTTTTAGCCCCCAGCTTCAGTCCCAGTCCTTTTCTCTCACGTCCCCTTTTGTAGCCCCCTTCTCCCTCCTCCCCCTTTTTTCCTCCCCAGCTCCCTTCTCTCAAACATCCCCTTTTTATAGCCCTCAACCCTAACCTCCTTCTCATAACTGCTCTTGTCTTACTTTTCAGCCCCCAAATCCAGACCCAGACCCCTTCTCTCACAATTTACCTTTTGCAGTCCCAAGCTTCAGCCTTTTCTGAACTGTCTTCTAACAGCTTCCTACATTAGTCTCTTTTCCCAAGAATCCCCCTTTAAAGCCTCCTTCCCTCACATTTCCCCTTTTTTCAGCCCTAGCTCCAAACCCTTTTTTAGCCCCCCAGCCCCCTTCTGCGATCTTTTCCCTTTTTGCCTCCAGGGTTTTATTAAAGTGGATATATACAGTCAAACTGCGGTTTGCGAGTGTTTTGCAAGACGAGCAAACTTTAACTCGCAAACCGAGCGTTGACTTGGTATGTGAGCATGTCACCCCCACCCCAGGAACCGGATTCTCTCCTCCCTCGCGGCCCACCCCCAAACCCTCACCTCCATTGGACACCGGCCGCACTAACCCACAGGACATATGCGTGCTGGTGCAGAAAGAGCCTGCCACTGATCTTCTATGTTGGACTGCTGCGGGGTCTTGAGCATCTGTGCATGCTCAAGGCCTTCTGGCTCCCACCCTCTCCAAGATTCTCGTGAGATTAAATAAAGCACAAAAAATTGAAGCCCAACCACTATTTACTTGAAAACAAACTTTTGTTTCTTTTTTTAAATAGGGGTAAAACATACATGTTAAATGATTGCCAGTACGATATAAGAAAGGAGAGAAGTATAACTAACTACTCATCTACTACTGGATGAAATTTACATAGTACACTTACCTATCAGGTCCATTCCAGCAGCATTCAAACTTGTCAAAGATGCAATCATTTTCATACAAAGAACAAAGTTTACTTCGAAGATACTCATGGACCTGAAAATATTCACAGGAAAATCAGCAGTGTAACATTCTTCAAAACAATTCTATATTCAAAATGAAACATACAAAAAATACACAAACCACTTACTTGATATGTTTCTACAGGCCTGCTTTCCATATTGAGATCCCATACTTTCACTGACAAGTAATCTCTAGTCATCATATATCGACCACTATGACTGAATTTTACATCAGATATTGAGGAAATGATTTCTGAAAAGAATGATCTGCTGCTGGGATCTTCAGGTTCTTCAAAAACTAAAAATAAGAACATTATATTAATTTAGTTGAACTGTTTAAACTTTTACAGTTACTCTTTTTAGGTGTAAAACAGTAGTAAACCAGGGATTGTTAAATATCCCTAACAGAATCTAATTGCCCATTTTTTATAAATGATTGTCTCTTTTACAACCGGTTTCCAGTTCTGAAAAATCTGATGTTGGGCATTCAAAATTTTCCATTATGACACAGTAGAACTCCTAATTCCAAGCAGGAAAGTGAAAACAATACGTAATGAAATCTTATCTCCCAATAAAGTTTTCTAAATACTACATATCACGAAATAGCTTTAAATACCAGAATAAATCATGTGCATTCTCCCACAAATACAGATGGATGAATATTTATAAACAGATCTGTTGAAGCAATTAGAGAAACCCATAAATTTTGAAAGTTCACTGAATGTGATACATGAACCTCAAAATAAATGGCTATGAAAAACACTATCAACGACGGACCTGTGGAAAACAATTCTAACTCTGCCACAAAATAAGATTTTTCTGTAAGATTTACTATATTGAAGCTGAAATCTAACCAGGTCAAAAAGAAATTAGGTTCTTACCTTACTAATATCTTTTCTAGCAGATGGGTGTGTCATTCTGGATGGACAGGTTATATACCAGTGCCCGCGAGTTGTGCAGAAGAAATCCACTCTGGTTTTTGAATCACTTTTACTTCACAGAGGGCGCTGCTGCCCCCTTCAATTAGTTCCAAAGCAGGCAATAGCCCCTTCCAGAAACATATGTGAAGCAGGGGTACAGGGAGACTCACTCCTCAACAAATAAGTCTGTTCTGATCTGAAATTATAACAAACATATTAACAATGAACAATCAAAACTGCAATAAGCATGCCAAACAGAAACATTTATGGAGCTCAAATACCACCACAAAGTGACCTAGTACTAGACTGTTTTATATCCTTAAGGTCTGGCTGGCATCCAACTGTCAGGATAGGATACAACCATTCTGAGTAAGACAGGACAGTGGTCCAGAATGACACACTTATCTACTAGAAACTATATTAACAAGGTAAACAGTATAAAAAAGTTTTTAAATAAGTAAATAAATCTCTTTTTTCTAGTGCAATATAAAGAGACACACAAAAGCAGTCCCAGAAATCTAAGGCAGGATCACTGTGCCGGCTCATAACACTGAGGACCCAAAAGCAGAGTCCTTTCTTGCCACCACATCCACTCTATGAAACTTGGAAAATATATATATAAATATATATAAAGTGAACCATGTCACTGCTCTACAAATCTCCTTGAAGGAGACCGCCTGAGCTTCTGCCCATGACAAAACCATGCTTCTAGTCGAATGCGCTTTTATGGAAACAGGGGACTGACAATATATGCTAACAAAATGGCCTTACGGATACATCTGGAAATCATGGCCTTGGGAAGTGGGCGCACCGCATCTAGTTTGATTAGTAAGCACGAAAAGATGGTCAGATAGCCTGAACTCATTAGTGACCTCAAGGTATTGGAGAAGCACTCAAAGTCCAACTTCTTCAGAATTTGGTCCTTTTTCTTGGAAACTGTGGACTGGAATGCTGGCAATCTGACTTCCTGATTGCTTTGGCATTTAACGTCAACCTTCAGAAAAAGGATGGAATGGTGCACAGAGAGATTCCCACTTCAGTAAATTTGAGGAAAGAATCACTGCAAGAAAGGGCCTGCAACCTGGAGACCCTTTTTGTTGAAGTAACAGCCAGTAGAAAAACCATTTTGAGCGTCATATCTGTCAAGGACATTTCCTTCAGCAGCTCAAACGAAGCCTGTCTGAGACCCTGCAAAATTATGTTAAGATCCCAAGAAGGGAATAGGGGTCTAATCGGGGGCCTGATAAGTAGGGCACCCTTTAGGTATCTGGATGAGACACTAGCACAGTCCTTTGGTTTCGAGCATGTAAACAAGAGAGTCCCACTACTTGGACCCTAAGGGATGCCACTGTGAGTCTCTTGTCAAGGCCAAGTCAAAGGAAGATCAACACCAATGAGAACGGAAGAGAGAAAGGTTCCTTTTTTTCCTCTATGCACCAGTGCTGGAAAATTTTCCAAGCTTCAGCATAGGCAGACAATGGTCGGCTTTTTAGACTTCAGCTAAGTAGCAATGACTACTTCTGAGTATTCCTTGTGTGCTAACACCTCACACTCAAGAGCCATGCCATAAGAGCAAAGCGATCCGGAACTTCTATGACCACTGGACCCTGAGAAAGGAGGTCTGGCTGAACTCGTAGCCTGAGACTGGGACCTGTCTGAAGACTAACTAGATCTGTATACCATTGTCTTCACGGCCAATCTGGGGCCACGAGAATGATGCTTCCCCTGATGGCTTACGATCCTGTGGAGGATCCTCCCCATCATGGGTCATGGAGGAAACACAATAGTTCGCTCTGTGGCCATGGCTGAACTAGAGCGTCTAGACCCGCATTTCAAGGCTCAGACCTTAGACTGAATAATCTGTCCGCCTTCTTGTTTTATGCTGTTGCCCTGAGATTGAATGTCGGGCAAATTCAGTGATGAACAATGGTTTAGAAGGCTAAAGCAGACAGGTTCCTGTATCCTGTCTGCTGAGGTCATTGGCTTGGACATTGTTCACTCCCGCTATGTGCGCCGCTGAGAATGCCTGAAGATGAAGCGCCATCCACTTTAACAGTAAGCAGACTTCCAGACCCAGCTGGGCAATATTGATGCCTCCCTGGCGATTGACATAGGCTACCGCAGTAGCATTACCTGAAAAGACTTGTACTGATTGTCCTTCTGCAAGGCCAGCTGAATAGTTCGAAGTTACAGCCTGTTGAACGACCACTTTCTCTGGGAGGTTTACCAATGTCCCTGAACCGGACAACAGTTGCGATTAGCTCCCAAGATGAAAAGGAAGCTATGCTGAGGGGTAAGCCTCTTGCTAGCGACTGAGGACAGAGCCACCAGACCATACTGGCCAAGGCTTCCGGAGTTCATGGCAGGGGCATCTGCGTCCTTCTAGATTTTGCAATCACTTTTTAAACTTGTTCGGCCACCTTAAGATCATCAAATTCAATCATATCAAGTCCCACTCTTCTGTAATACACAATATTACACATAAGTTCTTCATCCCCTAAATTGTACCGTTCCTTTGGGTTTTTGCAGTCCAAATGCATGACCTTGCATTTGAAAGGACCAATGCGATAATATGTTTTGGAGATAACATGTGAACTTTCGCCCCTAGAACCATGTCTATTTAGCTACTATTGAATTTAGCACTTGGAGATAGCCAATCCAACACATTCAGCATGCACTAATAAGCTCGTTATCTGAGTGCAAAGCTTCTGTCTGCGAGCCTCTGAAAAATAGACATAGCTGTCTGCCATGTTGAACAACATACCCGTGTATTCCAGGGACTGTGTCTGAGTCAGAAGGCTCTTTCAGAAATTCACTATCCAATCCAGTTTCTGCAGAACTCAGACCACTGGAGACAATGCTTGCTCTCCTTTGGAAAATGATGGTCAACCTGTTGTCCAGGTATCAATGAACCTGTAAGTCCATCTTGCGCAGGTGGGCAGTCACTATTACCATCATCTTGGTGAACATGCAAGGCGCAGTTGCCAGTCCAAAGGGAAGGGCTGAGAACTAGTAATGGTTTTCTAGAACTTGAAACCTCAAACTTTCTGTGGTCCAGAAACAGGGAAATATGCAAACAGGATTTACTAGAGGTAGGTCTGATCAATTTCTTTAACTGGGTGACCAGAGAATTGGATAGAGGGAGTGTGGTAGATGTGGTGTATTTAGATCTTTAAAAAGCCTTTGACAGTGTTCCAAACAGACATCTAATAAATAAACTGAATGCCCTCGGGATGGGCTGGGTCAGGAACTGGTTGAGTGAAGACGATGGAGGGTAGTGGTTAATGGAGATCACTCTGAGGAAAGTGTCCTCAGACACTTGTCCGAATTCAAGAAAGTGTGGGATAGGCACGTGGGAACTCAGAGAGAGGAAGAGATAATGGTTACTGCGGATGGGCAGACTGGATGGGCCATTTGGCCTTTATCTGCCATCATGTTTCTATGTCAAATCCAGGGAGGCTAGGAACTCCCCCAGAACAACCACTGCTATGACAGATCGAGCTGTCTCCATGTGAAAGTTGCAAAACTTTGAGCGCTGCCATTGACCTAAGATCCAATTGTATGAACCTTTCTTTGGCACGATGAAGTACATGGAGCATCTGCCCAAGCTCAAATCTTCAGACAGCACAGCCTCTACATACTGAATATCAAACAGCCTTCGTACTGTGGCCTCTACCCGACTGCTTTTTCTAGGTCGCCCTGCTGGGAAATCCATGAACCTGTCTGTTAAGGACTGGGCGAATTCCAGCTTGTAACCTCTCTAAATGATTTTTAGTACCCAGCAGTCCAACGATATATGTGCCCAGGCCTGCCCAAAATCTGAGAGCCATCCCCCTTTCTTGATGGTAACAGCTCCAGACCTGGCATCATTGTGTCTTTTTAGAGGTTGAAGCCAGACAGGAACAAGAACCCTGGCTTCGCTTGGGCCCCGAGATCCTTTGTCTGGACCCTTGGAAAGATCTCTGGGAGGTGGCTTCTCCTGAGTACTGTCAAGAACGCCTGGAGCCATGAAAATTAGAGCACCATGAGCCCCTAGAGCAGGGGTCTGCAACCTTTAAGACATAAAGAGCCACTTGAACCCGTTTTCGAAAAGAAAAAAAAACTTGGAGCCGCAAAACCATTATAAAACAAATCTAACACTGCATATATTGTTTCTTATCTTAATGCTATATACAGGATCACTAAATTGAAAATAAAATCATTTTTCCTACCTTTGCTATTTGGTGATTTCATGAGTCTCTGGTTGCACTTTCTTCTTCTGACTGTGCATCCAATCTTTCTTCCTTTCTTTCAGCCTCCTGTATGTTTCCTCTCCTCCAGACCTCATTCTCTCCCCCAACTTTTTCTTTCTGTCTCCCTGTTCCCCCTTCTTTCTGTCTCCGTGCCGTCCCCCAAGCCACTCGGTTTGCTGCCACCGCAATCGGGGAACAGCCCCCAAGCCACCGCCGTCCCAAGCTTTCCCTGCAGAAGTGTTGCGCTGACCAGCATTCCGCTCCCTGACGTCAATTCTGACGTAGGAGAGGAAGTTCCGGGCCAACAAGGCATTTCTCCTCATTCCATCCAGCCTGAGCCCCATCTCTCCTTGATCCAGCATTTCCCTTCTGTGTCTGTCAGAATTACCATTCCACCTATTTTCCAGCATCACCCTTTTTTGTGTCCATCTCACCTATATCCCTATCTCACCACTTTTTCAGAATCTTCATTTGTCTCTGTCCTTATCTTTACGCCATGTTCACCATTTGCCCTTTCAATGTCTTTATCTCCCCCCACACACTTTTTCAGCATTACTTCTATGTCTCTATTTCACCTCCTCTTCATGTCCCCTCTGTATCTCTATCCTTATTCAGTAGGTCCTGCTTACCCTTTCTCTTCTTTGTGTCACTATCTCCATTTTCAGCTTTCCCCTCCTTTTCCTTTGTTACTGCACCCTGTAGCTAGAATCTTTCCAACCTCCCTCCACTCCGGCCCAGCCCAGTATGAAATATTTCCTTTTGTTTCCCTCCCCTCTCTCTTTCTCTCTCTCTTCTCCTCCCTCACCCACGAGTCCTGCATCTGGCCCTCTCCCTTCTACCTGCACCTGGCAACACCCCCCTGCTCCGCGGCTCTCTTCAGCAACTCGTCAGCAGCAGTGATCAAGACAAGCTGCCGACATCGAGGCCTTCCCTCTACGAGTCCCGCCTTTGTGGAAAAAGGAAGTTGAAACAAGCGGGACTCGCAGAGGGTAGGCCCCGACGTCAGAAGCTTGTGTCGATCGCTGCTGCTGAGTTGCCGAAGAGAGCCGCGGAGCAGGGGATGTGGCCGGAAGCAGGTAGAAGAGAGAGGGAGATAGGAAGGCTGTAGATCTCCGGAGCATGACACCGACCCCGGCCAGGATGATTTCTTTTTCAGGCGTGCACCTTACAAGTCCAGCGTCGAGGCGGGAAATAGCCATGCTGAGCAGTGAGCTCAGCACTACACAGATGAAAGCCTTGCTTGCTGATTGGTCCGGCGGCACGGCGGGGCGGGGCCGCCGGACCAATCAGCAAGCAAGGCTTTCATCTGTGTAGTGCTGAGCTCACTGCTCAGCATGGCTATTTCCCGCCGCGACGCCGTACTTGTAAACTGCATGCTTGCGTGACACACTACCGGAGCCGCAGCAAAGGTGGAAAAGAGCCGCATGCGGCTCTGGAGCCGCAGGTTGCCGACCCCCGCCCTAGAGGCTCTGGGTCTGCTGTTGGGCAAAGATTTTGGCTGATGATCTACTACGCTGGCCACGAGATCATCCAGTTCCTTACTGAACAATATTTGTCTCTTGAAAGGTAGTCTGCTGAGAGTAGCCTTTGAGGTAGACACACCAGTCCATTGCCTGATCCAGAGCATTCTGCGGGCTGACATAGAATAAGCCAAAACTTTGCTCTTGACCCTGATAATGTCATACAGGACATACGCCACGTAATCCACTCCTGTTAACAGGAGCTGGGGTAAAGGCTTGTCACTCACTCATTCAAGACTCTGCAAACTTGAATGACAGGCTTGGGTCACACAAAGGAGACTGCTGTGGCTGCTTTGATACCTAAGGCCAAACTCTCGAACTGTATTTTGAGAACCACATCCAGTCTACGATCCTGCATATTCTTTAGCACCATGCCTCTCACTAGGCAGTGCCAAATCTCCTACAGAGGACTCCAGCTTATGTCTCTTGGGCCCCATGACCTCTGCACCCCAGCGCTTAGGATGACCACCATTCCAGGGCTCTGAAAGGAATACAGCCCCAACCAGAGGGCTTCCCACCCATTCTTCAACCCTAGAGATCAAAGGGGAGGCTAAGCCAACCGCTTCCACCCCCTTTAATGTTCTGCACAGCACATGGCAAAAGGGCGCTCTTCTGGTGCCTATCCAGCCCAAACTGCCATGAAATAGGATCAAAAGAGCATGATGACTCCATCCCTACCTGTTTTGAGGCAAAACTAAGAGATTTGGAGCTTCTGGAGTGCTTTGGGGGAGGGGAGGAAAATCAGAAAATCCAAGATGGCCACAGCATTTGGCACAAAAAAAACGGCTCAAAAATGCTAAAATAAAAAATTTAAAAACCTAGCAATTTTAGGATTGTAGAGGTGGGAGAATATCAAGGAAAAGGCAGAAACCTTAAATAAAAAAACATTTACAGACACCTCCCCCCCCCGGCGATCTTCTTCATAGGCTGTAACAGGGAACGGCCCGAGTTCCTAAAAGGCTTCTGCAGGTTCACCAACTGGTACAACAAGTGATTATCTTGCCAGCTGCAGATCTCAGTCTGCGTTTTCTCCACGCAGGCATAGTTGAACCCATGACCAGGGGACCTCTCAGCAATGAAAAGAGGAAAAATATACAAATATACTGAAGAAAAATAAAGAAATAAGATCAGATCAGAAAACACTCCTTTCAGCTCACGTGCAGAAGGAAAAATACTGTAGGGATCAGCAGAGCCCTCTGTGAAGTAGGAGGGATTAAAAAAGCGGAGTGGATTCCTTCTGCATGGCTCACAGGAACTGGGATATAACCCATCCATCCAGAATGACACACTTATTGCACTAGAAATTCCTAACATATCTACAGAATTCACGATTGCCAAAGGTTTGTATGAATGGTATAGAAAACAGTCTAGTTAAAAAATCCCAACACACCATTCTTAAACAAGCACAGATTCTATTGAATAATTTTTTTTTTTTTTTTTTTGGGGGGGGGGGGGATTTTTAAGTATTGAATTGCTAGTTAAAATGGGTAAACTCACAAGAACAGACTCAATTATTTTTCATTTAGTCAATTTTTAAGATAAACATTTTGTGCTAATGTACCATTTAATAAATTAGACCGGGGTAGAGAACTCCGGTCCTTGAGAGCCGTATTCCAGTCGGGTTTTCAGGATTTCCCCAATGACTATGCATTGAAAGAAGTGCATGCACATAGATCTCGACGACCAGAGTTCCCTACCCCTGACTTAGACATATAAACATAGCTAAGTAGTTGAAAAGACCTAATCATTATAAAACGTTCCTAAACTTGTATGAAATAGCTAAGTGGTTGCTGTATCTGGTACATGCCAACAAATCTAAATAACTCTATGCTCTTGTACATCATATAAACCTACCTGCAAATTAAACTATTAATGCCAACCCATTTATGTTTCCTTTGGAGAATGCATATTTTACAAAGCAGATATTTTTATGGAAACAGGTACATTTTTTTTTTTTTTTTTTACAGGCTGACGGTATCAATGAATCCTATACCTTATGGCTGAAAAACAAAACTTTCCTCACCTATGGAGGGGCTGTGTGGCTCAGTGCATTAATACACTGGCCTGTCACCTCAGGGAACTGGCTTCAAATCCAGCACAGATCAATGTGAACAAAATTCATTCCGATAGCTGTAAAAGGTCACAAATGAAATGGGTTCTGGTAGCCTCAGCCCAGTTCCTAATGCACAAAGGTAGATGTCAATAATCTGCCCTGAACCGGCACTGGTTAATCAGACACCTTTGAAAAGCCCTAAGACTGAGTCTGGACAGAAGATGAGTCCTACTGAAGCCCAGAACACTTGCTCTTACCTGCCAAATGATATTAACATGATGATAAAAGTGGTCTATTCTATGAAATTACAACCCATTATTACACCTATCACAAGCAGACCCTTTCATTCTTTTAGGCAAATATACCAGAAGTACACTTACAAAATCCATCATCACACCACTTACATTTTGAATGTCTATCACAGAGGGCTGAATCACGCATGTCACAAAGTCTTATAGTTCCTTTGCTGCTACTGTAGACAAACACGTTACATTGATGTGGATGAAACTCTGCTGCAGTGATTACTTCCGTCAATTCTTCCATGTTTGCTGGCTTAATATCTACAATGTCTGAAAGCAGTTTGGTAAAGGGCAAATAAAACTGAAAATATCAGGTTTTTACAAGTGGCAAACACTGTAGCTTGAGTTTCCTAAAGTAACGGGAACACACAAAATAAAAATTATGAAGCATAACCATTTCTCAAATTATAAAGAAAATCCATAGTAAAGTCTACTCTACATGCATATGACTGAAGTTTTGATTTTTTTTTTTATATCTTTATTAAGTTTTCAAGGCTAATAAAAGTACAGAACATTATACATAAACAATCAGTTTAAGCACTTATAATCAATCAATAACAATTTAAAAAGAATAACCCCCTCCCTTCTAATCAAGGAATAAAACAAGACAAAAGAAATGTCCCTCCCCACCCTTCCCTGGATGTGTGTACAATCAACAAAAATAAAAGATAAGAAACAACTATAACGAGGTAACAAAAGTTGTCAACGGACCCCCAAACTAATTTGAAAAACTTATTATGCCCCAGCATGTCAGCATTCATCTTCTCATACTTATAGCATTAGTATAAATTTGCCCACCAAAAAGTAAAACTAAGGCAGTCCCAATTTTTCCAATTACGAGTAACCATTTGCATGGCTATCCTGGTCATGATAAGGAAAAGTCGGCAATTATACCTATCCAACGGTGGTTTAATATGCAATATCGTCCCACAGATGACTATAAAATATGTTAATGGAATCGATGACTCCAGTATGGTATTAATATGTCCCCATATCGACCTCCAAAAATTGAGTATCAAAGGACAATAGAACAAATGCCAGTGTCCCTATTTCAAGATGACAGTGCCAGCATCTATTAGATTTTGAACTGTCTAACTTCTGCAAACAAACAGGGGTCCAGAAAGTTCTATGTAACAAAAAAACCCAAGTTTGTCTCATAGATGCTGACCCTGTACATCTTATCCTCAAAGTTCAAATTTGTGGCCATTGAGAAGCAGAAATCTGCTGCTTAATCTTAATGCTCCAAATGTCTCTCAGACTAGTTTTTGTTTTTTTGTTCAAATATTCTGATATTAATTTATACCACTTGGCAGCCTGATGTCCTAGGAAATCTGTCTGGAAGCTTAGGCCTGGCAAGCTAAACTGATTATTTAAACTTCGCCAATCAGGGAACCCTTTCTGAATGGCCTGCTTCAACTGCAACCACTTATATGCTTGAGACTTTGAAATACCGAATGATTGTTGCAGTCATGAAAAATAAAGCATTTTTCCATTTGATAGTACATCATCTAATGTGCGTGTATGCCTGGCCTGCAGCCAATGCTTCCAGAGGATCTTAGACTCGCCAACTTGAATCTTGGAGTTCAACCCTAAGGATTGACACATGGATTGTTGTACTGGTATGGATGTTAAATTATCAATAAATTTTAAGGTTTTCCAGATGGTAAAAAGAATGCTATTGTCCTTATAAATTCTCAACATATGACATAACCGTAATGGGGACATAAGTTGTCATTCTAAGTAAAGCCAATCCGGAAGATGCTCCAAGACTTCAGGAAGGATCCAATACATACCCTGACGCAGAATAAATTTGGAAAATTTACACCACCCGCCGCAATTGGATTTTGCAAAGAAACTAAGCCAAATAAATTTAGTGAGCATTCAATTTCTTATAAAAGGACTCCTGAACATAAACTGGCAACATACTCATTTGGTAGCAAACTACAGGCAAAATCATCATCTTAACAGTTTGGACTCACCCCAACCAATGGGTAAATGCTTACACATTTTTAATTAATTATATTTTCCTCTGTCATGCTCTCTCAAAGCTATGCATGTTTTGCTTCTTCTCTTTCATCACTCAAAATTCTATATATTTCTTAAACCCCTTTGGGCAATCATTCTCCCTTCATCCATTATTATGCTTCTAGCTTCCCAATGAATTTTTCTTACAGTTATTCCAAACTCACTAAATTCTATCATGTGGCTTCTGTTGTAATGGCTACCATTTTGCAGCATTTTGAATGACAGAAAGTCATTAAAGTAGAAGATATATAGTAGAATTTTTATAAGTACACATTTTACCTTAGAAATGGCATGATGCAATACATCTGCTCAGCAGTATTTCTAAAGACACAAACATACTTTTACACTTTGCATAATATGACTTACTTAGGCCTAGATTCACTAAAGCTCACCTATCGTTGCGATCTGTGTGCGAGTCTCAGCGGGCAACTGATTCACTACGGCGTCTTCATGCAAATGAAGTGATCGGACAGACGCCACTTACCGACACCACAGATCGCTGCAGAGCAATTCAGGCGCATGTGCAGACCATCCTTCTCTGCCTGGAGATGTTATCTGCACATGCGCTTGCTCTCTGCTTCAGGTCAAATCAAAAGGAGGGAGTGGGGAGTGGAGGGTGGGGAGCTGCACTCGCTGGCCCCAGGAGAATTCAGACTGGAACAAAACAGAACATGCCGTACTGCAGCCCCACTTTAAACCCGCGGGTTAAAAGCATAGGCTCGCAGAGATGGCAGAGAGCGCAGAGACGGCAAATGAAAGCTCACTCTACATCCAATAATAGAGCTACCAGAGAGAACTGAAGAAAAAGTAAAGTCCCAGCCCTAGAAGGGTAGCCAAGTCTGTAAGACAGCAGAGCACCCTCCAGGCTGAAATTGGGCATTGCTCAATCCTTGAAGAAAAAAAATTGCGCTCCACAGCTAGATTGGGATCAGCATTTCCCCCAACCACAATGGAGCTAGTCCTGTCATCCAGAGATGGAATTGCCTACGATCCCTACAAGAAGATGTTGCGCTCAATCCCCCAAACCCCCAGAAGGGCATCAGAACATGGAGAAAGACTGGGGTGCAGGCAACCTAAGAAGGAGCCACAGAGCAATACCATGCACCCCTATAAGAAATATATGACAGGGCCAAGCAGTCACTGTGCTGGACCTGCAAACCAATGCAAGCAGTTGGACGAACTGCAATATGGAAGTCAGCTGATCCTCTGAATTTAATTTAGGTATAGGCCCAAAAAGCTGTAAACTGAGGAAAGTGGCAAAAAGCTAGACAAATGCATAAAAACACTGCCATGGGCCACTGGACGCTATCCGTGAGCATTACAATTACCAACATGACATGAGGAAGCAAGAGGCTGGTTATTCAAAGGACTGGACGTGCAAACTGGCCCCGACAGTAACTCGCAGCTAAAATTCAGACAATAGATAACCACATAATAGTAAGAATCAGACAATGGATTCTTGTATGAAATTCAGCAGAGGTCATAAAACCAGTGTTCCCTCTAAGGTATGCGCCCGTTGAGCAACTGTACATGCCTTTTTTTAATATGAAAATAAAACTATGCTGCACAAGCTGAGTCAAGGAGGAAAACTTGGCACAAAATGTTTTTCTTGTGCACATGTGCCAGCAAAAGTTAGAGGAAACATTGATAGAAGTCACATTTATTCATATGAGGACAAAGTGAACACATTTGCTCAATATTGGAGATGCTAAAGCACCCACAGACATATAGATAGATCTTATGCTGTGAAGAATAAGACTACATAAGGAACATGAAGTTAATATGAAAAATGTCATACAAAACACAAGTAATATGATCCAGTCTATTCACAAACACAGCTGATACAAATCTACTGCAGTTGCAGAGATGGCACTCAGAAATCGCTTTTATTTTCTACCACAGAGCGGACTTTTAAAACTCACTGTGACTAAAATCACCACTCTCACCAATTTCTTAATTAAACCATCCCGACTTAAGGGGTTTCACTTTTATTATAAAGGTCCAGAGTTATTGTCAGGTAGCATAATTAGATGAAGAAATATCAACTGACAAATGCGAAGAGGAATCACAAAATGCTCCTTCAGAAAGCCCTGAAAAGGATTAGCAGAAGCTTGGCTCAAGAACAGAGTCATTGCATCTCTTTGAAGGGAGGACCTTAAAAGATGCCCGACAAACATAGAGCCTGAGGGCAGAAGTGTCTGAGTAAGAATCAGTTTAAAGCAAGAAAAACTCAAGGGAGGAGAAAATGGCACTGAATTTAGCTGGCTGATAAAACAGCAGGAAGAGCTCTCAATTGCACAGCTTGAATCATGGGTTTTCAAAATGGCTGCAAGTGCCTGCGACTGAGCTGCAAGACTGCATGAGAACTCGATGGCCGTACCACCACCAATGTCAAATGGAGGGGCATCCTGAACCATGCCCTGCCTCTGCTCTTTACTTCCTAGCACAAGTGCAGCACTTTATAGTCTCAGCCAAGATAGAAAAGAAAAGAAACAAAGGTGTTCTCAACTTTGTAAAGGGCCACAAACTGCTTCAGGTCTAATTCAGCTCCCTCCAAACTGGCCATGAGCATTTAGAAGATCCTCCCCAAAAGTGTATACAGTGGTACCTTGGATTACGAGCATAATCCGTTCCAGGAGCATGCTCATAATCCAAAATGCTCGTTTATCAAAGCGAGTTTCCCCATAGGAAATAATGGAAACTCGCTTTGATACGTTCCCACTCCCCCACCCCCGATAACCGGCATCGCTCCCCCCTCCCGCTCGCAAAGGCCCCCTCGCTCCAACCGGCACCCCCCACCGCGTGAACCGCCCCCCCCCCCCGCCAGTACAACTTAAATTTACCCACCTCCCCGTCTAGCACCAGCACCGGCACGCAGGCACAGCTCGTGTGCCTAGAAGATCTTCCGGCTTTGGTTCATAGACAAAGCGCGCCTTTGTCCCGGCCCGCTTTTGACCTGACACCTCCAGCTTCTGCCTGCCTGCCTTGAGCATGCATCTGCGCATGCTCAAGGACTTCTATTCTCCCTCTCGCCGAGAGGCAGGCAGGCAGAAGCCGGAGGTGTCAGGTCAAAAGTGCGCCGGGACAAAGGCGCGCTTTGTCTATGAACCGAAGCCGGAAGATCTTCTAGGCACATGAGCTGTGCCTGCGTGCCGGTGCTGGTGCTAGACGGGGAGGTGGGTAAATTTAAGTTGTACTGGCGGGGGTGCCGGTTGGAGCGAGGGGGCCTTTGCGAGCGGGGGGAAGCGATGCCGGTTATCGGGGGGGGGGGGGGGGCTCGCAAATCGAGTCAACACTTGGTTTGCGAGTCAAAAGTTTGCTGAGTGTTTTGCTCGTCTTGCAAAACACTCGCAAACAGGGTTACTCGCAAACCGAGGTTTGACTGTATATTTCTTTTTGTAAGAGAATGAGAATGTGGCAGCGGCCTGGAGGGAGGATGGAGTAGGAGAGGGATCTGGCACCCACCAGATGTACCCCCTAAAGTAGCCTAGCCTAAACACCCCCAGCTTCATTGAACTGAGAACAAGAGCAAAGTAGCCAAGAAGGTCAGGAGCTTGTGAGAAACCATCCATCCACCTGCTGGGCGATAATATGACAGAGCTCAGTTTTTGTGTTCTCTCTCTCCGGATGCTGCTGGATGGTCATAACACACTTGTCTCTGGATTCATCTGCTACTAATAAGGAAAAGATTGATAAATAATCCATAAGCCGCTGTGCAACAATGCCCTTCATAACCTTGACCAAAAGAGAACCAGAAGCAAATGGTCTATAATTGCTAATATCATCTCTCTTGGATGCTGCAGTCTTCGGTATTGGGATCAGCATTATGCTACTCTTCTTTACCCATTATTGGTGTCCATTTTAAAAGGTCTCTGGGTTTGTGCCCACTGCTTCAAGCCCTTCTTTAGATACATGAAAGGGAAAAAACCCGCAAAAGAGGCGGTGGGACCCCTGGACGACCAAGGAAGAAAAGGGTACATCAGGGAAGATAAACAAATTGCAGACAAACTAAATTCCTTCTTTGCGTCCGTCTTTACGGAGGAGGATACCGCAAAAATACCAGAAGCAGTGAAAGTGTTTAGTGGAGTAATAGAAGACAGCCTCACCACAGTTGAAGTGGAGTTGGACCAGATATACTACCAGATCGACAAACTTAAAAGTGACAAATCCCCTGGACCGGATGGAATTCACCCGAGAGTCTTAAAGGAATTGAAGGTTGAAATCGGAGAGTTATTGCAAAAACTCGCCAATTTGACAATCAGAACTGGACAGATACCAGATGACTGGAAGATAGCGAACGTCACGCCAATTTTCAAAAAAGGATCGAGAGGAGAACCGGGCAACTACAGACCTGTGAGCCTTACGTCTGTCCCTGGAAAGATGGTTGAAGCACTTATCAAGGATAGCATAGTCCGGCACTTAGATACACACGACTTGCTGAAACCCAGTCAACATGGGTTTAGGAAAGGGAAATCATGTTTAACGAATTTACTTCAATTTTTTGAGACCGTGAACAAGCACATTGATAGTGGAATGCCGGTGGACATAATATATTTGGACTTCCAGAAAGCATTCGACAAAGTTCCACATGAAAGACTTCTCAGGAAACTACAAAGCCATGGAATAGAGGGAGATATACAAAGGTGGATAGGCAAATGGCTGGAAAACAGAAAGCAGAGAGTGGGCATAAATGGGAAGTTCTCAGACTGGGAGAAAGTGACAAGTGGTGTGCCCCAGGGCTCAATACTTGGGCCGATCCTATTTAATATTTATATCAATGACCTGGAAGACGGAATATCCAGTGAGATCATTAAGTTTGCAGACGACACAAAGCTATGCCGGGCAATCAGATCGCAGGAGGATAGCGAGGAATTCCAGAGCGACTTGTATCAGTTAGAGAAATGGGCAGAGCAATGGAAGATGAAGTTCAACGTGGAGAAATGCAAAGTAATGCATTTAGGTAGTAAGAATAAGGAACACGAGTATAGAATGTCAGGCGCAACTCTGGGTAAGAGCGAACAAGAAAAGGACCTGGGTGTACTGATAGATAGGACCCTGAAGCCATCGGCACAATGCGCGGCAGCGGCAAAGAAAGCAAACAGAATGTTAGGCATGATAAAGAAAGGAATCACAAGTAGATCGAAGAAAGTCATAATGCCGCTTTATAGAGCAATGGTCAGACCACACTTGGAATACTGTGTCCAACATTGGTCTCCCAACCTAAAGAAGGATATAAAACTGCTGGAGAGGGTGCAGAGACGAGCAACAAAGCTAATAAGAGGTATGGAGAACTTGGAATATGAGGAACGACTCAAGAAACTGGGACTGTTCTCCCTTGAGAAGAGGAGGCTGCGAGGGGACATGATCGAGACGTTCAAAATACTGAAAAACATCGATAAAATAGAGCAGGAAAATAAATTATTTACATTGTCCAACGTGACACGGACAAGAGGACATGGTTTGAAGCTAAGGGGGGACAAGTCCAGGACAAATGTCAGGAAGTTCTGCTTCACGCAGCGAGTGGTAGACGCCTGGAATGCTCTTCCAAAGGAGGTTATTAAGGAATCCACTGTGCTAGGATTCAAGGGCAGATTAGATGCACATCTCCTTGCGAGAGGCATAGAGGGATATGGGTGACTAAAACTACATCAGGTGTATACTTAACTGGGCCTCCGCGTGTGCGGATCGCCGGACTCGATGGACCATGGGTCTGATCCGGAGATGGCAGTTCTTATGTTCTTATTATTACAGCCACTACTGCCTAGTTTCTGGAACTGTAGTACAAGGTACTAATATTTATATACACAATCACAGTGCAGTAATTATTATGGTCTCTTAGGTAGGGAAACAGCACCTTATAATTCCCTGAAGTTATACTACTGCTAGCTTATTGGAAGAATGATGCCAAAGTATGAATAAATCTTGAAAAATACTGCAAGCAATACAAATATATACTAAAGATGATAAATATAGATAAGCAAATATGTAAACAATTTGTAACACACACCACACAATATATACAGTATATTGTTACAATACTAAGATTACCTGAGAAGAGATGATAAAGTAGCAACTATAGAAATGGCTTAGGCTAATTAGCACTCCTTTGCAAGTCAAAGATAATCACTATCTAACCTTGTGGTCTCAAACTCAAACACTTTGCAGGGCCACATTTTGGATTTGTAGGTACTTGGAGGGCTGCAGAAAAAATAGCTAATGTCTTATTAAAGAAATGACAATTTTGCTTGAGATAAAACTCTTTATAGTTTATAAATCTTCCCCTTCCTCTCCCCCCCACCGAAGGCCTGCATGTTCCCCCCTTCTTTGCAGCATCCTCCAGCTTCCCCCCTGGCCTCCTGGTCTTAGTTTCAGCTAATTACCGCAGTCTGCAGAGAGGATCGCCGGTGCTGTATCGTTCCTTGCAGGCTGCCATCGGCCTCCGCAGCACGTTCCCTCTGCCGCAGTCCCGCCCCTCTCCTCTGACGTCAGGGGCAGGATTGCAGCAGAGGGAACGTGCTGCTGAGGACAAGAGCAGTCTGCAAGGATCGTTACAGCACCAGCAATCCTCTCTGCAGGCTGCAGTAATTATCTGAGGTAAGAGCAGGAAGCCAGAGGGAAGCCGGAGGACGCTGGAAAGAGTGGGCAGCACTAGTACAGACTGCGGGCCACAAAATAGTACCTAGTGGGCCGCGAGTTTAACCCCTAGGAACTGCAGAGAATCGCTTCTCACCCTTTTTCAGCCGAGGTCAGCAACAGATGCCATAGAAATGATTTCTCTTCAGGCTACAAGCTTCACAGCGAGCCCAGTTCTGGCAGGTAAGATCCAAAATTCCAGCACTGCTTTAGTATAAGGTATTTCAGTCCAGTAATAGCACAAAGCGCTCAGTTGCCAATTCCTTGTGGAAAGGTTGTAGCCCAGAGACAAAGTTCATTAGTATCCAGAGAGAACAAACTCTCACCATCTACCAATGGGATGTATGACAACCAGGAAGGTTTCTTCTCTTATTTGTTTTCTTCTAAATGTACAGCAGAACTCCACAAGTTCAGACCTGAACTTCTCCAAGTCCAAACTCTACCGAGTTCAGTTTGCTCAGCTTCTCTCCCTCTCGACATGCGCAGGTGACACACATGGGGCTAATCAGGACCTGTCCAAAAAGGTATTGTCAGACACAGAGAAGAACAGTGAATAGGCTTTGCTGTAGATGAATCCTCTGGTCAGACAAAATGTCTCACCAAGATAACAGAACATGATACAGTTCCATAGCATTGCCTGCAAAGCTCACTCCTACACATCTTCACAGAGCTAGAGGGGCCCAGCGTTGGTATATGACATTGGAAGTATATCTGCAATTGTATCATGACTTCAATGAATTTAAAGAGAGCTTCAAAGCTTCTATTACAGAAGAATATGTACGCTATGGATTATATTTTAAATATTTTTCCGATATGAATATTTACTATAGCTTTTTATTGTTTTGTTTGAAGGTTTCTATATGGAATTTAATAAACCATGGAAAAATTGAGATCCATGGAATATAAGAATATTTAAATGTTAAGCATCAATATGTAGAAGTATGTGGTTGGCATAAACAAAATCCTCTTATTCTGATGTTTAGTGAACTTATACACAATTTATGTTTTAAACTATGGTTTTGTTTTTAATTTATGTATGTGAATATGTACATCATTTAAATACAACAAAAAACATCACTTTGGAAGGCTAAGGGCCAGATTCACTAAACACACTGATCGTGTCCCAACCTATTTGCGATCGTTCCCCGACCCGATTCACTTGTGGCCGATCAATCTCTCACCCGATCCTAACTGCCCATGCAAATGAGGGGAAATAATAATAACTTTATTTCTTCTATACCGCCATAATCTTATGACTTCTAGGCAGTTCACAGTGAGGAGAGCTGGACAGTCAGTGAATTACAGAATACAATTAGTAAAACACAATACGATACAATACAGTTTGCACAGTACACGTATTTCTCAAGTTATCAGCATGGAGTTAATCGTTTAGAACTGGTAACTGATTAGGAAATAAATCTGTTGTATAGTGCTGTCTTAATTTCTTTCCGAAATTGCCTGCACTAAGCAGAAGAAGAAACACCAATTGGGGTTGCCAATCCAAAAAGAAGCAACTGCTGAGGACCAGTCTCAACTGTTCTTGCCTCCCCATATTTCTGCAAAAAGTGCAGTGCGAGCCCGTGGTTTTAACCCACAGGTTAAAAGTGTGTTCTGTTCCATATCTGGCTAAAACGTATTCTGTTCTATTCCACTCAAATAAACTGCAGCCACCCCTCCCCCTTTATTTTGACCTCACTTATGCCAAGAGCAAGCGTTTGCATGGATCGTATCTACAGCCATCCAGGATGGCCTGCGAATGCGTTACGATCGCTCTGCAGTGATCCATGGGGTCGTTTTGGGGCGTGCATCCAATCACTTAATTTGCATGGGGACGGTTTAGTAAATCGAACACCTGGCAAGACTCAGGCCCAGATCGGAAAGTTTAGTGAATCTAAGCCTAAGAATCTCTGTCCGACGAAAGAAAAAGCCTCAGGTCTCTTGGTTGAGTTGTTTACTTATGCTCTACCACCTCCACCCACATCATCGACTAAAAAACTTTTGTCAGTAGTGACTTGTTGCCACAAAAGCTATAGTAATGGGACTTAGATTCTTAACTTTTTTACTGAAACTGTTAGAAAAAGCTACTGCTTTAATAAAGAGTCCCTAATGCAGCCAACGTTTCATGGTATAAAGCTGCTTATTTAGGGCTTAAGGACTTCCAATATTGAATACACAGCTTGAACAGTTGTCATACAATCTCTTCAGTGTATGTATGTTATGTATGATCTCTTCAGCGTATGTATGTACATACATGCATATTCATAAATATGGTACTCGCTGTAGGACTACAAGATAGATGATATTTCCAAAGCAGTTTTTTTCTTGCTACAGTAAATAACTCTATGACAAAGGTACCAATATACTAAACAATTTCTTAACACATCATGGAACTTAAGTCATTCAGATTTTAAATGTATTTATGGTTACTTGTATGCGCAGGAAGCAAAAACATTTCTTACCATTAAAAGTTCTACAATAATTTCAGGACAACTAAGAGGCATAATAAAATTAAGGTATTCAAAGGATACTAAAACTTCTATCTGTGATTTCTAAATTCCATAAATTAATTCTCAGGTCATCTGCAGAGAGGTAAGTTTCATGATCACTATTTACTGAAATTGAGTTTATGTGATACGTATGTGCATTTGCAAATATTCTTCGTGGACTTGCTTCTACCATTAGGTCCATGGGTTTCAATATTGGCACCTGCAAGATACAGATTTAAAAAAATCTCTGAGCAAACAAATGCACATTGCTATGCTGTAAAGCAACTGATGTGATAAACTAGCCACCAACTTCAGAGTGAATAATTTCAGGTGAAATATAATTCAGTATAAGAGTATAAAACTCCATGCTATACGGAAAAGATATTGTCATACACTTCTCCCTCCCTATTCGCGGTTTCACCACTCGTGGTTTTTTGGCCCAGGCCCCCCTGGTAAATCGCTCTGTCCCCAACCTCCCCAAACCTTACCTGGTGATCTAGCGGTGACACGGGGCGGGAGCTGTCATCAAAAATGGCTGCTGTGAGGTCCTGTGGTCTCACAAGACTACAATGGGAACTCACGGCAGCTATTTTTGATGATGGCTCTGCATAGGGCAGGAGTGTAGATCGATCACTCCTGCAGGAGTGTAGAAAGATCGCTACTGCCCCACATCACCGCTAGACCACCAGGCAAAGTCCTGGACACAGCAGGGAGATGGGGGTGGGTCAGAGTTGGTCCAAAAGTTATTCATGGGCCAGCTTTGCCCCTAACCCCCGCGAATACGGAGGGAGAAGTGTACTGTTCTATTTTACAGTAAATACATTTGTGTTTATATAAATTTTTAAAAATAAAATGTAATGTGGCATATATACTGCACATGAAGTACAAAAGCAGCAACAGTGAAAGGTTCCCATATTGCCAGACGAACTAGACTATCCTGTTTTCCCCACTACACAGGTTGACATTTGAAAGCACTTATGTGATCAGATTCTGGGGCTAGCCACATAAGATCTTTTATTAAAAAAAAAAAAAAATACAAAATAAATTTTAGTTGGTAAGACAATGCTCATCCAAATTTTATCCATTTAAAACTAGGATGGGCAGGGGCATACATGGGACTGGACATAATTTGAATTTTCTATACCACTTTTACTGATAAGCTAGTCAAAGTGGTAAACAGGAAGGAACTCTGATATGATATAGGATAGCAAGCAGACGCACAAATAAATTATTCATAGTCATGAAAGAGAAAGCAGACAAAAAAAACCCCTTACCCACCAAGAGTCACCAGAGTAGTTATTGTATAAATTGTTCTAGTATATCAATCAAGACATAGCAGCATAAAGAACAATTCTAAGTTCTTCATTTACAAATAGAAACTGAATTTTTACAGCTCTCCTAAACACTGGACAAAAATAAATGGATAAATCATCCACTTTTCTTTATGCAATGATACTCTGAGTACTGCCGCCACTGCCCCCATCTTTTCATGTACTTGTATGAATTATATTACTATTTAGATTCTGTCGTGATATGATTGTGTATTTATAGGGCTGCAGGAAGATTAAAAATTTTAATCACAATTAATCGTGATGTACCATTAGCAATCATGATTAATATGCAAGACATTAAAAAAAATTTCCTGAAATAAAGTATGAAGTGAAATCATGACTTATCCTTTTTATAACATATAGCAAATCTCTCTCCTACCCATCCTCAAGCATCCCTCTCTCTCTTCTCCAACCATCTCTTTTTTCCACTATCCCCCTCCCCTGATCAAGCATCCTGCTCTCTCGCCTATGACACCCTCCCCTGATCAAGTATCCTTCTCTCGCCTAGCCACCTTCCCCTGATCAAGCATCCTTTTCTCGCCTATGCCACCTTCCCCTGATCAAGCATCCTTCTCTCTCCCCTATCCCCCTTCCCTGATCAAGCATCCTTCTCTCGCCTCTGCCACCTTCCCCTGATCAAGCATCCTTCTCTCTCCCCTATCCCCCTTCCCTGATCAAGCATCCTTCTCTCGCCTCTGCCACCTTCCCCTGATCAAGCATTCTTCTCTCTCCCCATCCTCCTCCCCTGATCAAGCATCCTCCTTCCCCAAGCATCTCTCTCCCTCACCACTATCCCCCCTCCACACAGCAAGCATCTGTCTTCTCTATAACTCCCTCCCCCGAGCAAGCATCCGAGCCAGCATTTCACTCTTGCACCTCTTCTCCTTTTCCTTTCTCCTCCCACAGGTCTGGCAGTTTATCCTACCTCCCCCCGGTGTAGTAAACATGTGGTCTTCCTCAGAGATTAATAAAGATCAACAGCAGACAGTCCTGAAGCCTTCCTTTCACCAGTTCTGCCTGCACAACAGGATATTGCTGTTAGAGGTGGTGAGAGAAGGCCTCAGGGCTGTCTAATGTTGGTCTGCCTTAATCTTTGATGAAGATGCACAAATTTACAGGAGCAGGGGAAAAGGGGGGAGGTAGGAAAAATCCCAGGACCCGCAGAGTGGAAGTAGACACACAACCCCTCCCCCCCAAAAAAAAACCAAACCAAAACAAACAAACATAGAATAATGGCAGGAGCCACCAAAGAGGTCCCCATGGGCCGCTACTGACCCAAAGACTTTACATTAAAAACCACTGCCCTAGGTGAAACTTCTGCTGTGTGTAACCCCACCAGCATGGCTAAGGTTCCTAAAACTTCATTCTCAATCCCTGGCAGCCAACTGTCCAGCCTCCAACAGCCCTGTCACCATGTAGACTTTAACCCTACTGGCCAAGCCCTGATGCTTGCTCATGCACTGCTCGCCCTGGCCTTTTACTTACCTGTATCTGCTACAGCTGCTCTGGTCCACCATGTCAGGAGACGAAATGGGGAACGGTGACAAAGACAAGACAGAACGGGCAGATGAGCTACAAGTCTTATCTGCTGTTCCTGCACCGGACCCACGGTGTCAGCAACAGTGTGTGTCTGCTGCCATTGGCCATCTGACCCAGAAACAGGAAGTTACTTCAGAGTTTGATGTAACTTCCTGTTTCTGGATCAGGCAGAGCCAGTAACAGCACACATATGCTGACACTTGACTGTAGCCTCTTTCCAGAGCCAGAGTAGTGGTGGATCCGGCATGGGAGCAGCAGGCTGGTTAATTGCGATCAAATTTTTTGAGCTTATGTTAAAGATTTGGTGCATTAATCATGTTATTTCATGCTAAATCTGCAACCCTAGTTTTTATTGATTGAATTAAACTTAGGACCTCTTTGGTGAGGGAATTTACAGATTAGAAATACCAGAATTAAACCAAATGCTTAGGGGTAAGTCCGCTAAAGGGTGTTAAGCCCTAATGTGTGCTCAGTGGATGTAAAAACATGTTAAAGAATTTTGCTGCAAGTAACTTGTTTGCCTGTATACTCCCTTAGGGCAGTGTTCTTCAACCTTTTTACAACTAGGGACCGGCAGAAATAAAATAATTATTTTATGAACCGGTGGTTGAAGAACACTGGGCTAATGTCGTGGGCCAGACCCCACCCCCGTAATAGTACTAATTGTAACATTATTTTTCCATTCATTTTTCAGAGATATACAATATAATTATATTAAAAACACAACAGTTCAGGTGCAGGACGCACGTAGAAGCCACTGCCCGTGGCTTTGTGAACTGAACCAGTGAGGAAGAGGGAGCTGGCTCGAAGATAACGCTGCATCGATAGCACCGTGGACCAGCGGTTGATGAACACTGCCTAGGGAGGTTATTCACTAATGGCTGGTGCATATCTACCACAGGTCCCATGGCATATAGTATGTGCTAATCATTAATAAACCGTTCTGTATGGATTAGTGGTTAACTATACCAGGTACTACTGGTTTCTTGAATAATATAAACTGCAAATACCGTCTTTTGTAATTTATTTCTGAACACTATAAATATCAGTTGATAATACTCTTAATGAAAGATTAGGTTCTTACCTGGAGAATCTTTTATCTGTTAATCTTTTCTGGAGTCCGTAGATTAGGTAATCAATCCATTCCTGTAAACTGGGTTCTGCAGTAGTGTGTTAAACAACTTTCAACACCTCCCAAATTGCCAGTGAAGTGTTGTGCCCTCTTCAGTATGTTCCAAAGCAATCGATCTCCACTGGAATAAAATGCAAAGGAGGAGGGGTACGTGGAACTTCCCTACATGTATCATAGAATTTTGTCCTGCTCTGCAACTTGCTGTGTGCAACAAGCAATAATATCAAAGGAGCCAGATGCTAAGTAATACATTTACTTATACAGGATTTCTTTATGCTTAGACATCTGGCTGACATGAGACTAACTCTAGGTCTGCAGTCTAGAAATATCCCAGTCAGAAAAGCAGGCAAAACAGGATAGACTGAGGGCGGGCTGTATGGTCTCCTGAGAAGATTAACAGAAAGATTATCTAAGTAAGAACCATTCTGTTACATCTGTTCAGGAGTCTATACATTAGGTGATGTACCAAAGCAATGGCTGACATCTAGGGTGGGACAGAAGAGCCTACCCACAAGACAGAGGACCCAAAAGGTGGTGTCCTCTCGAGCTGTCATGTCCACTCTGTAAAACCTTATAAAAATATGAAGAGTAGACCAAGTAGTTTCTCTACAAATCTCTGCAGGGAGAGCTGCCCGAGACACCGCCCATGAAGATGCGACACTTCTGTTCAGGTGCACCTTGAGAGAAACCAACGGCTGCTTACCATAGGTAATGTATGCCAACAAAATGGCTATGCAAATCCATCTGGCTATAGAGGCCTTGGACGCTGGTCTGTTGTGTTTGAACTGGCTGGTTAGCATAAACAGATGGTCAGAAAGATGAAAGCCATTAGTCTTTTCCAAGTAGCAAAGTAAAACTTTTTCCACATCCAGTTTCTGTAAAATCCTATCCTGCATGGCCAAGCTTCTAGGTTGAAACAGGCAGACGAACCTCATGGTTGACTTGAAAAATCAGATACAACTTTTGGAAGGAAGGAGACTGTCTGGAGAGCTACACCTGCCTCTGTGATCCAGATAAAAAAAGGCTCTCTTACAGCTTGCAATTCCGAGATATGTCTTTCCGAGATGACCACCACCAAGAACACTGTCTTGACTTAGAGATCCAAGAGCGATGCATTTGAGTGGCTCATATGGGTCTTTAGTGAGGCCCTTTAGGATGGTGTTAAGGTTCCACAAAGGGAAAGGACATCTTAGCAGAGGTCTTCACTGGAGCACACCTCTTAGGAATCTAGTCACACCTGGGTGAGCTGTCATCAAAGCTTTATCACTTTGTGCTTGAAAGCACAAAAGGTCTGCCACTTGCACCTTGAAGGAAGCTACTACAAGACCTTTTTCCAGAGTGGCCTGCAGAAAAACAAGGATAACTGGAATGGGAGCTCGGAGCAGTTGCACCTGGTCTCTCACACCATTGTTGAAAAGCCTTCCAAGCTTTGGCACAGCCCAGAGTAGAGTGGTAATAGCCATGTTTTAACATCCCTTGTGAACTAGAGCTGTGTGCTCAAGAGCCATGTCATAAGATCAAAGATATCTGTATTCTCCATGGGGACTGGTCCCTGACTGAGAAGCCCATTATGAATAAAGAGCTTGAGGCTCCTGTCTTGCTGAAGATGTACTAGGTCTGCCTACCATGGTTTGCAAGGCCAGTCTGGGGCCACTAAGATCATAAGTTCAGGATGAGTTGCAATTGTGCGGATGATCTGGCCCACCATGGGCCAAGGTGGGAAGACAGAGGAGTCCTTAGCTGGGCCAGGACTGAACCAACACGTCCAATCCTAAGCTTTCTGGTTCTTCTCTTCGACTGAAGAAGTGTTTAACTTTTGAGTTTTTGGCAGAAGCCATCAAATCCATTACCGGGCTGCCCCAACGATGCACAATGAGATCAGATATCCTTTGGGATAAGAGACCATTCCTCTCGGTCCAGGAACTGCTGACTCAGAAAATCAGCCTGAGCATTTCCACTCTGGCCACTTGGGCAGCGGAAAGAGCCTGCAGATGGACTTCCACCCACTAAAAGAGCATCTAAGTTTCCAGACATAAGGGAGCACTTCTGATGCCTCCTTGTTTGTTCACCTAAAACTACTGCTGTGGTGCAGTCAGAGAACACACTTATTGCCTTTTCCCTCTAGGATCTTTTCTACAGTTCAACGCTAGCCGAATGGCTCATAGCTCCAGATGGTTTATGGACTACCCCTTCTGATAGTGAGTCCACTGGTCCTGAATTGAGCGGTCCTTACAATGGGCTCCCTTGCTAAATAGGCTGGCATTGATCATGAGAGTCACTCACTCCTTGATTTGGAGAGGCATGCCCTTCGACAAGGAGTCTCATTGAAGCCACCAGTGCAAGCTGTTCCTCATTGTCCCTGTCTGCATCTGAAGAAAATGACGCTGAGGGGACCAACATCATCTCAGAGAGGCTGCAAGTGTACCCTAGCCCAGAAACAACCTCCAGGGAGGCTGCCATAGAACCCAACACCTGAAGGTAATGCCAAGCAGTAGGAATCGGCATCACTAAGAAATTCAAGATATGTCGCTTGAATATCTGTTTCCATGGCTTAAATAAAAATATGGCCTTAAGTCATGTTGAAGTTAGCGCCCATATACTCTAAACTCTGGGTTGGTTCTAGATGGCTCTTCCTGAAGTTGACCATCTAGTCTAACTACTAAAGTAGATCCAATACCTGTCGCTGTGCTTGCTTGCACTCCAATTTGGACAGAGCTCCGATTACACAACCGTCCAGATAGGGGTGTACTTGCATCCCCATTTTTCAGAGATGAGCCACAACTACCTTGGTGAAAGTGTGGGGGACTGTTGCCAATCTGAACGCGAGAGCCACAAAGTGAAATGTTCATGAAGTACATGAAACCTCAGATATTTCCTGTGGCCTGGAAAGATGGGAACATGCAGATATGCTTCTGTCAGATCCAGAGAGGCAAGAAGTTCCCCTGGGGCCACCGCCACAATGACCGAACTGGCCATTTCCACGTGGAAATGCAGAATTCTTGGAAATGCATTGACAGCCTTGAGATCCAAGATGAGCCTCCAGTCTTCTATGTCTTTCTTGGGCACAATGAAGTATCTGGAGTATCTGCCTGAGTCCGATTTGTCATCAGGGAAAGGTTCTATGGCCCGAATATCTAAGAGCCTTGAAGTGTGGCTCGGACATTGGCCTCTTTTTCTGGCCAGCCAGCTAGAGAATCAAGGAACAAATCCGCAAGAGGACAATAAAACTTGATCTTGTGACCCAGATTAACATCTCAAAATAATCTTAGTTGATACAAGGAAGCAGAGACGCTCTCATTATTAATATAGAACAAATTGAATTGTGAAGGTTTTCCACACAAACAACTACTCTTGCTGTGTAATAAGAGGCAAAGCACTGGAGAATACGAGGAGGTGCTGAAAAGTTCTCAGCCCAACCAAGAAGAGAATGGCGTGGGTATGGTTCAATCAATAATCTGAAACAATGTGAAAACATAGAATTTCATTTCTGCGAATTGGCACTACAAAATAAGGTAACATTCTTTTCAACTACAGTGGCAAAACAACACTCAGAATTTAGGAAGTTGGTTAAGTTGAGAACTTTTCAGCACCCCATTATATATGAAAAGTGACAAAAAAAGACTGCAGAAACACTTCTCTGCATCTGGCTGGCATTGGATAAGCATGTTGAACCACAGTTGTGTCTGCCCAGCCTGCACACCTGTCAAGAGTCAGCTTGAATACATTTAACAGATTCCCTCACCCCTCAGCAAGCTAAAGAACATGTGTAGAACTATGCTGCTGCTTCCTATACCACTTCTCACATAACATATTATTTCAACTCATGTTAGATTATCCTTGCCAGAAGCATCCGAGACGCACTGTAATGTAGAATTATCTGTTGCTTTATGCTGAATGAGCTTGATCCCTATTTTTAGAAAAACAACAAAAACAAGAATTCCTTGACTGAAGGATCTATCTGAATAGCATGAGACTTACAATAACAGTGCAAATAAATCAGAAGTGGAACATGGAATATTGCTACTCCTTGGGTTTTGGCCAGGTACTAGTGACCTGGATTGGCCACTGTGAGAACGGGCTACTAGGCTTGATGGACCATTGGTCTGACCCAGTAAGGCTATTCTTATGTTCGCAACTGAATTAGACCATACATCCCTATAAGCTATGAAAACCAATTTGAGGCAGGTAAAATAGGATCTATCTGAGACTGAAGGATTAGATAAGCAGTCTGTGCAAAGACTAGTATACTAAGGATAAGAGGAAGAACTAAAATAACTTGCAATCAAGAGCCAAGCAGTGCTCAAGAATGTACTTTAGGTATAACAAACTAAAAACTTGGGCAAATCTATGACTAAGAGCACATAAGCCATAGAAAATATGGACAGAAGATGCAGATACCAGAAACCTATCACAGTCCAATACAATGGTCATATTGTAAGATGAGCAGAGAAAGAAATATAGTTCAGTAAGTTATGTATAACAAGAGTTCATTACAGCCAGATACCAACATTACAGCAGAGATAATGGACACAGTAGTATCAGATATCATAAACTGAGCAACACCAGGTAGAAATTATGAGCTCAGAAAAGCCAAAAGCACAAACTTAAGGTAACAAGGCTGCCAGCATTGGCAAAAGCGACAAAAAGCAGAATAGAGTATTGAACAAGTAATAAAAACGATCAAGGACAACACCAGGCGGAACAAAAATGGAAGGTTCAGAGGCATTTGGAGCTGCTCTTGTTCAGCTGATTTTCGAAGAACAGTGCCTTTAGAATACAAGCATGAGGATGAGAGAATAAAATTAAGATCACACATAATACGTAAGTTTTATCTGGTGGTATCACAGAAAGGCAGTATATCACACCCTGAACTTTAATAAGGGCCCTTTGATCCCCAAATCACCTCAGATGTAGAAGACTGCTCTAAAGTACTTTCAGCAGCAGTCTCACTTGTTTTCTCACAAGAATTGGTATGTAACTAAAGATATTTTTATAAAGGGCCTGAACTATTCCAGATTTGTTTATAAATGATCCTGTGGAACTTAAGAAAAGTCACACTGAGCCACATCTCGTCTATCAAAACCCAGCATCCCTTCTCAGGCAGTGGTTAGTTAGGGCATAAGTACCAAGCAGATCCCAAAAGGTAGATCTATTTCTAATAGCTCATTTTCAAAGATAAGCTAGGGCTTTCCTAAGTCTACCTGGCTACTTTATGGATTTTTCCTCCAGGAACCTGTTCAATTTTTTTTACTGACTCATCTTGACTACATACTACACCTCCAAGCAAGATTCAATAACTTTTGTGCGTTGTAGAAAAAAATAATTGGAAGAAGAGCATCCACCAGCGAAGAGACTGTGTCAGAGCAGGAGTGACCTGGATGTGTCGAGTCAGAGGGTCGGAAACCTGCGTCCATTGAGATGCCAGGGTCCACTGAGGAATTCTGAGGTGAAGTCTGGCAAAAGGAGTCACGTGTACTGTGGAAGCCAAGTGATCCAGAAGAACCATCATGTGTCTCGCCGAAATGGAAGGGCGAGAGGACACTGCATGACAAAGCTGGAGAAGGGCTTCCAGACGTTGTTGAGGAAGGAATGCTCCGAGTTGAATCATGTCCAGAACGGCCCCGATGAATTGAAGATTCTGAGACAGCTGTAGATGGGATTTGGGAAAGTTGATTTCGAATCCCAGACTTTGCAGGAACCAGATAGTCCGTTGGGTCGCTACGACGACGCCTTGAGACGTCGAGTCTTTGATGAGCCAGTCGTCGAGGTATGGAAATACTTCAAGACCATGGTTCCTGAGAGTAGCGGCCACCACAACCAGGCACTTGGTGAAGACTCTGGGTGAGGAGGCCAGACCAAAAGAAGTACTCTGTATTGAAAATGTAGAGTCCCCACCCAAAATCTGAGGTACTGACGGGAGGCCGGATGGATGGGAATGTGTGTGTAGGCCTCCTTGAGATCCAAAGAGCATAACCAGTCGTTCTGCTCGAGGAGGGGATAAAGAGATGCCAGGGTCAACATGCAAAATTTTTCTCTGACTAAGAATTTGTTGAGCACCCTGAGATCCAAAATAGGCCACAGACCGCCTGTCTTCTTCGGAACAAGGAAATACCGGGAATAAAAACCCTTGCTCTGCTGAGCCAGAGGAACGGGCTCGATAGCTCAAAGTTGAAGAAGAGCTTGAGCTTCCTGAAGAAAAAGGGCGGTCTGGGAGGGATTGGAAGGATACTCTCTTGGAGAATGTTCCATCAAGTTCCGGAGGCACTTGATGGAATTGAAGAGAGTATCCTTCCCTGATGATGGAAAGGATCCAGAGGTCGGTAGTAACCGACGTCCATTGGTGGTAAAAATGATGGAGATGACCTCCGATAGGGGGAAAAACTGGAAATGGCAGAACGACTGAGGTTATGCTCTGTTCTAGACAGTCAAAAAGGCTGAGGAGCCTTAGGTACAGCAGGTGGCTGAGGCTTTTGCTGCTTCTGGGGATGCTGCCTCTTAATAGGCTGATGAGTAGAAGGAGCCTGTTTTGGAGGAAAACGCCTCTGATATATTTGAGGAGGGCGTGTAGGACGAAGAGGAGCTGGCTTCGGCTTGAGAATGGATGCAAAAGACTTCTCATGGTCCGAGAGCTTCTTGGTGGCTGCCTCTATAGACTCGTCAAAGAGGTCATTGCCAGCACAAGGAACATTAGTCCTGTAGGTTAGGATCCATGTCGATGGTACGGAGCCAAGCCAGACGTCGCATGGCCACAGAGCAAGCAGTAGCTCGAGCAGACAGCTCAAAAGCATCATAGGAGGACTGAAGAAGTTGCAGCCGGAGTTGTGACAAGGATGCGAGAACTTCTTGGAATTCAAAGTGCATACGAGAATCCAGATAAGGCATGAACTTTGGAAGAATGGAGAGAAAGAACTCAAAATAGGTGATGAAATGAAAATTATAGTTGAGGACTCTGGAGGTCATCATGGAATTCTGGTAGATGCAACGACCAAATCTGTCCATCGTTTTACCTTCCCTTCCCAAAGGAACAGCGGCATACACCTGAGAAGGGTGAGAATGTTTCAAAGAAGATTCAACTAGAAGGGATTGGTGAGACAATTGAGTGTTGTCAAACCCCTTATGATGTACTGTCCTGTATCTGGAGTCCAATTTGCCTGGAACAGCTGGAATGGAATAAGGAGTTTACAGACAGCGGACAAAGGTTTGATCCAAAAGCTTGTGAAGAGGAAGCTTGAGGGATTCAGCCGGAGGTTGAGGCAGATGCATGGTCTCGAGATACTCCTTGGAAAACTTAGATCCAGTATCAAGTTGAATATCTAATCAACTACCATCTGACACAGAAAAGATGAAAAAGACAGCTGATCTGCCAAAGCCTGGCCTCGAGAGGGACTCGAGGATGTCGAGGCAGCTTGATCCAGCGAAGAAGGAGATCTGGATGGAGAAAAAGAACCCACCGGATCCTCGAGGTCCGGAATCGGAAGGTTCGATGTAGGCAGTGGAGAATATTGAAGAAAAGGCTGCTTGCGATGAGGCGAGGCATGCCTGGATGAATGCTTTATGTTCTTATGTTCTTAATGCCTCGATCTGTGATGCGAGCTGTGCCTCGAAGTAGGCCTCAATAATCGAGGAGAGCGTATCTCCGTCGAAGCCCCCAGCAATGGAGGCTGAGTGGAAGAACCTCGATGCACTCGCAAAGAATCTGCTCCTTGCTTCGAATGTGAGGGTTCCAACGGAGGCATTAGCAAAGAATCTGCTCCTTGCTGTCCATGCCTAGATGCCAGACCAGACACTCGAAGAGACTCTGCTCCCTGCAAAGAGTGTGTATACGACTGAGGCACAGGAGGCAGCTCAACCTCGCAGGAGACTTCGGTATGCCCAGGCTGGATTTGTGAGAGAAGCTTCGGCCCCATGGTAGTAAAGAGCTGAATGAATTGCTTCTCTAACAGGGTTTGGAATGAAGCCGGCAAGGAAGGATCCGCGTCTCCAACGGGACCACCTGCATGGGCTTCGTGTTCCCTCGAGGCAGTGTGAGAGTGCTTGGACTTGGAAGCCTTAGGCAGTTTATGCACCACCGGGGGAATGGGCTGCTGCCCTATCTGACCTGAAGAGACAGAGGAAGGCATCGCAGCAGGTGTCGAAGACAGAGCCAGGACAAACGAGGCAGGTTTGATGAGGCTCGGAGTAGAAGCTGTGGAAGCCGGAAGAGCTTCGGATGAGGTCGAGGGCGAAGCACCCTTCAAGGTCGAAAGCTCCACCGAAGACTCCATGCTGAAGAGCTGCTCCCACAGGATGCAACGACACTTGAAAGCACGAGACTTAAGAGTTGAGCAAGGATGGCACGATTTCGGGAGATGTTGAGGCCCAAGACACTGAAGACAGCGTCGATGAGGGTCCATGAGGGAAATCGCGCACTGGTACTTGGAACACTTTTTAAAACCGGCTGCAGGCCAGGACATAGGCCGAAAAAGCGCCGCCACAAGATCGAAGCCGTGGGGCTGCGGCCAAGAGGCCTGCCCGGTCGAACGAACGGAAGAAATTTTTTTTTTAAAAAAGAAAAGAATAAAACAGCGATTCTGTAGAAAAAGAACACAAAACCACGATACTGAAGAAGGCACAAGTGAAAACACTTCACGCAGAGAGTTGAAGACGGACTTCTCGGCTCCGCGGAAAAGTAAGAACCGAGGAGACGCACCCTGCGCTGGGCGGGAAGGCATTCGCGCATGTGCGGTGCTGGCGATTCGAAACTTCGAGTTTCTTCAAGCAAGTCTGCTTGTGAGGCGTCCGCATCGAGGCTCCATCGGATGACATCACCCACTTGTGAGAATACCTGCCTGCTTGTCCTGGGATAAAAATGGCTGCCGCGAGTTCCTGCTGTAGTCTCACGAGACCATGGGAGCTCACAGCAGCCAATAGCTTTACTGATGTTCTGGTACGCATTGTAGAGTTTGGTGCTGTGTTTTCTTAAGTAGGTCCTTGTTATGTGACTTGTGGATATTACTGCTATTATGGTATGGTAGAATTGCTTTTCAGGTCTTGGGTGACATTTGTAGTGTTCTGTATTACTTCACAGTATGCCTGTTATTTTTATTTGAATTTAGATCAATCATGCCTTTCTCAGCATAAACTTAAGGCAAGTTTCATTCATATACAATAAGTATTTTCTTATGCCAAAGCTTGGAAAGCTTTCCAGAGGTGGTGTGCCAAAAACCAGGTGGGGCCAGTGCGAGCTCCCATTCTAGTTGTTCTTGCTTTCCTACAGGCAAGACTGGATAAATATCTAGCGGTGTCCTCCTTTAAAGGTTTAAGTAGCTGGTCTTTCATGTTTTTGGGTACACAGTGGTTTCAGTTCGCCGACAGCTCATCCAAATATGACTAGATTTCTCAGAGGGGCCCTGAGTTTGTGGCCGCCCTTAAGAACATAAGAATAGCCTTCTGGGTCAGACAAATGGTCCATCTAGCCCAGTATCCCATCTTCACAGAGGTCAAGCCAAGTCACAAGTACCTGGAAAAACCCCAATAGTAGCAGCATTCCAAGCCACCGATCCAGAGCAAGCAGTGTCTTCTCTCTCATGTCTATCTTGACAGCAGACTATGGACTTTTCTCCAGGAAACTGTCCAAACCTTTTTTTTAAACCACTCTTACCACATCCTCTGGCAATGCATTCCAGAGCTTAACTATTTTCTGAGTGAAAAAATATTTCCTCCTATTGGTTTTAAAAGTATTACTCTATAACTCCATCAAGTGATTTCTAGTCTTTGTAAGTCTTGATGCAGTAAAAAAATCAAACTACTTGTACTCGTTTTACACCACTCAAGATTTTGTAGATTTCAATCATATTTCCTCTCAGCCATCTCTTTTCCAAGCTGAAGAGCCCTAACCTCTTTAGTCTTTCCTCATATGAGAGGAGTTTCATCTCCTTTGTCATCTTGGTCGCTCCTCTTTGAACCTTTTCTAGTGCCACTATATCTTTTTTGAGATAAGGAGACCAGAACTGAATGCAATACTCAAGGTGAGGTCGCACCATTAAGCGATACAAAGGCATTATAACATTCTTAGTCTTGTTTACCATCCCTTTTCTAATAATTCCTAGCATCTTGTTTGCTTTCTTGGCCGCTGACGCATATTGGGCGGAAAGTTTCAGCGTATTGTCCACGATGACACCCAGATCTTTTTCTTGAGCGCTGACCCCCCAAGGTTTCCAGTTTGGTGCTCTTTGCACACAGCAGGTTAGTTCCATGTTATTCCTATGTTTTTGCTTGTGTTGCCTATTTGGCCTTTAGCTCTCATTTCTTGCTGAGCAGAACAGAAAGACATTTCTTATATGTTCAGGGAAGTTCCCCATGCCCCTTTTTTATTATCTTGTTCCAGTAAGGTTGCTTGGCTTTTGACGTTAACTGCAGGGGGCTCTGTCTCTCTCTCTCTCTCAGAGGTAAAGAAGCACATGGAGAAAAGTGTATGGATTTCTGCAAGATCTGGTTTGCGGCTACAGATTGGATACCTTTGAGTACTGAATCCGGAAGGGATGTACCAGAAAGACAGTTGTACACATCTTAAATTTACATTGATAATGAATTGGTAACCAGTGGAGTTTAGTCAATTAAAGGGTAACCCTATCACATTTCTTAGCCCCCAAAATAAAAAAAATTAGCTATCGTATTCTGCAGCAATTGAAGGCTATCCAAACACTCTTCAGAACAACAAACATACAGAAGGTTGCAATAATCAGAGAAGACACCAAGAATGTCCAGATGTTCAGTAGAAAAATAGTACCTAATTCATCTTAATTTTTTCATTTTATAAAATACTGTTTGAACTAGTTTACTTGCTGTGGGTCGAAAATAATTCCCCAAATTTGGAGTTTTAAAAACAAAAATGCCTCTCCCTGTATAATTATCACAGGAGGAGGTAGAGATACCATTGCATGTCCAAACCACATAATCTTAGTTTTTGCAGAATTTAATTTTAACCTCATCGCTATTGATCACTCTTGCATTAAAATAAAGCTGTCCTGAATGCAAAGAACTACTGATGAAAATTATGTGCATGATTCTAAATTAGTTAAGTCATCAGAATAAGTAAAACGAATGAAAGATTCTAAAGTAGCCATCAGATAATGCCGTCAATGAGACTAGAGGAAACATTTCAACCAGAATTTCTTAGAATACCACTGTAACAAAACTAACAAGTGTAATAATTTCTAAGTGTGGCTTTTCACTTCCAATCCATATGAGATACAAACAAGTCTTCTCAGGGCTAAGTTTACATGGCTCTTATGCCAAATTACTTAAGGCAGTGATCCCCAACCCTGCCCTGGAGGACCACCAGGCCAATCAGGTTTTCAGGCTAGCCCTAATGAATATGCATGAGAGAGATTTGCATACAATGGAAGTGACAGGCATGCAAATCTGCTCCATGCACATTCGTTAGGGCTACCTGAAAACCCGATTGGCCTGGTGGTCCTCTAGGACAGGGTTGGGGGACCATTGACAAGGCACAATTTTGCACAAATACAAAATATAAAAACGTGTGTGGCATTTCTGTGCACCAAATTTGGTATGGGGACTTGATAAAGTAGTTAGCAGTGCTAGACCATATATGCTGGATGAGGAACAAGGAAAAACACTGGGTCAAGGTGGATCTTGGGGAAAGATGAACTAGAAGGGAAGGGAGCAGATTTGAGGCAAAATAGTGAGATGGGGTAAACTGAGCTAGAGGAAAAAATGAAGGAGCTGAAATGAGGTAAGGGAGGGGTAAGAAGCTGATGAACCATGGAACAGAGTTAGCTGAATGGAGAATGAAGCAGTGAGTTGGGGTGGGGGAACAAGCTGGTGGGGTCCATGTCAAGACTTCAAGGGAACAGCAAACTAGGAAGAAGGGTGGAGTTCAGCCAAGTGAAAAAAAGAGTGGCCAGGAGGAGGGAACTGAAAGCCTTAGGAGCCGAGTTCAGGTGGTAGAAAATAACTAGTTACACATGGTTAAAGGAAATGTGTATAAAAGGATAGGGGAAATTTAGAGCCTGTGAACGGCAGGAGAAAAGTGAGCTGAGAGGGAGAAATATGAAAGAGGATTCAGCATTTGGCACACCTTATGATATACTATATAGTATTCCTAATGAAATTTCATATATGAAGAGAAGCTTTTAAATTTCACACCTCAGAGATCTTGTCTAGTATTTTAAATCAATTACGCAGCGATTCTATTGTGTTATTGACACATGCAAAATTCTCAAAGCTATACTCAGAGTTCATTTCTTTGCACACTACTCTCTCAGGAATAAGATGCATGTGCAAATGACACTAAGGAACCCTGAGAACTGTTTACATTCAGAGGACTGAACTGAAAAACTCTTGCATTGTGTGTGTTTCACAGACCAATACAACTGAGAGAACACACAGATATGAGAAAAGGAAAAAAAGTGAAATGAAGCAAAATCATACCCGTAGTGCTGTAATCCTAAACGGATCTCTAAGTCTTCCATCATCATCTTTCAAGTTATAACCTTCTGCTCTCTTATCCCTTTCACTTATTTTCCACAATTTAATTGTTTTATCTGAAAATAAAACATTTCTGATATTACAGAATTCTAGAGCATAAGGGAAAACAATTTACACATCATATAGTCCAGACTGAAAGAGGTGCAGTAATTCAACACCTACCTTATAGCTTTTCTTCATGAAAATCCAGTAGGAGGGAACCAATAAAATAACATCCCCCTCCCACCTCTCAAAAATATATACCTGTAACCAAATAAACAACCAACTGGGAGAAACAATTTTACTTTCTCCCTAACCTCAATTGCCAAGTGATCAAATCGTCACCTAAATTAAAAAAACTAAACTAAAAAAAACTAATGCAAACATTCCCACTTACCACCTCTTCCCTCCAAGAACCCATGGAATTTTATTTTGAAAGTTTGTTATAGATTAGACCATCATTCCGATTACATATATCTCCACTGTAAAAATAATTCATATTGCATTCTTTTTTGAAGTAAATGCTCTTTGCAGTTTTCAAGCTTTTTCTACCTACATTGTGAAATATGTTCCTCAGTGAGATTAAGAAAAATCTTCTGCACAAGGGGAGCCAGCTTTGCAAAATGATTAGGATGTTAACCTCATCGCAAATGTTAACTCCTTTCTAAGTACAGTGAAGGAATTTGCTTAATATTGTGGCAGAGAAGTGGTACTCATGCTTTTGGAAGCTAACCAAGGGTTCACTGTCTTCACATATCTGTGCTCCAGTAAACTCTATTTTATATTTTTGCTTTGTTATGATATCGCTATATTTTATTTATGTATGTTATTGCTGTACTTCACCTTGGTCTCTGTTGCGAAGGGCAAATAAATCAAGTTTGGAAAAATAAATAAAATTTGATCCTCATTTGTTAATACTGCCAGAGGGAATACACTACTTATGAGTACTGTGTACCTTTAAATTTACGAGCCAAAAGTCTAGGGAAAAAAAACTGTTTAAGTTTTTGAAGGAGAGATTGCAAAGGACATTATTTCGTTATGAGAAGTTGCGAGAGCTATTCCTTTGAGGTATTATGTAGGAAACCACAGAGTGGTAAGACTGATTTTGGTGCTATTCTGAAAAGTAAAATTATTAGTCATATGGATAGACATGACTTAAAGGGCCAGAATCAATATGGATTTAGAAAAGACATCACCAATTTATTAATTTTATTTTGAAGGCATTTAGCATAAAGGTGACCCAGTTAATATAAAAAAGAAAAGATGCCCTCTGGGGGAGGGAAGGGAAAGGGAGGACAGAAATGGAAGATGGATGGTGAGCACAGAGAAAGAAGAAAACATCAAATGGGCAGGAGACCCTGGCAAGCAAATTATCAGAAGATAAACAGAAACCAAAGTCTGGGACCAACATGATTTGAATAATGACCAGCCAAAAAAAAGGTAGATAAATAATTTTTATATTCTATTTTGTGATTAGAATATATATGAATTGAAATATTTATCCTGCCAGTGTACATGGATAGGGCCCAGGGCAGAAATCTGGGAGAGGACCCAAAGCCTCTACTAGCTCATGCCAGCTTCCATTCCAGCAGGCTTAGGGCTTTCTCTAGCCAGGAGGCAGTTGCTCTAATTGCATGCCTTGGTCTAACACTATCGCTGGCATGTGTAATCTTTCTATTTTGCACAGTATAGGAGAAAATTAATCTTTTAATTTCTTTGGTGTTGTACTATATGGAAGGTGAGGCTTCTTGGGATTTTGGTTTAATTTATATTTATCTTTTTTGGTCAGCTAATATGTATTTGGCATTTTGTGTTCTCTGTGTGATCAAGGTATTCTGTTAGGATGAATTTTTTATGTAGCATTCAGTTTTCCCGATATTGTCTGAATAACCAGAAGGGGCCCCCTTGCCACCTTGGTTTCCCATTGAAGTCCTATCTTCCCATCGAAGTCCTAATCCTCCAGTCTTGCACATTCACGACTTGGTTGGGTTTCCATACTTATTACCTGGTTAGTTTTCTATACTTGTATTACATCCCAGCACCTCTCTCAGTATCCCACGATCCCTTTATCCCTCAGGAATCCGTCCAATCCCTGTTTGAATCCCTGTACTGTACTCTGCCTGATCACTTCCTCCGGTAGCGCATTCCAAGTGTCCATGACCCTTTGGGTGAAAAAAAACTTCCTTGCATTTGTTTTGAACCTATCTCCCTTCAGTTTCTTCGAATGCCCCCTCGTACCTGTTGTCCCCTTCAGTCTGAAGAATCTGTCCCTATCCACCCTCTCTATGCCCCTCATGATCTTGAAGGTCTCTATCATATCTCCCCTGAGCCTCCTCTTTTCCAGAGAGAAGAGCCCCAGCCTATCCAACCTCTCGGCGTATGGGCAGTGTTCCAGCCCTTTTACCAGTTTCGTTGCTCTCCTTTGGACTCTCTCAAGTACCGCCATGTCCTTCTTGAGGTGTGGCGACCAATACTGAACGCAGTATTCCAGATGTGGACGCACCATCGCTCGATACAATGGCATGATGACTTCCCGCGTCCTGGTTGTTATGCCCCTTTTTATGATGCCCAGCATCCTGTTGGCTTTTTTCGAGGCTGCTGCGCACTGTGCAGATGGCTACAGTGATGCATCCACCAGCACACCCAAGTCTCTCTCAAGTCTGCTGTCTCCCAACAATGCCCCCCCCAATTTGTAGTTGAATAACGGGTTCTTTTTCCCTATATGCATGACCTTGCATTTTTCCACGTTAAAGCGCATTTGCCATTTGTTTGCCCAGTCTTCCAGCTTGTCCAGGTCCCTTTGCAGGTCCTCACACTCCTCCCTGGACCTAACTCTACCGCACAGTTTGGTATCGTCTGCAAATTTTATAACCTCGCACTTTGCCTCCTTTTCCAGGTCATTGATAAATATGTTGAAGAGTAACGGCCCCAGCACCGATCCCTGTGGCACACCGCTCGTGACTCCCCGCCAGTCAGAATATTGGCCCTTCACTCCGACCCTCTGCAGTCTACCCGACAACCAGTGCTTGATCCATCTGTGCACATCCCCTCCCACCCCGTGGTTCCACAGCTTCCTAAGCAGCCTTTCACGTGGCACCTTGTCGAAAGCCTTTTGAAAATCGAGGTAAATGATGTCTATGGGTTCCCCATTGTCCACCCGACTGCTTATTCCCTCAAAGAAGTACAGAAGGTTCGTTAAGCATGACCTTCCCTTACAGAATCCGTGCTGGCTTGTTCTCAGTAGGCCATTTCTCTTGATGTGCTCGCAAATGCCGTCTTTGATCATAGCTTCCACCATCTTCCCTATAATTGAAGTCAGGCTCACCGGCCTGTAGTTCCCGGGGTCACCCCTCGATCCCTTCTTGAAGATAGGTGTGACATTTGCCAATTTCCAGTCCTCTGGTACCTCTCCAGTTTTCAAGGATAGGTTGCAAACATGCTGGATTGTGCCCGCTATTTCTTGTCTTAGTTCCTTTAGAACCCTTGGGTGGATCCCGTCTGGGCCCGGTGATTTGCCGCATTTTAATCTGTCTATCTGTTTGAGGGCATCCTCCTTACTTACCTCTATGTGCTCCAATTTTTCGGCCTGTTCCCCACTCATGAGCTCCTCTGAGTCCGGTATATTAGATGTGTCTTCTCTCGTGAAAACCGACGAGAAGAACGTGTTCAACCTCTCAGCTACCTCTTTATTCTCTTTAATCACTCCCTTCCTATCCCCATCGTCCAACGGCCCCACCTCCTCTCTCGCTGGTCGCTTCCCCTTTACGTAACTGAAGAATGCCTTGAAGTTTTTCGCCTCCCTGGCCAGCCCCTCTTCGTATTTCCCTTTTGCTTTTCTAACCTCTCGGTGGCATTCCTTTTGGCATTTCCTGTGCGCCTGGTGATTTTCTTCCATTGGGTCCTTTTTCCATCTCTGGAAGGATACTTTTTTGTCATTTATTGCCCTCTTTACTTCAGTTGACATCCAAGCCGGGTCCTTTGACCGCTTGTTCTTGCAGCCTTTCCTGAAACTGGGGACGTACATTCTTTGTGCTTTCTGCAGGGTGTCCCTGAATAGGGTCCAGGCGCTTCCTACAGTCTCCATCCTAAAGATGTTTCTGAGCTTCCTCCCCACCATTTCCCTCATAGCAACATAGTTTCCTTTCCTGAAGTTGAGCGCAGTTGTTGCGGTCCTCCTTACTATGGGAGTCCCCCTTTCTAATTTGAATCTGATCGCGTTGTGGTCACTGTTGCCTAGTGGTCCTCCCACTTCTACCCCTCTTGCAGGCCCCCCTAATCCGTTTAGGATGAGGTCAAGAGTAGCACCCCCTCGCGTCGGTTCCCTGACTAGTTGCTCCATGAAGCAGTCCTTCACGGCTTCTACAAATCCTGTTTCCCTAGTGCAGTTGGAGTAACCCGTACTCCAGTCTATCCCCGGGTAGTTGAAGTCCCCCATCACTGTTACACTTCCAGTCCTGCATTCCTGTCTCAGTTCAGCTTCCAAGTCGTGTCCGACTCCTTCTGGCGTACCAGGTGGGCGATAGTACAGCCCCAGTTTTATGCCTGCACCCTTGTTTCCCGGCAATTTGACCCATAGCGATTCCAGCCCCTCTGCCTTCGTTGCCATATCCATCCCGACCGAGTAGATAGAGTCCTTTATATATAGTGCTATGCCTCCTCCCTTCTTGTGGGTCCTGTCCCTCCTGTAGAGCTTGTACCCCGGCAGCGCCACATCCCAATGATTTTCCTCTGTCCACCAGGTTTCTGTAATTCCAATGATATCCAGGTCCTCCCCCTTGGCCACGACTTCTAGTTCACCCATCTTGGCCGTGAGGCTTCTTGCATTTGCGTATAAGCACCGCAGGTCCCATCGTTTTTCCTCCACCTCTGCATTTACCTGGGCCGCCTCCCCTTGAATTTGAATTTCGGGCAGCTCTCCAGTTCCCTGTGCTTCTGCTTTGCCATCAGCCTTTACCCTCGTAGCTTTCGGCTTCCCCACTTTCCCGCCACCCCACTTCCCCGCTTTTCCTCTGGGTTTTCTAGCCCTACCTGCCCCCTCTTGGGCAATCATCCCTTGAGCCTCAGTTTGATCCCCTTCGCCTTGTGGCACCCCTATATTGCCCTCAGCTTTCGCCCTCGTGCCACCCAGTCCCCCTGTGTCTCCATGCCCCTTAGTCTCCTCCCAGCAAGCTCCCTTTACCTGATGTTTCCCTCGCTGTCTGATCATAAGATCCACCGGTCTCTCTACTTCCTCCTTGCAGTCATCCCTTTCAGCATCTGTTCTGGATACCGTTGTCCGAAGCGTCAACATCAGATCAGCTGTCGGCTTTCCCCCTCTCCTCAGTTTAAAGCCCTCTCGATCTCCTTTCTAACATTGGCTGCCAGTAGTCTAGTTCCCACTGTGCTCAGGTGCAATCCGTCCCGCCGGTAGAGTTTACTCTTTCCCCAGAAGGACGTCCAGTTCCTCACAAAGTGGAAGCCCTCTTCCTGGCACCATCTCCTCAACCATGCATTCACAGCCTGGAGGTCTGCTTGTCTCTTTGCATCTGCTCTCGGTACAGGCAGGATCTCTGAGAATGCAATCCTCCGGGTACTCCGCTTCAGCTTTCGTCTCAGGTCTTTCGCTTCTTCATAAGAACCCATGAACAGCCATACTGTGTGGGGCAGACCAATGCTCCATTTAGCCCAGTATCTTGATTCTAAAGTGACCAATTCAAGTCACATGTACCTGGCAGAAACCCAAACAGTAGCAACATTCCAGGCTACCAATCCCAGGGCAAGCAGTGGCTTCCCCCCATGTCTATCTGAATAGGCCATGGAAATTTTCTCCCAGAAACTTGTCCAAACCTTTTTTTTAAACCCAGATATGCTAACCACAGTTATTATATCCTCTGGCAACAAATTCCAGAGTTTAACTATTCTTAAAAAATTATTCCATGTAATTTATTTGAGTCTATTTGTACTTTTTGAAACAGCTTTTACCCATTCTACACTACTCAGGATTTTGTAAACCTCAATCATATCAACCCCCCTCAGCTGTCTCTTTTCCAAGCTGAAGAGCCCTAACCTCTTTAGTCTTTCCTCATTTGAGAGGAGACCCATTCCCTTTATCATTTTGGTCACTCTTCTTTGAGCTTTTTTTGAGATACTGCAACTATAACTGAATGCAGTACTTAAGATGAGGTTGCACCATGGAGCAATAAAGAGACATTATAATATTCTTATTTATTTATATGCTACAATTTCTAACTAGTCCTCCTAGGAGCTCAGAACAGGGTACAAAAGGACATTCATAATATATAATAATACATTACAAGGATGTTTCAAGATCATGAAATAGAGCCACAGTAGATTAAGAAAGGTATGCTGTAGAGCAAGAGTTCATAGAGAGGGGGGAAGAAGAGGGGGTCTACATGTAGGTGGGTGTTCATTTCAAGAGGAGGGTCTTCACTGCTTTTCAGAAGTTCATCAGCGAGTCATAGTAACATAGTAGATGACGGCAGATAAAAGACCCGAATGGTCCATCTAGTCTGCCCAATCTGATTCAATTTGAAAATTTCTGGGCAAGAATCTAAAGCTCTGCCCAGTAATGTTCTTAGGTTCCAATTACTGAAATTTTTGTTAAAGCTCAATTCAGTCCATCTACACCAGGAGTCCCCAAAGTCCCTCCTTGACGGCCGAATCCAGTCGGGTTTTCAGGATTTCCCCAATGAATATGCATTGAAAGCAGTGCATGCACATAGAACTCATGCATATTCATTGGGGAAATCCTGAAAACCCAACTGGATTTGGCCCTCGAGGAGGGACTTTGGGACCCCTGATCTACACTCTCCCAGCCATTGAAGCCCTCCCCAATCCATCCTTTCCCAAACGGCCATATACAAACTGGCCTTAGTTCTTCAATATTTACTATTATTTTCCAATTCTAGATCTTCTGTGTTCATCCCACGCTTTTTTGAACTCTGTCACCGTTTTCCTCTCCACCACCTCTCTTTGGAGCGCATTCCAAGCATCCACTACCCTCTCCATAAAGAAGAATTTCCTTACATTGCTTTTGAGTCTCCCACTCCTCAATTTCAAATTATGTTCTCTGGTTTTACCATTTTCCTTTCTCTGGAAAATATTTTGTTCTAAGTTAATACCTTTCAAGTATTTGAACTTCTGAATTATATCTCCCCTATCCCTCTTTTCTTCTAAGGTATACATATTCAGGGCTTTCAGTCTCTCTACATACGTCTTTTGTCACAAACCTCCTATCATTTTTGTCACCCTCCTCTGGACCGCTTCAAGTCTCCTTACGTCCCTCGCCAGATACGGTCTCCAAACCTGAACACAATACTCCAAGTGGGGCCTCATCAACGACCTGTGCAGGGGCATCAACACCTTCGTTCTTCTACTGGTTACGCCTCTCTTTATATAGCCCAGCATCCTTCTGGCAGCAGCCACCGCCTTGTCGCACTGTTTTTTCGCCTTTAGATCTTCGTACACTATCACCCCATCCGTGCATATCAGCTTCTGCCTGCCCAGCATATACAGCTCCTTCCGATTATTAATCCCCAAATGCATTACTCTGCATTTCTTTGCATTGAATTTTAGTTGCCAGATTTTAAACCATTCCTCTAACTTTTCTAGATCCTTTTTTTTTTTTTTTTAATGGAAACTTTTATTGAAAAATATATCAAAGTATACAGCAAAAGCACACAACAACAACAAGCATGTAGATACAGATCAACAGTGCTGTCAGCGAATAAAACAGCAATGTATACCCCAACCACTCAAATACGAACCACAAATCAGCAAACCCACAACACAAGCCCCCCACCCACCCCCCCGAAGACAAAGCACAGTGCCCACACCACCCAAAGAGAAAGGATCTCATAATCTCACCCAGAAAATTAGTAATAATATTGTCTCCCCAGTCTCAAACTCCCAATTAACCCACCAACCCAACCCCCCGCTCTCCCCTCCCGCTAATCCCTATAGAGGCCCGAAACTGGCGCCAGACATGTGCATAGCCATGGTGTTTACCATGCCTTAAGGCCGTCAACTGGTAGAGAAGCTGCCAGGTAGTCAAGCGCTGCTCCACCATATGCCAAGTGGGAGAACGCCCCTGATTCCACAAGGACGCTACAGCCAACCGGGAAGCAGTGAAGGCTAATTTGCAAAATAGGGAGTCTCCCCCATCCAGATCCAATTGGTGCCAAAACAACAGGGCATGTCTCCAGTCAACCGGAACCCGCAATGCAAGAATCCGGGAGACCCGAGAGAACACCTCAGTCCAAAAACCACTCACCCGCCCACAAGACCACCACATGTGTAAGTAGGTGCCCACCTCCCAACATCCCCTCCAACAAAGAGCATTCGCCCCCTCGCGCCAATGAGCCATAGCCTGAGGCGTATAATACCACCTGAAGAGGACTTTATACCCATTCTCAACCAACAAAGCTGCAATGCCCGCCGAAGCGACTTCTCTCCAAATATCTCCCCAGGTCTCCAACGAAATATCAGATTCCCAATCCCCTTCCCAGGCTAGCATGTAAGACAAGGGTCGAACCCCCCGACCATTAAGACACCTGTAAATAGCAGACAAAGCACCCTTTCGGAGAGTCGGGCCCAACAATAACTCAAATGGGGTCTTTCCCGCCCGTAAGTCCCGGAGGGCCCCCGAGGCCCGCAAATAGTGAACCACCTGCAAGTAGGGGAACAAATCCCGATCCAGAAGATCATACCGACCCTGCAGCTCAGCAAAAGATCTAAGACAGCCCGATAGCGGATCCCACAATTGACCCACACACACCAGTCCATGAGACTCCCACCTAGCAAAGTCACCCGCTCCCCATCCAGGCGCAAAGGCTACATTATAATGCAGCGGCGTATACCAAGAATGGCGCCTACCCAATAACAAACAGCTCAGAGTCATATTCCAGACCCGTAAAGCGGTATCAACAGAGGACAATGCTCGCTCGAGCCGTATCCTCCCAGGTACCCAAGGCCTATGCAGCAGGGGAACCCCAACAGACAGGCGTTGCTCAAGCTCCACCCACAGCTTAGGGTCTTGTGTTTGCCACTCCAACAGAGCACGTAACTGGGCCACCTGGTAATACTTCACCACATCGGGGACAGCCAACCCCCCATCACCCCGACCCAAGCACATAACCGACCTACGCACCCTAGACCGCCAGCCAGCCCAAATAAAAGCAAAAATGTGCCGCTGTACCCCCTCCAACGTACACCTACTCACCCAGAGCGGCAACACCTGAAACAAGAACAGTAGACGAGGCATTATCATCATCTTCACAATTTCCACCCTACCCAACCATGAAAAATATTGATCCTTCCATCTGGCCAAATCGCGCTGGATACTACGAAAAAGCGGGGGAAAATTAAGATCATAAATCTCCGTTCCGGGCAGGCCCAAATAGATCCCCAGATAGCGCATAGACTGCTGAGCCCAACGAAACGGAAACCGAGCCCGAAGAAAATCCACTCTATCAGGGGGTAAATTAACATTAAGCAGCTCAGATTTCCCAACATTAACTCGAAACCCCGACACCCCTCCGAACTCCTCCAGCTCCCTCAAGATAGCCGGCAAGGAGCTCTCGGGATCCTCCACCGTGAAAAAAAGATCATCCGCAAACAAAGACATCTTATAGTTACTGTCCGAGACCGTAACCCCCCTAATATTCGTATTCAGCCGCACCCGCTGCGCTAGAGGTTCCACGGTCAAGGCAAAGAGTAGCGGGGAGAGAGGGCACCCCTGACGCGTTCCTCGGCCCAAAGAAAAAGTATTAGAGTAACTCCCATTCACTTTAATACAACCAACAGGACAAGTGTAAAGGATCCGAATCCATTCCTGCATACGGGGTCCCAAACCCACATAATCTAACACCCGAAACAAAAAGGGCCAGGAAACCCTATCAAAAGCCTTCTCGGCGTCAACCGATAAGAAAACCGCCTCCCGCCCACCACACCGCGCCCGCTCGAACAGGTTATACACTCTACGCGTGTTATCCCCCACCTGCCTCCCCACCACAAAGCCCGATTGATCCGGATGTATCAACCGAGGTATCCAACTCATCAGTCTGTCCGCCAAAATCCGTGTAAATATCTTCACCAAAATCCATGTAAATATCTTTTCTAGATCCTTTTTCATGTTTTCCACTCCCTCCTTGGTGTCTACTCTGTTACAAATCTTTGTATCATCCGCAAAAAGGCATCCCTTTCCTAATAAATTCCTAGCATTCTGTTTATTTTTCTGACCATCACCACACACAGGCCAGAAGATTTCAGCATACTGTCTACAATTATACCTGGATATTTTTCTTGGGTGGCGACACAATGTGGAATCTAGCCCAAGTAACTATGATTTCAATTATTCTTCCCAATTTGCATCACTTTGCATTTGTCCACATTAAATGTAATCTACCTTTTGGATGTCCAGACTTTCTCCTACTATTATTATTACTAATTTATAATTTCTATAGCACTGAAATGCGTACGCAGCGCTGTACATTTAACATGTAATAGATGGTCCCTGCTCAGAAAAGCTTACAATCTAATTTAGACAAGACAGGCAGAACATATAAGGTCTGGGGAGTTTCTTACAGAGAGAATGGTAGGATGGACATAAGTATCTTACGGTGAGTGAGAGTTTAGGATTTAAAGCAGCCTCGAAAAAATAGGCTTTTAGCTTTGATTTGAATACTGCTAGACAAAGCCTGACGTAATGATTAAGACAGTCTTTTCCGGGCATGCGGCGCAGCAAGACAGAATGGACGGAGTCTGAAATTAGCAGTGGAACAGAAGGGTAGGGACTTGGAAGTATAGGGGGAGATAAGTGAGGAGAGATACTGGGGGTGGGGTTGCAGAGTAAATGTACTTTAAGTTAGTAAGAGGAGTCTGAACTGTGCTCAGAAATGATTGGGGAACCAATGAAGTGACTTGAGGAGAGGGGTAGCTGCAGGTAACCCACCAAAACGGGGAGAGAAAAAAGTGGTTGCCACGGGTACAAGGCCAATCACCGCCCCGTGGAGCGGTGAATGGCCTTGTCTCCAACAATGGAGAGGGGAAACGCGAGCAATCACCGATTGTGCGGTCCAGCAACCCCATCCCTTCTTCCTCCCGATCGCCGCCGTCCAGGCATTTCCCTCCTTCTCACCTTCGTGGGGATTTTCATTTTTTTTTTCTTTCCCAGTAGCACGCGCTTTTCAACAAGTCACGCGCAACTGCTTGAATGTTCTCCTTTGATGCAACTTTCTGTTTCTGGTTGCATTAGAGGAGAAGATTCAAGTAGACGCGTGCGACTTGTTGAAAGCTCGTGCTGCTGGGAGAGAAGAAAAATGAAAATCGCCATGAAGGTGAGGGGGGGGGCTGCTGGACCGCGAAGGACGCTGAAGGGAAGTGGAGAGAGAGAGAGGGGAGAAGACGCTGCATGTTAGTGGGTAGAAGAGAGATGGGAGAAAATGCTGAAGGAGATGGATATTGGGGGTGGGGGGGGTGGAGGGAGAGATGGAAGGGAGAGGCACAGTAACAGAGCAGATGCCATATGAAAGAGGCAGAGAGAAGGCAGATAGTGGATGGAAGGAATAGAATGATGAGGAAAGCAGAAACCAGACAAAGGTAGAAAAATATTTCTATTTCTTTTCTTTGGTTTAGGATAAAGTAGTATATTAGTTAAACAGGCATACAAGTATGGTTACCATATGGCTCCAGAACAAGGAGGACAGATTGAGGCATCCGGGCTTTACTTCCATTGCTTTCAATGAAAGTAAAACTCAGATGTCTCACTTCATTCTTCTTTTTCTGGAGCCAAATGGTAACCCTACAATACAAGCAAAAATGGCAGACAGGGAAACAAAGGAAGAGCTGGCAGTTATCCATGATAGCAATATTCAGATGTTAAATGGAGAAGTTATCTACTAAGTTAAGCTGAACATCAGGCTTAAGAAGAGACAGGTTAATTTAATCATGTATTTTTAACGAGAATAACTAATGGGCATACTGGATGGACTGTTCAAGTCTTTCTTTATCTGCCATCATTTGCTATGTTACCATAACATAAAAACAGTCATACTGGGTCATACCAAAGGTCCATCTATTCTAGCCCATTATTCTGTTTCACCAGTGATCAATCCAGTTCACAAGTACCTGGCAGAAATCCAAATAGTAGCAACATTCCATGCTATTTCTTTTCTTTGGTTTAGGATAAAGTAGTATATTAGTTAAACATTTATAAACAAAGCCCTGCCAGCTGAATTTATAAAATGACAATTGTACAGAATAGTATTGTTTCTTTTTATAATTTAATAAAATAAGTTCAGTATTAAACTATTCGAGGCTTGTGCGGATGGGATCAGATGGTTTGCAGAGACGGGGACAAATTTTTCCCCGTGTCATTCTCTAGTCAAAAGCTTTGTGAACATCTAGATACCCTACATCAACATCAACTGACTCACCTTTATCCACATGATTATTCATTCTTCAAAGAAATGAAACAAATTGGTGAGGCAAGACGGCCCACTGGCTGAACCCATGCCGACTGTTACATTAAACCATGTTTATCTACATGTTTTAGAATTTTATTTTTATAATAGCTTCCACTTTTTTGCTTGGCACTAAAGTCAGGCTTACTGGTCTAATTTCCCAGATCACCCCGGAACCTTTTTTATTAAAAATCAGCATTACATTGACCACATTCCAACGACAGGTTACAGATCACCAACAGATGATCAGCAATTTCACGTTTGAGTTCTTTCAGTACCTTGGGGTGTATACCATCCAGTCTAGGTGATTTATTACTCTAATTTCCAAAATATCATATACCAATGTAAGCTGCAAAGATACAGGATTTCATACGAGTAGAATGGGCTCATAATACGAGAAAGCAAGAAAAGCTCTAGCTAGCAAGGGATCATATTTCCAGTTGATTCGTCCATGCAGATTGCAATAGCCTGGCTGGACAGCCATGACATTTTATTGCAAAATAGACTGGCCTTATTCCATTCAGGATTTTTACTTTTACACTGCAGTCTCATTATTATAAAAGGAAGCTGTCCTGCAGTATTCCAGACTCAAAAGGAGGAAATATTTTTTCACTCTGAAAATAGTTAAGCTCTGGAACGCATTTGCCAGAGGATGTGGTAAGAGTGGTTAATAAGTTTGGACAAGTTCCTAGAGGAAAAGGCCATAGTCTTCTGTTAAGACAGACATGAGGGAAGCCATTGCTTGTCCTGGATTGGTAGCATGAAATTCTGCTGTTTGGGTTTTTGACAGGTACTTGCAACATGGATTGGACTCCATGAAGATGGGATACTGGGCTAGATGGACTATTGATCTGACTCAGTATGGCTATTCTTATGTTCTTATTTTACAAAGCTGTTAATTTTATTATGCAATGGTATCAATATGCAAGGCTTGCCCAAATCACAATCCCAAATGTGAGTTTTATAACCCCATTTGGGAGTCACACCCACAGTTTGGGCAGCCCTGATCTTGTGCACCTAGTATCACAGCAATCTTACTGTAAACCTGCTAAAAGTGATTCAGTACATCCAGAGTCTTCAAAACCTTTTATATTTTTTCACATTCTGCTAAGTAGACAATGCATGTGGTGCATAGCTCAAATAATTTTTGCCAAGTCATTTGGCTTGGAGGGAAGTAAGGTGGGATGGGATGGATTTGAAGGAGCAGAACCCAAACATTATGATGGTTTATTACTGATAAAATGAAACCAAAACACGACTCTCTCAAAACCACTAAATATAATTTTGTCACATTTCAGAGGATACCTTTTCAGTTTAAGCACAAGGCAACAAGTATTTGCATGTTTCACCGCCACATTCAGTCATTATGTGTCATCTTAATTAGCAACAATTAGGAATATGGTATGGTGACTGAGGTTTCACAGCAGAATTCACAACAAAGAAAATGAAATACAGTGTTCCCCCGCAAATTTGTGGTGTTTTTACTGACTGCGAATAACCAGGCAGGAGAGGGCAGCCGGAGCGCCGGTGAGTGAAGGAAATCACTCATGGTATGCTCTCACCGTGAGAGAGCGAGCGAGAGCAAGAGTGTATGTGTATATAAAAAACTGGGTCTCCAATTGCTACAGAAGCTGGAATTACTTTTCACATAGACATTCATAAGGCCATTTTGGTGTGGAGTTTATTACTTTAGAAACCTTGGTCTGATCTGGTTCATTTAGAGCTTGATTTTCCTTGCATAAAATTTTATTTCATGCTTTTAAATTTTCAAGCATTTATTTTGACTCCAGACAACTTCTGTCTTCATCTGTTACCACATTTTTTTTTTTACACGATTCAAGTCTGGATTTTGACAGGGCCACTTGAGGATATACATTTTCTTCTTGATAAGCCACTCCACTGCTGCTTTTGCTTTACGCTTAGGATCCTTGTTCTGTTGCTACAGGCTATTTTTATGGAGTAATCTTAAAATTGATTAACATTCAATAAGTTTCCCCATTCTTAGCCAAAAGGCCTTTGTGGTTCTTTTTTTAAAAAAAATCTAAGGCCTCAAAGTTACATCCTTCAACAGTTTCCTTAAAGTAACTTGTAGGTTATTCAAACCATTTTCTAATAGTTTTTCAACAACCTCTATCTTTTGATAAGTTTAATCCTTTAGTTTTTTCAATAGTCCTTTGTTCAGCACATTTAGAACTTTGCTTTAGTTTCACTTCATACAATACAAGTTATTCAAATCAGTTCAACTACTATGACAGGACAGAGGGGGAGAGTGAGGCGCAGTGGTTAAAGCCACATTTTCAGCATCCTGAGGTTATGGGTTCAAACGCACACTGCTCCTTATGACCCTCGTCAAATCACTTAACACCCCCCCGCCCCCACTGCCCAAACTACCTTAGGATAGATTGTGAGCCCACTGGGACAGACAGGGAAAAATGCTCGAGTATCTAAATAAAAATTTATATAAACTGTTCTGAGCTCCCTGGAGAGAACGGTATAGAAAATTGAATGAATATATAAATAAAACAAACAAATATTATGGGACTCAGAAATCTTTTGAAATATAGGAAGTCCCCGGATTAAGAATGGGTTCCGTTCTTAAAACCATTCTTAAGTTGAATTTGTATGTAACTTGGATCCTAGTATTCTTCCCACCTTCTCCACCTCCTTGATGCCCCTCTTGCATTCAAATTCAAGTTTAATGGTTATTTGATAAATCGCTTATCATAATACTAAGCAATTATACAAAATATTTAAAATTAGGAGGTACATAACAAAAATACATATTATCAGATATAAAGACAGAACGGACTAACAGCACAAAAGGACTAAGAGCGAACTACAATAAAAGGTATAGTAAAGGTGAGAAAACAAAAAAGGATAGAACAATCTATCCCACTGTTCCCTCTCCCACCACCACATCCAACATTACTCCCTCTCAGATCTCTCTCTTCCCCATTCATCTCTACCTCACTTCTCTCCCACCACCATGTTCAATAACTTTCTCTCCTCTCTATGCCCAACAATTCTCTTCTTTCTTCATCTCCCCATGTGCACCATCTCTCCCTCTCTCTCGAACAACCAACTCACCCTTTCTATTCTCTCCCCCACCTCAGCATCTCTTTCCCTCACTTCCTCCATCCTATGGCTCATGCTACCCTCCCTCCCTCCATTCTGTGTCCCAAGTTCATGCCCTCTCCCTCCTTCCTTCCATTCGTTGACCTAAGTTTGTGCTCCCTCCTGAGTCCCAACACGCCCCTCTCTCCCTCTCTGGTGTCCCAACGCACCCCTCTCTCCCCCGCCGGTGTCCCAATGCGCCCATATCTCCCCCTTCCTCCCTCCATTCTGTGCCCCAAGAATATACCTCCCTCCAGAGGGTGCTTACCTTCTGGCCTTCCTCCTAGCTGAAGTCGTTTCTCTGTACAAAGCCACCAGCAGCGGCTCCTACGTGACTCCTGCGGCTCAGCCGGAAGTCTTCCCTCTGACAGAGGAAACTCCTTCCACGTAAAAGGGAAGGCTTCCGGCTCAGCAGCAGGACATGCATAAGGAGCTGCTGCCCACAGCTTTGTGCAGAGAAATGACTGCGGCTAGGAGGAAGGAGCCAGCAGGAAGGTAAAAACCTGACATAGGGAGGCATGTACTTGGGGCACAGAATAGAGGGAGGGAGGCACGTTCCTGGGGCACAGAAAGGAGAGAGGGGCACGTTGGGACTTGGTAGGGAGAAATAGAGGCGCGTTGGGACACCGAAGGTAGAGCAGGACCCCCGTTCGCAAGTATGAGTCCAATGTAAATTGGATGTTCATAAAACGGGGACTGCCTGTAGAGCTAATTTGGTTTACCATGATAGACGATGTTAAGAGATAAGAAAAAGAACCCAAAGCTTTGGTTTGCTTAAGAAAGATTAGGCTCTTACCTTGATAATCTTGGACAAGTGAATAGTGAATTCAAACCCGCATGCTATGCATAAGGTATCAACCACAGTACTCAACTTCTCCTTCCTTCTCCAGTGGAGTGTACTGCCCCCTTCAGTTTGTATCAAAATGAATGATAGCCCTCATAACCGAATATAAGAAGGAGGGGCATGTGGATGCTACCCAATAGTGAAAGATCTGTTCTGCACTGCAAGAAATATACTAAACACAATTTAAGAACAAGGTGAACCAATAAAAATAACAGCATAAAACAGACCGCAAACTTAACATTCATGGAGTTCGTAAATTCCTGAACGTGTTAACATGTTTGGTTCTCATTTTACACAATTACCTAAGTGCTTGTAATCCTTAAAAGCAGACTGGCCTGAAAATTTTCAAACTAGAAACTATCATTCTGTTTGAAACAGTATGCAGCAAGCAGGCGAGTTGTATGAAGTACAGGGTGGGGTTTCAGAATGACACACCTATCTACAAGAAAGATGATTATCAAGGTAAGAGCATAATCTTTTTTTCTAGTGCAACAGGTGTGTCATTCTGGACAAGTGGGATGTGCCAAAGCAGTCTCTGGAGCCTAAGGTGAGACTGATGAGCTTGCTTTTAACACTGAGGTAGAGAGTGGCACGGTGGCTATTACCCGCGGTTAGCCAGAAGTTGCGGCAGAGACGACCTTTACGACAGTTGCATGCAACTTCAATGCTCTAGCTGCTCGTAGAAAGGAAATTTAGAAATCGCCTGCCACAAAGGTAAGGGGAAGGGAGGGAGAAAGGGAGGAACAGACGCTGAAGGGAACTGGGGAAGGTGGGGTGGGGAGGAACAGACGCTGAAGGTAACTGGGAAAGAGAGAGTGGGGAGAAGACGCTGAAGGGAAATGGGGAAGAGAGAGATTCCAGACAATGGGGGGAGTGGAGGGAAGAAGATGGATGCCAGACCAATTTAGGGGTGTGTGTGGGGAGTGGAGGGAGAGATGGAAAGGAGCAGCATAGTAACAGAGCATATGGAAGAGGCACAGAGAAGGCAGATAGTGGATGAAAGGAAATGAATGAGGAGAAGAGGAGGAAAGCAGAAACCAGACAACAAAGCAAGAAAAAATATTTCTAGAAACATAGAAAAATGACGGCAGAAAAGGGCCAAAGCCCATCAAGTCTGCCCACTCCAGTGACCCTTCCCCCATGAGTTTGCTCACCAACCTCCTGCCCTTACCTCATTAGAGATCCCACATGAATATCCCATTTATTTTTGAAATCTGCCACGCTGTTGGCCTCAATCACCAGCCGTGGGAGTTCATTCCAATGATCGACCACCCTCTCAGTGAAGAAATACTTTCTGGAGTCCCCATGAAATTTCCCTCCCCTGATTTTCAGCGGATGCCCTCTGGTGGACGAAGGTCCCATAAGACGAAAGATATCCTCTTCCACCTCGATACGACCCGTGATATATTTAAATGTCTCAATCATGTCTCCTCTCTCTCTTCGTTCTTCAAGTGAGTACAGCTGCAATTTATTCAGCCTTACTTCATACGGAAGATCCTTGAGCCCCGAGACCATCCTGGTGGCCATCCGCTGAACTGACTCAACTCTCAGCATATCTTTCCGGTAATGTGGTCTCCAGAATTGAACACAATATTCCAAATGAGGTCTCACCATGGACCTGTACAGTGGCATTATGACCTCTGGCATCCTGTTGATAAAACCTCTATGGATACAACCCATCATTTGCCTAGCCTTGGAGGAAGCCTTTTCCACTTGATTGGCAGTTTTCATGTCATCACTAATGATTACTCCTAAATCCCGTTCTTCCGTGGTCCTAACTAAGGTCTCACCATTTAACGTGTAAGTCCTGCACAGATTTCTTTTACCCAGGTGCATCACTTTGCATTTTTTAGCATTGAAGTTGAGCTGCCAAGTCGATGACCATTGTTCTAATAGTAGTAGGTCCTGCGTCATACTGTCAGGCATAGTGCTTTTACCTACTATGTTGCACAGTTTGGCGTCATCGGCGAACAATGATATTTTTCCTCTGAGCCCTTGGGTCATATCACTTATGAATATGTTGAATAGGATTGGACTTAAGACCGAGCCTTGTGGCACTCCACTGGTCACATCTGATGTTTTGGATGGGGTACCATTTACCATCACCCTCTGAATTCTACCACTCAGCCAATCCTTAACCCATGCAGCTGGTGTTTCCCCTAATCCCAGCGATTTCAACTTGTTCAATAACCTGCGGTGTGGGACGCTATCAAAAGCTTTGCTGAAGTCCAAATACACTACGTCCAGGGACTCCCCGGCATCCAGTTGTCTTGTTACCCAGTCGAAGAAGCTAATCAGATTTGATTGGCAGGACCTGCCCTTGATAAATCCATGTTGATGGGGATCACGTGGATTTTCTTCATCCAGTATTGTATCAAGTTTCTGTTTGATCAGTGTTTCCATGAGTTTGCATACTATGGATGTGAGACTTACCGGTCTGTAATTTGCCGTCTCTGTCCTGCAGCCCTTTTTGTGGAGTGGAATAACGTTAGCTGTTTTCCAGTCCAAGGGGACTCTTCCTGTGCTTAGGGAGAGATTGAAGAGCACAGACAATGGTTCCGCCAGGACTTCACTCAACTCTATGAGTATCCTGGGGTGTAGGTTGTCTGGTCCCATGGCTTTGTTCACTTTGAGTCTTGAAAGTTCGCAGTAGACGCTACTGGGCGTAAACTTGAAGTCTTGAAACGGGTCTTTCTGGCTTTCCCTTGTCTGTAAAAGTGGACCAGATCCCGGTGCCTCACAGGTGAAAACCGAGCAGAAGTATTCATTTAGTAGCTCGGCCTTAGTGGAATCCGATTCTGCATAATTCCCGTCCGATTTCCTGAGTCGTTCTATCCCATCTTTGTTTCTTTTCCTGTCACTAATATACCTAAAGAAGGATTTATCCCCTTTCTTAATGTTCCGCGCTAGATTCTCCTCTATTCGGAGCTTGCTTTTCTTTTTTTTTGCTTTAGGATAAGTAGTATAGTAGTTGTGTTGATAAAACATTTATAAACAAAGCCCTGCCAGCTGAACATCTGGCTGCTGAACTAGAGAAAGAGAACTTTGATTTATAAAATGACAACTGTACAGAATATAGTTTCTTTTTATACTTTAGTATAAAACTATTTTAGACTTGTGTAGAGTAGATGGGATCAGATGGTTTGCCGGGTTGAGACAGAGACTGAGCTCGTGGAGACAGGGCCAAAGATTTTCTCTGTGTCATTCTCTACACTGAGGACCCAAAAGTCACATCTGTTCTTGCTGCTATGTCCTCTCTGTAGAACTTTGCAAAAGTATGAAGAGTGGACTAGGTAGTTGCCCTATATTAGAGAATGACACAGGGAAAAAAAAATTGTGTCCCCATCACCGCTCCTTCCCCGCGAGCTCTATCCCTGTCTACATCCCCGCAAATTGTCTGATCCCATCTGCACAAGCCTCCAATAGTTATGATTTTATTATTGAACTTATTTTGTTAAAGCATAAAAAGAAACAATATTCTGTACAACTGTCATTTTATAAATCACAAATACAGAACAAGAATCATCAAAACCCCCGTCTCCCCTCTCCCTCACAAATATGCCCTCCATTATCAAGAAAACTGAAGAATCCAAATTACTACAGAATGCTACATAGAAAAATCAAGCTAACAGAATACTTGGCAGGAATAGTGTTAGGGGAGTGCAACTGCCCCCTGGCCAAGAGAGAGCCCTAAGCCAGCTGGAAGCTAAAGAAGCACAGCCTGGGCTTTGATGTCTCCATTTATGTCCAACACTTGCTCTAGCAGGATACATATTTCAATTCTAAAATATTCTAATCACAAAATTGAAAAATAATTTTCTCTTCTACTTTTTGTTGTCTGGTCATTTTATTCTTCAAATCACATTGGTCTCAGGCTCTGGTTTCCATTTCCTTCTGTCTACTCTTAACTCACTCATCAGGGTCTCCTGACCATTTTGTGGCTCACTGGTTGAGCTGCTACTTCTGCATCCAGAGGTTATGAGATAAAATCCTGGTGCTGCTCCTTGTGACCCTGGGCAAGTCGCATAATCTTCCAGTGCCCACCACTTTCAATGTCAGCTTTGAAAATGCCAAAGTGACAAAAAGACAGTATACAAGTCTCCATTCACTTTCCCTTCCCTTTCTTTCTTTATGCTCACCATTCATCTTCTATTTCTGTGTTTTCCTACATACTCTGCATATCCCTTCTCGGTTTCCTATACTTTCGTTTCTAGTATTTCCTCTGTGCCCATCTCCCTACCTTCATAAACACTGTCCTGTGTTCCTATCCCCTTCATGACCAAGGTTAATCCTCTGTGTCCCCCCTAAGCTCCCAAGTCCAACATCTCTCTTCCTGCGTTCCTATTCTCCTCATGACTAGCCATCTTCCTTGTGTGTCCATATACCCTCTCATGTCTGGCACTGCCCCACTGATTGTGTCCATATACAGCTCCCATGCAGCATTCCACTTTGTATCCCTGGCTCTATACTCCTTCCATGTTTAAACATATCCCCTCTTTTCATACATTTCCCTGTGTCCAGCTTCTCCCCTCTTATACCCATGTGTGTCTTGCCCTCCTTTCCTCCCTCCCTCCACTGTGTTAAATATGTCACTCCTTTCATCTTTCCCTTCCCTCTCCTCTTCCCTGCAGGTCCAGCACCTCTCTCCCTTTCCCTCAGCACTTCTCCCATGGATTGAACACCTAGCTTGCCCTTCTTTCCAGTCTACCCTGTGGTCCAGTACCTCTCTCCCTTCCCTCAACATTCTCCAAGGATCCACACCTCTCTCGTTTCTCTCTAAATGCCCTACCATGGGTCCTACACATCTCTCTCCCTTCCCTCTAGCTCCAGCTCAAAGCTATATGTCCAGGACCTTTCCCCTTCTCTCCACCTCTGTGCCACAAATCCAGTACAGCTCCCCTTCCTCCAGCTCCCAGTTGGAAGTCTTGCAACGGTCTCTTCAGCTCTACTTTCCTCTCCACATAGGTACTCCTTTCCCTCCAGCCTCAGCCCCCCCCCATGAGTCCAACACCTCTCTTCCCCCCCATCTTCAGCTGTGGAATCAGCCAACACCCCCCTACCTGCTGTGGGTACAGAGATAAGTGAAGCGGCAACATGCTCCCCCATGGGTCTGCATGTCCTCCCCAACTCCCCTTGTGCCTACATTACCAAGATAACCAGCCGTGCCACGATGAAAAATCTTCAGAGGCCTTCTCTGAGGCCTTCCTTCTGCCAAGTCCCTCCTTGAAGTAACTTGCAGTTTCACGAAACCAGAAGTTACCTCAAGGAGGAGCTCGTCGGAAGAAGGAAGGCCTTGATGGCCATACAAATCCACCTGGAGATAGTAGCCTGTCTATTAGCTTGACTGGTGAGCACAAATAAATGATTGGAGACACAAAACTTGTTAGTGACCTTGAAATACCGAGGTATTACTGTCTGCACATCCAGCAATTGCAGAAATTTATCTTTTTTCTCCGACCCTGTAGGGTAGAATTCCAGCAGTTGTACTTCTTGATCAACATGGAAATCCAACACTACCTTCGGCAAAAAGGAAGGTACCGTGTCTAGGGAAACTCCTGTTTCTGAAATTTTGAAAAAGAGTTCTCTGCAGGATAGCGCCTGCAGTTCTGAGACTCTTCACCGAGAGACCCATCAATGACACCTGGAGCAAGGGCTCTTATGGGGCCTCAGTCAGACCTGTAAGATAATGTTAAGGTTCCAAGATGGAACGGGCTGGCAAACTGGTGGACACAATCTGAGAGCCCCCTTTAAGAACCTGGCTATATCTGGATGAAAAGCCAGGGAGACATTGTTCCCTCAGGCTCAGGAACATGAAACATGCACCACTTGCACTTTAAGAGAATTTACTGCCAACCCCTTTTCGAACCCTGCTTGGAAAAAAGCTAGCACTATTGATAGTACTTGCTGCAGTTCCACCTTGTCTTTAACACACCAGTATTGAATCATCTCCCATGCCTTAGCATAAGCTTAAACCATAGCTGGCCTCTTGGCTATAAGGAGTGTAGCAATAACTACCTCTGAATATCCTCTACACTCTAATTCTGTGCGCTCAAGACCAAAATATTCCAGTTCATCTAAGGCAATTGGTCCCTGATTCAAGAGCTATGGATGAAGTGAACAGAAGACACGTGTCCCTCTGGAGACATATCAGATCAGAGTACCAAAGCCTCTGCAGCCAATCGGGGCTAACACCCCTGGATGACTTGCAATCCTGCGGAGTACTCTGCCTATCAAGAACTATGGGGAGGAACATGAACAACAGTTCTCTTTCCGGCCATGGTTGCACTAAGGTGTCCAAACTGGCACTTCCATCTGCAACTGAAGAAATTATCTGCTTTCTTGGTCTCTGCTGTGGCTATCAAATTGTACTGGAGACAACCACTACTCTCCCGGGTGCAGAGTATGTCTGCTGAGAAAATCGGCTTGCATGTTGTCAACTCCTGCTACATGAGCTGCGGATATCGCTTGCAGGTGGGCCTCTGCCAATCTGAACAACTGGGCCTCTAGCCATAGTGGAATACTCTTGAAGCCTCTCTGCCAATTGACATAAGCTACCACCATGGCACTGTCAAAGACCCTGCCTGCCTTGCCTTCCAGGAGCTTCTTCAAATTTTGCAATGTTATAGTCGTTATGGCCCTTAACTCCAGTCTGTCGAAAGACCACTTCCTCTGAGTCAGCGTACATCACCCATGAAATGGATGATCGTTGAAATGGCCTCCCCAGTCATACAGACTAGCATCCATTGCCAGGATCTCAGAGTCCAGTCGAAGAGGCATTGTTAAAAGTCATACTACTGTAAACATCCCAAACACCTATATCTGATTTGTCTTGTGTATGAAACTGTCCCAACTACTACAAGAATTCTCAACTCTATTGTCACCATTAGATGTTTCTATATCTTCTTTCTTTCATTGCATGCTTCTAGACTTCACTCCCTGGACCCTTCTTATCACCAACTGTTACTATGTATGTAAACTTGTAACCCATTCTAGACACTTCTGGGAGGACAGGCTAGAAAATCAAATAAATAAAATCTGGAGTGAATCCTTTTGAGGAGACCAACAGGTCAAAACAGAATCCTGCACTGGCCGCATGTGTACCTTTGCCTAGGGTGCCACTTGGCAGCTGAGATGAGCTTTCCATATGAGACTCCAAAAATCAGGAGTAAAAAAGGGACTTTACCTTCCTCCTCTTGGGCTCTGTGGCGTCTATGCCCATGCATTTCACCAAGCTATAGACCTGGGGTTCCGAGAGGAATTTTCTCCCTGCAGCCATAACCCCTGGCGGCTCTCTGGCCCTAGAAAACTTAAAGGGGGGGCCCTAAGCCCGAGGCCGCTGCCCTCCTCACGTGTTCCACGACATATAGCACATGAACGCTCCTCAGCTGCTCATCCAGGACAAATTTGACATGATATAGCATAAAAGGGTCTGAGGAGTCCATTACTATCGATTTTGAGCTGAATTGATGGCTTTTGAAGTAGATGGAGGACTTTGAAATATAATTGGGAAATCCAAGATACTCACCGTGGCAGCATTTTTGGTGCAACCCTCCCCTCCCCCCCAAAATAACTAACTTTAAATGGTCAAACTAAACCCTAATTTCACTGAAAAGTGGTTTTTGCAGGATGGAGTCCCTGTGGACAGCCTCACTGTGCCATGCTGTGCTGAAAAGGTGCTGAATCCTGCTTCAGCTCAGAAGAGAAGCTGATTCCTGGAGAAGAGTACTGTCTCAACAGAATGTTCAGGCCCCCTCCCAAAAAAAACAAATTGCTGCTGAAATCTTCAGACTGCTAGCTGGAGTGAAACCAGATTAAATCTCTACCCTCACTGAACCACCCATGTGAAGGGGGGAGGCGATAGGCAGTTGGCAGCCTGAAAATCCCCTCCATAAGGACCACTACAAGTGCCAGATCAGCCTGTGCTCAAGCTCCTGAAAATCAGAGTGGGGAGGGGAGCGGAGCTAGCTCTGAGGGGAACATTCCCTGAGCTCCTTAAATATTAAGTAGGGTAGCTAGACAGGTACCAGAGGGACTGGCCTGAAAGCTGCAGACCTCCAAGTCTGCTTCTTCTCCAGGCAGAGTTGTCCCAGAAATACCGTATTTTCACGCATATAACGCGCGCGTTATACGCGTTTTTACCTACCGCGCATACCCCTCGCGCGTTATATGCGTGAGCGCGGTATACAAAAGTTTTAAAACATAGTTCCCACCCCGCCCGACTCACCCTCCCAGCAGGACCACTCGCACCCCCACCCCGAACGACCACTCGCACGCGCTCCCACCCGCATCCACGATCGGAGCAAGAGGGAGCCCAAGCCCTCTTGCAGGCCGACTCCCCGACGTCCGATACATCCCCCCCCCCCGGCAGGACCACTCGCACCCCCACCCCGAACGACCGCTCGCACGCGCTCCCACCCGCACCCGCATCCACGATCGGAGCAAGAGGGAGCCCAAGCCCTCTTGCCCGGCCGACTCCCCGACGTCCGATACATCCCCCCCCCCGGCAGGACCACTCGCACCCCCACCCCGAACGACCGCTCGCACGCGCTCCCACCCGCACCCGCATCCACGATCGGAGCAAGAGGGAGCCCAAGCCCTCTTGCCCGGCCGACTCCCCGACGTCCGATACATCCCCCCCCCCCCGGCAGGACCACTCGCACCCCCACCCCGAAGGACCGCCGACTTCCCGACAATATCGGGCCAGAAGGGAGCCCAAACCCTCCTGGCCACGGCGACCCCCTAACCCCACCCCGCACTACATTACGGGCAGGAGGGATCCCAGGCCCTCCTGCCCTCGACGCAAACCCCCCTCCCCCCCAACGACCGTCCCCCCCCCAAGAACCTCCGACCGCCCCCCAGCCGACCCGCGATCCCCCTGGCGACCCCCACGACCCCCCCACCCCCCTTCCCCGTACCTTTGGTAGTTGGCCGGACAGACGGGAGCCAAACCCGCCTGTCCGGCAGGCAGCCAACGAAGGAATGAGGCCGGATTGGCCCATCCATCCTAAAGCTCCGCCTACTGGTGGGGCCTAAGGCGCGTGGGCCAATCAGAATAGGCCCTGGAGCCTTAGGTCCCACCTGGGGGCGCGGCCTGAGGCACATGGGCCCAACCCGACCATGTGCCTCAGGCCGCGCCCCCAGGTGGGACCTAAGGCTCCAGGGCCTATTCTGATTGGCCCACGCGCCTTAGGCCCCACCAGTAGGCGGAGCTTTAGGATGGATGGGCCAATCCGGCCTCATTCCTTCGTTGGCTGCCTGCCGGACAGGCGGGTTTGGCTCCCGTCTGTCCGGCCAACTACCAAAGGTACGGGGAAGGGGGGTGGGGGGGTCGCCAGGGGGGCCGCGGGTCGGCTGGGGGGGCGGTCGGAGGTTCTTGGGGGGGGCGGTCGTTGGGGGGGGAGGGGGGTTTGCGTCGAGGGCAGGAGGGCCTGGGATCCCTCCTGCCCGTAATGTAGTGCGGGGTGGGGTTAGGGGGTCGCCGTGGCCAGGAGGGTTTGGGCTCCCTTCTGGCCCAACTACCAAAGGTACGGGGAAGGGGGGTGGGGGGGTCGTGGGGGTCGCCAGGGTGGTCGCGGGTCGGCTGGGGGGGCGGTCGTTGGGGGGGGGGGGGTTTGCGTCGAGGGCAGGAGGGCCTGGGATCCCTCCTGCCCGTAATGTAGTGCGGGGTGGGGTTAGGGGGTCGCCGTGGCCAGGAGGATTTGGGCTCCCTCCTGGCCCGATATTGTTGGGGAATCGGCGGTCCTTCGGGGGGAGGGATGTATCGGACGTCGGGGGGGGGGGGGCATCAGGCTTTCAGGATGGGGACAGACCTTCAAGGGGGGACAGTGCACGGAAGTCAGGGGGGTGAACGGAGAGTCGGGACAGCGCACGGAAAGTCAGGGCAGTGCACGGAAGTCAGGGGGGGGTGAACGGAGAGTCGGGACAGCGCACGGAAAGTCGGGGCAGTGCACGGAAGTCAGGGGGGTGAACGGAGAGTCGGGCAGCATGCGCGGTATAATCGTGAGCGCGTTATACCAAAGTTTTTGTGCTTATCATCGTGATTTCTGCGCGCTATACACGTGTGCGCGTTTTATACGGGTGCGTGTTATTTGCGTGAAAATACGGTACTAGGAACTCTGGAGCATCAAAAACCTCCAAATTTTTAGGAAAAAAACAAACCAACCATAAAACAAAATTTTAAACAGAGTAGATCAGACTTACAATTTACTGCAAGCATGCATAAGGAAAAACTGAAGGGGGCAGAACACTAGGGAAGGAGGAGGAGTTGAAAACTGTGATTGATACTTTCTGCACAGTGTGCTGGTTTGGATTCACTACTCATTTGTTTAGAATGACACACCTAATGCACTAGAAATTATGTTTGAATATTTCTATAAGTGTTCTTTCACACAAAGTATAGCACATGTTATATAAATCAGTGTAAAACTGCTAAATGAAATAATTCTCAGTTTTATTTTTAGCTAGTAATAGATAGAAATAGAAAAACTAGGATGCCTCTTCCTCACAGAAACATGGCTAACCTCAGACACCGACCCTAGAATAACGGAAGTTTGCCCACAAGGCTACAAAATACAAGTAGTTTGTAGAGACAAAAAATGAGGAGGACTGGCCATCCTGGCCAAAAATACTCTAAATATAGTGCTACAGGACAAAATCTCCACCCCACACATGAATCTACTCGCCTGTCAATTATCGGGCCCCACACTCAAAAGGAACCCTAACCTGCCTACTTGCTACATAACATCAGGAAAATGGAACATAGCAAAATCAGAATTCAAATAATTTATACTCAGAAACTCCCTCACATCAACATACAACCTAATCCTAGGCGATCTTAACCTACACCTGGAAGATGAATCTTCCAACCAAACAGAAAATCTCTTCTCATTCCTCAAAGGCCTATCCTACAGAATCCTAGACCCACATACCACACACGAGAAGAGCCACCAACTCGACATAGCAGCCTTCATGTCCCAACAACCCACCACAAGAGAAATTCACACCACAAATGGAACATGGTCACGCACCCTCTGGTCAGACCACTACAAGTACACCTTCAAAATCTACTGGACACAGGGCAAAACCAAACAAAATAACCAAAGCTTAACATACGAAGCACACAAAAAGATCAACCCACCTAACTTCTGGAACAAAGTAGACACCATGATACAAAATGGAAACCCCCAAAGACTTCATTAACCACTGGTGCACCCTAAGCACATCCATCCTAGACATGACAACCACAGAAAAAGATCAGAATCTGCAGATGCTCAGATAAATGGTTTCACAACGAACTACTGCAACTCTAACAACAATGCAGACATCTTGAAAGAGAATGGAGAAAACAACCAAGAACACTGAACAAACAAAAGAAAAAAAGAAAGGCATACTTCACCAATCAGATAGGCATAGAAATCCAAGACACCAAAAAAACTTTTCAAACTACTAAAGGAACTCGCAGACACCAAACCCTACCTGGCCACCAAAACCGCCCCTCCTCCCACAGCCAATCAATTGGCTGAATTCTTCAGAAACAAAATATCAACAGCCAGAAACACCTTCACTGGGACCCCAAACCATCTCAACGAAATCTCAACACCACCTAAAGAAAATGAGGCCTATGCAGCAGACAGAAACTGGTCAGATTTCCCAGACACACAATGGCACAACCTAGACAAACTCTACAAAAAATACAATCATGCAGCCTGCGACCTCAACCATTGTCCCCATACCTGTTAAAAGCCGCCAACACTAGATTCCACACTCACCTCATGCTCACAGAGGGTCAATTTCCACAAGAAGTCGCCAAAATCATCATAACCCCTACTCTGAAAGACCCAAAGGAAATAACAGATCAGCCATCCAATTATAGACTTATAGCCTCAATACGTCAAACTAATGGAATGCCTCACAGCAAAACTTCTCACCGAATACTTAGAAACCCACAACATTCTTTACCCCTCACAATCAGGCTTCAGAGGCAACTACAGTACAGAAACACTACTAATCTCTCTCCTAGATACAGCCAAACAACACCTAAGCAAAGGCAAAAAAAATGCTACTCGTACAATTCGATCTCACAGCAGCATTCGACCTAATAGATTACGACATCCTACTACAAAAACTGGAGGCAATAGGAATCACAAGCAAAGTCTACAATTGGTTTGAAGGATTCCTCCACTCAAGAAAATACAGAGTAAAAGCAAACAATGAACAATCAGAATCCTAGAATAACCCTTGCAGAGTCCCCCAAGACTCCACACCATCACCAACACTCTTCAACCTCTACAGAATCACACTTGGCACATGCTTAGACCAAGGCATAACGTCATACAGCTACGTACATGATATCACCATCCTCCTGCCTTTCGACCAAACCACCCCCAACACAACGAACTATACATTGCACTAGAAACAGTGTCAAAATGGATGAAAGACCACAAATTAAAACTGAACCAAGATAAAACCAAATTCTTACTTCTAGAAAGAAACAAAACCCCAACCATAACAAACCTTGAAATAAACTCCATCACATATCCCTTACAACACAACCTGGGGATAATGATAGAAAAAGGCTGCACCATTGCAACAACAAATCAGTAAAACGGTTCAGAAGGCATTTGCAACCATGCACAACTTGAGGCAAGTCCGAAAATACTTCAACAACGATCAATTCAAACTCATAGTACAAGCGCTAATCCTAGGACTCCTGGACTACTGTAACATACTTTACCTGTCATGCCCCGTCAACATGCTAAAACAATTAGAAAAAGTCCAAAATACAGCCCTAAGACTAATATACTCGCTGAAAAAATACAACCACATTACCTTAGCTTTCCAAAACTCACACTGGCTCCCAGTACAAACACGTATAAAACACAAATTCTACTGCACCCTATTCAAAGCCCTAAATGGAAATGGACCAAGCTATCTGAACAACCGCCTAATCAGGGAAAACACATCTAGATCAAGGAGAACTCAAGCACACTTTACCCCGCCCCCCAAATCAAAGGTATGCAAAGCAAAAAAATATGACAGTCTAGTAGCCACCAGAGCAGCAAAAATAGACCACCACCTCTCAAATCTGCTGACCATGACGCCCAACTATAAAACATTCAGGAAAGAACTGAAACCATACTAGTCAAGAAATTTGTCAAATGATCTAACTAAACCGTATCGACCCTTCCTAGCTATCAACCTTGTAATCTCCCTTAGAATGCCCAGGCTAATTTCTTGTTGTAAACTGCCTAGAACTGAAAGGTATTGGCGGGATGGAAGACATCAATGTAATGTAATGTATCCCATTACTGCATCCCCAACCCTAACCAGCTTGTAGAGAAGATACGACATAGAAATAAACCCCAGAATCAAACCACTGAACCACAAAACAATCTAACTATAAATCTTTCTAAAAAGGTCATGAAGTGCTAAATGATTATTAAGGAAAAATGATTATTACTTGAGGAATATACAAATAGCTGAAAATAATCTTACCATTAGTAGACAATAAGAAGTGAGCAGCATTCTGTTGTGGTAGCCACCTAATTTTATTAATTTTTTCCTCAATTTCTAGGCTTTTCAAGTAGTCAAATTCAGGTTCATGACTTTGAAAGGTACTATAAACATTATATTCACCCCGAGAATGAGGACGGCTTTTATTCTGCAAATACAAAGGAAAAAAAAATCTGAATTATAATAGCTTGTTTAAAATCACTTGAAAGTATTAAAAATGGAGGAATTAACTCATTAAATGCAACCAATGCATTCTTAAGAGTTACCACAGAATTTATTATTTTTTTTCTTAGCTCTGACTCTTGCATAAGTTGGTTAGTTCTAGCAGTTGGTACAACAGTTTGGTAATTAAAAGTCAGCAAATGGAAATAGGCAACTTAGGAAAACCCTTAAAAATATTTAAGTAGATAGATACAAAGGACCTCTTGAAAGTACTTTATGATAAAATCTGAGACACAAAACCCTTACAAACTACATGAGTAGTTTACTTACTTATATATGTAACTATTGATACCATACAGCACTGGCAATCAAGTTATGAATTTATTAAACAAAAAAGTTTTCAATAAAAGAGTAGTAAGACTGAGCTTAAGGAATCAAAGTGCTCCACCAGGTATTCATTTTACTGGCCTGAAATGCAAATGTTTGTTCTAAGAATCTCTTATAACAACATGATTTTGGTGATGGAAACGCAAACCAATCTGTTTTGGTGTGTATTCTTGTTAAATCCTATGAAATTCAAAATGAGATGAAAGATAAATTGGAGCTAAACCAAATAATACTTTAAAGCATATACAACCAAATTTGAACAGAACTCTTGCCTCAAGTTGTTGATAGTGAGAGCTAACATGGTCATTATTTTAAGACCAAAGATCAAGCGAACTGCCGAGTTTTGTATTATTCTCAACCTGTTAAGGATTTTTTTTGTGAGATCCCAAATAGATTATGTTACAGTAGTCCAGGGCAGACAGGATTGAAGACAGGACCAACAGCCTAAAGGACGTTAAAACAAAATATTTTTTAATGGTGCGAAGCTTCCAAAGAACAGAAAAACAGTTTTTAATCGTTAGATCTGTATGATCATCCAATGTAGTAGCTATTGAGAAATTCTGGCCATTAAGGTGAAGTACACTTTCGTTGATTTTTTTTTTTTTTTAATTTATTTATAAGTTTCCACATTTACAAATCAAGTAAACACTTGTACAGAAAGTTGGTTAGACAGAACAATTCTCACAAGGAATAAAATTTATGCCTTGATAGTCCTTAAAAGGAAATAAAATTAAAAGGACATTAATAAATTCATTTAACACAGCTCAAGTCCTCAACTTAAGATCCAAGAATTCTTATAAGTGAGAAAAAAGGGAAATTATAATTAATTAGAAAATATGCTAAATAATAGTGCTGATGTAGGAGATACTTGTTAAACTTCTTGAGCACTTGTCATTGTTGTTCCACCATCTATTCGGGACATAGCCAAGAAAGCTGTTAATTGATGAGGTTCAAAAAAGACATATTTAACTGAACGGTGGCATATACCGTATTTTCACGCATATAACGCGCGCGTTATACGCGTTTTTACCTACCGCGCATACCCCTCGCGCGTTATATGCGTGAGCGCGGTATACCAAAGTTTTAAAACATAGTTCCCACCCCGCCCGATTCACCCCCCCAGCAGGACCGCTCGCACCCCCACCCCGAACGACCGCTCGCACGCGCTCCCATCCGCACCCGCATCCACGATCGGAGCAAGAGGGAGCCCAAGCCCTCTTGCCCGGCCGACTCCCCGACGTCCGATACATCCCCCCCCCCCGGCAGGACCACTCGCACCCCCACCCCGAACGACCGCCGACTTCCCGACAATATCGGGCCAGAAGGGAGCCCAAACCCTCCTGGCCACGGCGACCCCCTAACCCCACCCCGCACTACATTACGGGCAGGAGGGATCCCAGGCCCTCCTGCCCTCGACGCAAACCCCCCTCCCCCCCCAAGAACCTCCGACCGCCTCCCAGCCGACCCGCGATCCCCCTGGCGACCCCCACGACCCCCCCACCCCCCTTCCCCGTACCTTTGGTAGTTGGGCCAGAAGGGAGCCCAAACCCTCCTGGCCACGGCGACCCCCTAACCCCACCCCGCACTACATTACGGGCAGGAGGGATCCCAGGCCCTCCTGCCCTCGACGCAAACCCCCCTCCCCCCCAAGAACCTCCGACCGCCCCCCAGCCGACCCGCGATCCCCCTGGCGACCCCCACGACCCCCCCACCCCCCTTCCCCGTACCTTTAGTAGTTGGCCGGACAGACGGGAGCCAAACCCGCCTGTCCGGCAGGCAGCCAACGAAGGAATGAGGCCGGATTGGCCCATCCATCCTAAAGCTCCGCCTACTGGTGGGGCCTAAGGCGCGTGGGCCAATCAGAATAGGCCCTGGAGCCTTAGGTCCCACCTGGGGGCGCGGCCTGAGGCACATGGGCCCAACCCGACCATGTGCCTCAGGCCGCGCCCCCAGGTGGGACCTAAGGCTCCAGGGCCTATTCTGATTGGCCCACGCGCCTTAGGCCCCACCAGTAGGCGGAGCTTTAGGATGGATGGGCCAATCCGGCTTCATTCCTTCGTTGGCTGCCTGCCGGACAGGCGGGTTTGGCTCCCGTCTGTCCGGCCAACTACTAAAGGTACGGGGAAGGGGGGTGGGGGGGTCGTGGGGGTCGCCAGGGGGATCGCGGGTCGGCTGGGGGGCGGTCGGAGGTTCTTGGGGGGGAGGGGGGTTTGCGTCGAGGGCAGGAGGGCCTGGGATCCCTCCTGCCCGTAATGTAGTGCGGGGTGGGGTTAGGGGGTCGCCGTGGCCAGGAGGGTTTGGGCTCCCTTCTGGCCCAACTACCAAAGGTACGGGGAAGGGGGGTGGGGGGGTCGTGGGGGTCGCCAGGGGGATCGCGGGTCGGCTGGGGGGCGGTCGGAGGTTCTTGGGGGGGAGGGGGGTTTGCGTCGAGGGCAGGAGGGCCTGGGATCCCTCCTGCCCGTAATGTAGTGCGGGGTGGGGTTAGGGGGTCGCCGTGGCCAGGAGGATTTGGGCTCCCTCCTGGCCCGATATTGTTGGGGAGTCGGCGGTCCTTCGGGGGGGGGGAGGGATGTATCGGACGTCGGGGGGGGGCATCAGGCTTTCAGGATGGGGACAGACCTTCAAGGGGGGACAGTGCACGGAAGTCAGGGGGGGTGAACGGAGAGTCGGGACAGCGCACGGAAAGTCAGGGCGGGCGAAAGGAGCGTCGGGCAGCATGCGCGGTATACCAGTGAGCGCGGTATATCAAAGTTTTTGTGCAAATCATCGTGATTTCTGCGCGCTATATTCGTGTGCGCGTTTTATACGGGTGCGTGTTATTTGCGTGAAAATACGGTAATACACTTACAGGGGTATCTCAGGTAAAAAGTTGCCCCTAACAAAGTGACCCCTGGTCTCAAAAGAAGAAATTCTCAATGTCGTTTTTGAGTCTCTCTTGAAAGATCAGGGTATATTTGAATTTTTAGTCCTATGAACTTTTTGTTTATTTTTAAAGAAAAGCCTCAATAACCATCCTTTATCAATCAAGAGAGCTACAGTTAATATCAATGTGGACGGTGTTACCATATCCTTATCAGATGTCTCCAAAATTTCTGATTCATTTAACACTGCTTGATCAGATTTTTTCTGTAGATGAGGCCCAATTTTATTTGGGAGGTAATAAACTTGAGAAAACGGAGGTAGTGTCTCTTCAGAAACTTGTAAAATTTCTAGCAGGTATCTCCTAAGCATTTCCCTAGGAGTTACCATGGTCATTCTTGAAAAGTTAATAAGTCTCAAATTATTATTTCTTGAAGCATTCTCAAGCACTTCCAATTTCTTTCTGAGATTTACATTGGCCTTAATTAGGGCCTCTTGCAATTGTTTCACTGCTATAACATCTTGGTCAAGCTTTTGAACTAAAGTTTTTGAAGCAGTCTGATCTTCTTTTATATCTTTAAGCTCCTTTGTGTGTTGAATTAACTTATTCTCTTTATAATGGAAATTGGGGCTAATAGTCTTAGCAAAATTAGCCACTAAATCTCATAGTGATTCCAGAGTCACCTGAGTGGGCTTCTCCCATATAGGAAATTTTTGTTGAGTGTAAAAATGCTCACCCTGAAGAAGAGTTCCTTGGCTTTGCTCCGTCTGGTTTATTCCACCACCGCTTGCTGGCAAAGCCTCCAAATCTTCTATAGAACTCCCCTGTACAGGGAGTTCTGCCTCCATGCTCTCCACTATGCTATAACCTGCCTCTGGAGAAAGGACCACCCCCAGCTCCGGGGTTGCCTCACTCCCTGGAGAGCTAGTGATTCACGGCTGTGGGGATGGGGCTTGTATGTCTGGGCTCAAGGTGGTATCTGGCCCAGGAGGTGCAAAAATCGGTCTCGCTTGACCCCGATGCCCTCAGCGGGCTAGCTCCAGACATCAGATTTGTAACTCCCTGCATCCGCCGCAAAAGATCTTCAATTTTGCTGAGAGTCGGTACAACAGAACGCTGCGAGGCACCAGAAGCGCTCTTGCCTCTCCTCTTCGCACTTTTGTTGATTTTGTTATTAGGACTAGACAGGAAAAACTTCTGATAATATTTTATGGAAATGCATCATCTTTTGTGCACAAAGCACAGTTACTTACCATAACAGGTTCAAGTTCAAGTTCAATTTTATTTGATGTATCGCCTATAACAATTTCTAAGCGATGTACAGTAAAATATCATAAATGATAACAAATAGAGTTAAAAACAAAGCTTCTTAACAAATTTTTGAAAAGCAAAAATTTATAACATACAATGTTAAAACTTTAAGGAGTTACATCACAAACTAGATACATTAGGGAAAAAAGGGAAAAAGTTACAATATTCTCAGTCTAAGATGGGAAAAACATTAAAGTTACACACATAAGGAAGGGGCAAAAATAGAATTAAGAGATTAAAAGATGAGCTTGAAAAACCAGGAATATATAAACCGAGTATAAAATTAAATAGTAAAAGCATCTTTAAATAAAAAAGTTATTATGCAGGCAGATATTCTCTACATGTGGGTGACATCACCGACGGAGCCCCCTAGCGGACGTTTTCGCAAGCAGACTTGCTTGAAGACCTTCAACCTTGCGATTGGCCCGCGCGTGCCCCTCCCACACGGTCTAGGGCATCCGTCTCCTCAGCGTGTCCTCAGTTCAGATAGCTAGCAAAGGAGGTGGGTGAGTTTCGAGATATCTGCCTGCTGTCCCTGGATAACACCTGTAACGGTAAGAAACTGTGCTTTATCCCAGGACAAGCAGGCAGCATATTCTCTACATGTGGGAGATCTCCAAGCTAACCAAAATGGGATGGAGGGAGAGTTGGCAATTTAGGAGAACAGATTTTGCAAAACGGACTGGCCAAAATGGCCATCACACCTGAAGAAAGTATCCAGACAGTAGTGCGAGGTAAACATATGAACCGAGGACCAAGTGGCAGCCTTACAGATTTCCTCAAGTGAAGTCGAGTGGAGGAAAGCAACAGATGCTGCCATCCCTCTGACCTTGTGGCCAATGACTCGACCCAGAAGGGAGAGATAAGCCTGAGCGTAACAAAAAGAGATACAAGCGGCCAACCAGTTAGAAACGGTCCGCTTAGAAACAGAACAATCCAAGCGATTAGGATCAAAAGAGATGAACAGCTAGGGAGCAGTGCGCTTCAAGTAGAAGGCCAGCGCACGCTTACAATCAAGAGAATGCAGAGCCACCTCTCCAGGGTGAGAGTGGGGCTTCGGAAAAAACACAGGGAGAACAATGGACTGGTTGATGTGAAACTAGAAACAACCTTAGGCAAGAAGTTAGGATGGATACGGAGCACCACCTTATCATGATGGAAGACAGTGAAAGGAGGGTCCGCTACCAAGGCTTGAAGCTCACAGACCCGATGGGCAGAATTGAGAGCAATAAGAAACACAACCTTCCAAGTAAGATACTTCAAGCGAGCCCGTGCTAGCGGTTCGAACAAGGGTTTCATAAAGCGAGCAAGGACCACGTTAAGATCCCAACCACAGGAGGAGGTTTAAGGGGCGGATGAACGTGGAAAAGGCCTTTCATGAAGCGGGAAAACACAGGATGAACAGAGATAGGCTTCCCGTCAATCGGCTGATGAAAAACAGCAATGGCACTAAGGTGGACTCGAACCGAGGAGGACTTGAGCCCAGCGCCAAACAAGTGTAACAGATAGTCAAGAACAGCAGACAAGGAGGCAGACAATGGCTCCTGCTGTCAAGTAGCACAGGAAGAGAAACGGGTCCACTTCTGATGGTAACACTGGCGAGTGGACTCCTTCCGAGACGCCTCCAGGACGTCCAGCAGAGGCTGTGAGAACTGAACGAGGGCATTAAGTCTCGAGGAACCAAGCCGTTAAATGCAGAGACTAAAGGTTGGGATGAAGCAGAGAACCTCGACTCTGCGTAAGCAAAGAAGGAAAAACAGGCAGAAGAAGCAGCTCCCGGGAACTGAGTTGCAACAGAAGGGAGAACCACGGCTGTCGGGGCCACCGAGGAGCAATCAGGATCATGGTTGCACTCGTGGACTTGAGCCTGACGAGTCTTCAGAATCAGAGGGAATGGAGGGAACACATACAGAAACTGGCTCGTCTAATCTAGCAGGAAAGCATTCGCCTCGAGTATGAGTGGGGTGTAGACCCTGGAACAGAAGCGGGGCAACTCGTGATTGTGGGGGGACACAAACAGATCGACGTCCGGAGTCTTCCAATGAGCAAATACCTGACGCAGGGTCAAGGAATGGATGGACAATTCGTGAGGCTGCAGAAGACGACTCAACCTGTCCGCCAGACAATTGTGTTGGCCCTGAATGTAGACCGCTCGAAGGAATATGTTGTGGCCGATGGCCCAATCCCAGAGCCGCATTGACTCCTGGCACAGGGACCTGGACCCCATTCCCCCCTATTTGTTGATATAATACATGGCGACCTGGTTGTCCGTGCGGACCAGTACCACTCGGTCGCGAAGCAGGTGACAAAAAGCCTTCAGGGAGAAGATCGCTCGCAGCTCTAGCAGATTGATGTGACAAAGTCGGTTGGCACCGGACCAAAGACTCTGAGTGCGAATACCGTCAAGATGAGCCCCCCAAGCATAGGCTGACAAGTCCGTAGTCAAGACCTTCTGCGGAGGAGGAGCATGAAACAGAAAACCTCTTGAAAGACTGGAAGAGAGCATCCAACAATGGAGAGACTGCCTCAACAAAGGAGTCACGACAATGAGTCGAGAGACAGGGTCCCGGTCCAGGTTCCATTGGGACGCTAGAGTCCATTGAGGAATACGGAGGTGAAGTCTGGCAAAAGGAGTCACGTGAACCATGGAGGCCATGTGACCTAGGAGGACCATCATGAGCCGAGCCGGGGCCAAAAACTTATGCCGGGCGGAGAAGCCCGGGGCTTCTTAGGAGGGGCAAACCTCGACAAAGTAACGGGGGAAAAAACCCCCCCTGGTCTGGAACCCCGAAAAGTTACAGGTGACTCGGGGGATGAAGAATCACTCGAGGGAACCCGGCGAGTCTTATGGGCAGGGCCTCGAGAAACGAGGGGATGCTCAGGCTGGTCAGACCGAGACTGGGTCGAGAAAAAGGTCAGAGGCGTTGAAGTCGTAACTAGTTGGCTCACCACCGAGGAAAGCTGCGTGGTAAGAATAGCCTTAAGCATGTCCTCGAACATAGGCACTGAGACCAAAGGTAGTTGGGTCTTAGGTGCAGGCGTGCGCTCCTTCGGGGGCGACCTCGAGGAAGAGTATTCCCTATGTGAGGAGACACGCTTTGAGTGATGTCTCGAAGATGCCGACGAGGCGGCACTGGCATGAGACTCGGAGGTAGGCTTCTTTGTCGGCACACCTGAGAAGGAAAGAGGAGACTTACCCAAAGCCAGAGTAACAGGAGGGGCCGAGGCCGACGGAGACTTCGAGGCCGAAGCACCCAAAGAGAGCACCGATGCCGAGCTCGAGGCCTGTCCCGCAGTATCCATGGGGCCAAAGAGTTGGAGAATCTTGGCCACCCTCCAACGAAGAGCCCGCGGTTGCAAAGTCACACAACGGGGGCACAACTCAGCGCGGTGCTCTGCACCCAGGCACTCCACACACCAACGATGAGGGTCGGTGATGGAGATAACCCGGTTGCACTTAGCACAGTTTTTAAACCCGGAACGAGGCCAGGACATAAGAGGCCAGGCGGCCAGAGTAAGACTGGGAACCCAGTCAAAAAGGTACGAACCGAAAAACAAATAAAAAGAAAAAAAAACACCCACAGATGCGAGCACAGTGACTCAAAAGAAACTAACCAAACAAGCCACGGTGCAAGAGGGACAACGATATCGCGCGAAGCAAGGGAGCAGTGCTTCTGGCTCCGCGGAAAACAGAGAACTGAGGACATGCTGAGGAGATGCATGCCCTAGACCGGGCGGGAGGGGCACACGCGGGACAATCGCAAGCTTGAAAGTCTTCAAGCAAGTCTGCTTGCGAAAACATCCGCTAGGGGGCTCCGTCGGTGACGTAGAGAATACGCTGCCTGCTTGTCCTGTGATAATTGAAGTTTTGAAAATGAATTTAAAAAAAAAAAAAAAAAAAAGTAAATGAGGCGTTCCTCAGTACATTAGGTGGATAATTGTCCAGTTGACAGTTAGACTTAGTATATTTAGTGAATAGCTTACAAAAAAGTAGCCAGTCAGGAGATTTAAATTGTTGCAAAATCATGTCCGCCATAGCGTCATCGCATAGTTGTACCATATTCATACTGTGGTCTCTAACAATCAGTAGGCTAAAGTTAACTCTCAGGTTACTGATTTTTTTTTTTTTTTTTTAATTTTAAAAAAAGAACTCAGCAAGAGCCTCAGAGGATGGTGAACTTTCAGTTAACTTTCAGGTTACCGATCTTATTTTTTTAAGAAAAAAAAAAACACTCAGCAAGAACCTCAGAGGATGGTGAACTTTCAGTTAACTCTCAGGTTACCGATCTTATTTAAAAAAAAAAAAACAAAACCCAAAAAACTCAGCAAGAACCTCAGAGGATGGTGAACTTTCAAACTTTGAACGTTTCTTAGATTCGATGTCGACAGGTTATTAACCAGTTTAAACAACTCTTTACTATTAGTGTTTGCTGCCCCAATTTTATGGGCTTAGAATTTAGTTTGTTTTTCCTAAGAACATAAGAATAGCCTTACTAGGTCAGACCAAAGGTCCATCAAGCCCAGTAGCCCATTCCCACGGTGGCCAATCCAGGTCACTAGTACCTGGCCAAAACCCAAGGTGTAGCAATATTCCATGCAACCAATACAAGGCAAGCAGTGACTTCCCCCATGTCTTTCTCAATAACAGACTATAGACTTTTCCTCCAGAACTTGTCTAAACCTTTCTTAAAACCAGCTACACTATCCATTCTTACCACATCCTCTGACAATGCGTTCCAGAGCTTAACTATTCTCCGAGTGAAAAAAAATTCCTCCTATTGGTTTTAAAAATATTTCCCTGTAACTTTTGAGTGTCCCCTAGCCTTTGAAATTTTTGACGGAGTGAAAAATCGATCCACTTGTACCCGTTCTACTCCACTCAGAATTTTGTAGACTTCAATCATATCTCCCCTCAGCCGTCTTTTCCAAGCTGAAGAGCCCTAAACATTTTAGTCTTTCCTCATACGAGAGGAGTTCCATCCCCTTTACCATGTTGGTCATTTATGAATCTTTTCAAGCGCCACTATATCTTTCTTGAGATAAGGAGATCAAAATTGAATGCAATATTCCAGGTGAGGTTGCACCATGGAGTGATACAGGGGCATTATGACACTTAGTCTTGTTAACCATCCCTTTTTAATAATTCCCAGCATCCTGTTGCTTTTTTAGCCACCGCCGCACATTGGGCGGAAGGTTTCATCGTATTGTCTACAATGATACCCAGATCATTTTCTTGGGCACTAACCCCAAGGTGGACCCCAGCATCCGGTAATTGTGATTCAGGTTATTCTTCCCAATGTGCATCACTTTGCATTTGTCCACATTAAATTTCATCTGCCATTTGGACGTCCAGTCTTCCAAGTTCCTAAGGTTCACATGCAATTTTTCACAATACGCATGCGTTTCAACAATTTTGAACAGTTTAGCGTCATCTGTAAATTTAATCACCTCACTCAATCTTTTATAATCTTTCAACTTTAATCACCAGTTTACCTTCTCTTCCATTTTACCCAATTTTAACCAAGTTTTTTCTATTTTCCTTTATTCCCATTTGAGCTCTAATAATTCCATATCATACCAGACATTTAAAAATCTATGTTTCTTTGTGTATGTTTTTAAAGGTGCAATTATATCTAAGGGCCTATTTTACAAAGCCGCACTAGCGGCTGCAGTGCGGTAATGGCCCCGAAGCCTATAGAGATTTAAAGGGCTTCGGGGCTGTTGCCGTGCGCCTTTGTAAAACAGGCCCTAAAATCTGATACTAAAATTTTTCCATTCCCTATCTATCCTGGAGGGCTCACAATCTATCTAATGTACCTGGGGTACATGTATAGGGGGATTATGTGACTTGCCCACGGTCACAAGGAGCAGCGTGGTTTTGAACCCACAACCTCAGGGTGCTGAGGCTGTAGCTTTAACCACTGCACCACACGGACAATATGAAACACGACCTACTCCTATTGGAGCAATGGTCAAAGACCTGGCAACTGAGTTTTAATGCCAAGAAATGCAAAGTCATGCACCTTGGCAATCAAAATCCATGCGAGACTTACACCCTAAATGGCGAGATCCTAGCAAGGACGGTTGCAGAACGGGACCTAGGGGTGATCATCAGTGAAGACATGAAGACTGCCAATCAAGTGGAGCGGGCTTCATCTAAGGCTAGGCAGATCATAGGATGTATACGTAGGAGTTTCGTCAGCCGTAAGCCTGAAGTCATTATGCCATTGTATAGATCTATGGTGAGGCCCCATCTGGAATATTGCGTGCAATTCTGGCGGCCTCATTATCGCAAGGATGTACTGAGGCTTGAGTCGGTCCAGCGAATGGCCACCCGGATGGTCTCGGGACTCAAGGATCTCCCGTACGAGGAACGGCTGGACAAATTACAGCTATACTCACTCGAGGAAAGCAGAGAGAGGGGAGACATGATCGAGACGTTCAAATACCTCACGGGCCGTATCGAGGTAGAAGAAGATATCTTCTTCTTCAGGGTCCGACGGCAACAAGAGGACATTCATGGAAAATCAGGGGGGGGGAAATTGCATGGCGACACCAGGAAATACTTTTTCACCGAAAGAGTGGTTGATCGCTGGAATATACTTCCACTTCAGGTGATCGAGGCAAGCAGCATGCCTGATTTTAAGAAGAAATGGGATCATCACGTGGGATCTCTGCACAGAGTTAAATAGGGGAGGGTTATTATGGTGGGCAGACTTGATGGGCCGCGGCCCTTATCTGCCGTCTTTTTCTGTGTTTCTATGTTTCACACTCTCCCACAGCATATTTTATTGCATTTCACAGTAAAGCAAAATATTCACTACTGCCTTAACATTAGTTACAAATCCATAAGTGCAAAATATTTTCAATAAAAATCATGTTCACCTCATTTAAGGCAATTCTATAAACTAGGCGCTCACATATACACATGCTGTATATTATTCATATAAATGTTCAGAACATATAGTACATATGTGTAAATGTATACCTGTAAAATGCCAATATTTTGCAGAAAGATTAGGTTCTTTCCTTGATAATCTTCTCTTGTACGGAGTCAAGCGAGAGAGTAAGGCATGATGGAGAGGATGCATGTGCGCTTTGCCCATGGCACTACATCTATTATGGCAGCCATGGACCCCAGGACCTGAAGATGGTCCAATGCTGAAGAGCCAGTAGCTCCAAAAGAGTAGAAATCTGGGCACACGGTTTCTGTCTGCATGCCTTTGGAAGACAAACATGGCCCGCAGTCATGTCGAAGAGAACTCGCAGATATTCCAGAGACTGCATGGGTGTCAAGATTGCTTTTCTGTAGTTCATGATCTAGCCCAGGTCCTCCAGCACCTGGGTCAGCTGATTCACCGTGTGGAGACTCTCAGCCAACAAGAAAGCCCCGATCAGCCGGTCATCCAAGTAAGGGTGTACCTGCAGACCCATTTTTTTGCAGATAAGTTGCTACGACCACCATCACCTTGGTGAATGTTCGAGGAGCCGTTGCCAGTCAGCAACATAATCTTACCCAGCCAAAAGAAGTTGAGGAAGAGGATCCACAGCCTCACTCTCCAGCCTGTGCAGTCGAGAGACAGGCACGTGTGACAAAGGACACCGCCGAAGAAGCCTTAATGCTTAAAGTAGCCTCAACAAAAAGTCACCAACTTTCAACTTGTTTTAATGAGGGCATATTACAGGAGTTTTCCTGTGCTGTTTCATGTCTGCTTTTATTCTCATAAAACTGTGATAAGGAATAGAGTTTGAGCAGCGGTTAACATTCCAGCTGTGAGAACTGTGAAATAAGTGGGACACCTGTTGTTTACTGCAGGAACAGCAGTGTGTGTGTGTGTGAGAACAACTTAATTCAGCATTTTTTATGCTATATAAGAAGACTGAGAGTCACATCCTAGAATTTGAATCCAGCTGCAGCCAAGGGAACCGTGTACTGTACCGATCCATCAATCGACCGGATTCCCAATTGGGAGGGGAAGGAACATGGCAGACATGGTGATGGTGTTGTTTTTCAATATATATATATAAATATATAATCTGTTTCTGTTTTATCTTATGTTTATCTGATGTTTATGCAATAAAATATCATTCCTCTAATGCTTTCTTTGGATGTTACTATTGAACACCCTTGTTAGATAGATATGTGGCAGTACATAAAAAACAACTTTTTCTTAAGAATTGCCTCTCTTTCCTGGCAATAAATTTTGTTGGATTTTGATGTCTGTAGTTTAATTTTCATATCTGAACAAAACTATGGTCATTTAAAAGGTATAATCAGTGTTCATGCAGTTAATAGGCATATTTCCTTATTTACTTATATTCCACAGATAGAACTTATTTAAACCAAATCAACCAAATCCACCTAAATTTTACAAACTACAGAGAATCATTTCGATTTTATTTCATAGAACTTTTCATTGTTAATGCAAAGTGAGAATTTCCATTCACAGGGTCTTATTTACTAAATATCAGAAACAGTTAATGCTCTTTAATGCATATTAACAGATGCTAATTCAAGTAAAGCATACAGTTAATAAAGGCTAGGATTCACTAACCTGCCAGATCGGGTCCGATCCTGGCAGGTCCGATCAATTCAGAAACCAAAAATATGCAGATGGGGCGATCGGAGGAACGCCCTTATCTGCCTGAATGGATCGCACATGTATGCATATGAGCAGCTTTTTACTTGTGGCAGGACTTCGGGGAGAATAAACCAAACGTCGCCACCGACCCCCAACCTGCGTAGCTCCCAGAAATCTGGTCCCGCTCTTGCCAGCTGCCTCACTAATAATAAAAAGATAAATGGAGCCCGTGATTTTAACCCACTTAGAGCCCGCGGGTTAAAACCACGGGCTTGCACTGCGGGGAAGGGTGGGAGAGTCCAAGCAGGAAATCATGGCATTTCAAGGCAGGTAGCAATTTGGGCAGACAGGAGAAGAGCATCGGAAAGATGAGCAGCAGGAAATAAGAAGCAGAGCTGAGAAGGGCAGCATTCGGGATGAGCAGGCAGGAGAGATTGCAGGGCTTCCACTCGGAAAGACGTTTTCGACTGGTCCCCAGCAGTCGCTTCTTCAGGTGATCGGCCAACCCAGCCGGATCACAAATTTGGTGTAGTGAATTGGGTCGCTGTCCAATATGCATGCATTTCACCTCATTTGCATGCACGGATTCGAAGCGGATCGCAGGAGAGGTAAGTGAATCAGGCCGGATGAAAATTTGATAGTAAAGGGATCGCAAACCATCGGTACACGATCGGTTTGCTTTGTGAATCTAGCCCAAAGAGACTTCATTGAGAATAATGGAGATTGCATTATTTAATGTGCATTACCTGCTTAAAACACTTTGCTAGATGAAACTTTACGAGGTTGTGTGCTTGAAAGGAAAAGGAGTCATCTCACTTGCCCAATATCTGAATTCTGGTTTTCCCAATTTTTATTCTACTGCTTAAATACTATACTATTCCTTTACTATCAATCAGTGGTCAGGAAATAATATCAATGGTGCTTTAACTGGATACCTTGACAGCAAAACATTTCATTTCACCAAATGAAGCAGAAGGCTCTGCTGAAGCAGTAAAATGAATATGGATTCAATGCCTCTACCTTTCTTTCTGGACTATATGAAGACAATGAAGACATCTCGCATGTGTTTCTTTTTAATTTAAAGCTCATAGGCCATTTAAACATATATATATTACAGTTGATTTTCATATATATATATATATATATATATATATATATATATATATATATATATATATATATAATAATAATAATAATATATTATATAATAATATGTTATATATATATATATATATATATACATATATATATATACATATATATATACAGCTGATTTACCCTAAGCTTCAGTATGTGTAAAAGCAAAATTGGCTAAATATAGCTTTCTAGCTTTCTATTAAAAAAAAAAGGCTGTAGCATTTCAGTCTACTTGATTTAAAAAAAACAAACCTGTATGTTTGCAAAAGGAGGGCATCATGCACAAAGTGATAAAAATATAAAGATAAAGGGTTGTCCTAGATTAACCTTTAGTTCAGATGCTGCAAAAACAACTGCCCTCTAATGTATTTTGGAACCTTTCCAAGTGTTGTAATTAGAGAATTACATGGGATGGATATCCATGGTTAACTGCGGGGCAGGGACAAGGACAGAGACAGCAGAGTGGGGGTAGAAACATAGAAAGATGACGGCAGATAAGGGCTACAGCCCATCAAGTCTGCTCACACTATTGACCCACCCTTTTAAGTCTACTGACCCCCTTAAGTATAATTATAATTATACTGCCACTCTACTGACCCGCTCTTTCAAGTCTATATCCTAGTGCCCCTATTCCTTGGCATGACCTTCGTAGGGATCCCACATAGGTATCCCATTTATTCTTGAAGTCTGGGATGCTGCGGGCCTCGATCACCTGCACTGGAAGCTTGTTCCAATGCTCAATCACTCTTTCCGTGAAGAAGTACTTCCTGGCGTCTCCACGAAACTTCCCTCATGTAGTGGGGATGGGGACATAAACCATGAGGATGGGGCAAACTTTGTCCCCATGTCATTCTCTATAACCTTGATGATTGGCAATTGAATTCAATTATTTAAAAACTGTGGAAGGTTCTTTTGGATTTAAATGAACTATTTCAAGAAAGCCTGGGACAGGCACGTGGGATCTCTTAGAGAGAGGAAGAGATAATGGTTACTGCGAATGGGCAGACTGGATGGACCATTTGGCCTTTATCTGCCATCATGTTTCTATGACATCATATATGGGTTTTTTTGTCTGCTTTTGATGCAACAACAAAAGAGTCTTGCCTGCTGATCAGACTCCTACCAATCATGATGCAATGTCCTTCCATCATGTGCCCAACTGCTCAAGCATCTTACTGTTCCTGCAACAGATTCACATCGTTGCTGGCATCAAGGAACATTTCCAACGTTTCCTGTTCATCCACCTCACAGTGTACGTTCTCTAATACACCCATGTCTTAAAGACAATCCAATTACCTTCTCAGATGATATAAAAAACATAAGCAGCTGAATCTTCGGAAAGGATATACCAAAAAAACAGATCAAAATGGAATGCTCTATTTGTGATTTACAAACAGCTGTACAGAATACTATCATGTTTTATACTTTAATTAAAAAAAAAAAAAAAAAAATCATCCATCATAAGTGTTCAAGGCTTATGCAAATGAAGAGAGTCCTTGGGGACACGTGGGGACGGGGCAGGGATGGGGACAAACTTTGTCCCATTTTCTACTGTAAACGCCACAGGAGCTGGTATCAAGTGTGAAAAAAGAAATCTCTTAAACATGTGTCAAACTTTTACATTGGTATTTTACTTTCTCAGGGCACACAGGTTGACATTTCCCTAAAGGTATAGATTAGATTAAGTCTTATCAAGTCAGTTATTTCTAGTACCTTTTTAATCCAGAAGCAACTATCCAATTACGATGCCCTCTTCCCATGTTTTTGCAATTAGTTGTGTACAGTGTTACACAGTCACATTGTAAACATAATATATATTGCTTGTGCAAAAAATCTTTTAGTGCAACAGTTTAGTTTTTAAGAGTACACAATATTTAACACCAACCTCTTGTTCCCTTTGAAATATAACCACTCTGCCACCTTTGTCTCCTGTTGCTAGTAGATCTCCAGAAAAGTTGAACTCAACTGTTGAAATAATATCAGCTGAAAGAACAAGAGATGATTAAGAAGCTCAATTGATAAAAACCGAATATAAAATATAATATAGAGGGTTTTTGGTTTTATTTAATACACAACACAATTCAACTATTTTTTTTAAACCAAAACAATTTAGGGGATCTTTTATTAAAAGTGCACTACGTTTTTCCATTTAGCACGCTTTAACAGCAAAAATTAAAATGTGGCAAGTGCAAAGGCTGATAATTGCTGGGAGCATGACCAGCAATTAGAATAGTCCATATGCTCTTAAGGCCTCTAGGTGCTGTACCAATGCCTAACTTAATTGCTTTAATTGGTGTTAATCACCATGGTAATTGACAGTAAAAATCGATTAAAAATTTGTTAATAAAAGTATGCACCAGTAGACACCTATGAAGATAGATGTTGTAATCGCGCCCAAGGAGGCATCTAACGGCACCTAAGGTCATTCCCGCCCCAAACCATGCCTAATTTGACCTTAGCTGCCGTTAGACGAGATTAAAAAAACCAAACACACACCACCCCGTAGGTGTCTGCAATGTAGGCCAGTAAAACCCTGGCCTACACTGCAGACACCTAAGTTTGTGATATGTGCCACTAGCCATGAATTTTTAAACGGCGCCTAAGTGTGACTGACATGTGGCCACCAATGGTTTTGTAGACAGCTACTGATTTAGGCACTGTTTACAGAATCTGGCCCTTAGTGTCTCCTACCGAGGAGGCACTAAGTGTATCTGCACTAACTGCAAAAGTGATGGTTGGCATGCTGTACGTTAACTATAGTATAAAGTCCACACCCATTCTCTGCCCATAGCCCAGCCTTATTTCTGTCCCCTAATGTAACACAGGCTGCTTTTCATGTCACCACTGTCAGTCGGTGAGTTTGCATGCAAATGATCTGCAGCTCCGTGCAAACTTGATAGGGAATCAATCGCTGTTTGAAAATCAGCCAACAGCGATGGAATACTGTTAGTGCCAGTTAACACCAGTTACGTTCATTATTGGCAGTTTAAGTTAGATGATATTCTATAACTCGCATCAAGCTTAAAGAATTAGGGGATATATATACATACAAAAACTACATTTTTTTTATTTTGTTTTTTTGCATTAGTGGGATTTTTTTTTTTTTTTACCGATGATGGTGCCACTTTAAGATAAGGTATCCAACAGTGTGTGGTGCTTTAAGATAATTTTAGGTCATATTTTTCTCCACTACTGTTTGATGATTATTTTAAATAAACTTTTCTTAATTAATACCGCCTCTGGAAATGGGCAGAAAGTATTTACAAGAAAGTTTGCACAGTACTGGCATTATACCTATTTGTTGGATCGAGAGCAGGGAGCTCTACTCCAGTAAATTTGAGAGTTATTTATTTAAAGTTTTTTAAGCTATTTATGGGTAATTGTAACAAAACTAAAGTAAATAGAAAAGAATTGCTAATCAATACAATGGATGTGCTTGTTTTTGAGCGCAAATTGACTCAAAACACAGCTCAACATCCACCATCTGCAAGACATTCTATCTTTTTTAGTTAATTTCTGTCAGAGCTGAAAATCCAAGTTTGCAAAGATAAGAAGATCCAAACAGTAACAAAGCATTGATTGCTTTGTTGCTCAAGATAACTATTGCATAAAAAATAAAATTACTTGCCGTTAGTTTTTAAGGACCAATCATGTCAAAGAATGCTTGTCTGTGCGATTGTATCCTTACGCACAAAGATGCTCATAACACTGACAGATCTTGCATACTCAACATACATGTCAACTGTTCTAATGTAGGAATTTTTTTTAAATAAAGTAAAATTCTTGAATCTCTCTTGGCATGAAGACAGTGTTTGAGAGACACTAAATTAGAGCCTTGGTGACTAGAGCATCATTATATCATGAAATGTACTAGAGCAGTGTTCTTCAACCGCTGGTCCGCAGAAATTTCCTGCTGGTCCACGGCCGGCACATGCCTCGGGCCTGAGGAGATCAGTGCACAAAGCCATGGGTGGCAGCTCCTACATGCGTCCTATGCCTGAACCGGCAGCCTTCTCACTGATGTTGCAACGTAAGAGTTAAAGGCTTCCGGACGATGCGCAGGATGCGCGAGGAGCCACTACATGTGGCTTTGTGCAAACTGCGGCAGTGAGGAAGAGGGAGCCGGCCACAGGCAGCATAAAACAACCAGATGGGAGTGCTGGTACGTTTATTGCAGAGGGGGAGGAAGACAAGAGAGACAGCTGACTGTTTATAAACAAGAGAGGGCAGAATACCCGGCCTCACCCAACTGTTGTGATGAAGGGATGGCACGTTGACAAGGAGGTCAGAGAGAAGATGTGTGCAGAGGGAGGCACAGCATGGAGGGAGGGAGACAACAAAGGTAGGGGGAATAATTTTATTTTCAATTTAGTGATTGAATTGTGTCAATTTTGGGAATTTTCATCTGTCTATATTTTGCACTGTTCAGTAAGAAATGTATTTGTTTCTTTTTCACTGGGGTTGTACTACATGCAGAGTCTTTAATCTTAGGGTTTCATTTGAATATATTAGTAATTTTAGTTTGTGGTCCCGTAATCTGTTCTGGTAGGAATGAATGTTGAGAAGCATACAGTGTGCTTTGTGTAGTTTAATTTTGTGGTTAACCATTAGTGTTAATAAGATTACACTTCTCCCTCCGTATTCGCTGTGATAGGGGATTAACAGAACCGCAATACCATGAAATACCATGAATAACTTTTATATGTTATTTGCTGTTTTCTATTAAAAACCATCTTGAATATGGTGAAACCGCGAATAACAATGGGAGATCTGGCCTGTTTCTGAAGGAGAAAAACACGGTGAACTAAGTGCAGGGAATCAGCGATTTTCTCTGTAAATGCTTGGAATCAGCGATTTCTCTACGAAAGCTGATGTAATTTGGGGGCAGGAGCCAGCAAGCTAAAAACCGTGAATAATCGAAACCGCAAAGGCTGAAACCGCGAATACGGAGGGAGAAGTGTATATTGTGTGTATATATGAAAAATGAATGGAAAAAATAGTGTTACAATTAGTACTATTATGGGGGCAGGGTCTAGGGTGGAGATGGAAGGGGTCTGGTCCACAACTTAGCCCAGTGCTCTTCAACCGCTGGTCTGCGGACCGGTGCCAGTCCACAAAATAATTATTTTATTTTCGCCGGTCCATAGGTAGGTGTAAAAAGGTTGAACACTGTACTAGAGCATCATTATATCATGAAATGTTCTGCTATCTGTTACATTAGTCATGGTGACAATAATTATATGGTTTTTGAACCTAAACAACTTTCTTGTGGCTTGTGAAAGGAGGTTCCAATTCCTTGGTGCTAGGTACAGGCACAAAATTCTGGAATTTGGAATCTTGATCTGCCATATAATTATTTCCGCTCCACATAGGAAATTATATTTTATTGTAATTTCATTTCCATCAATTTCCCAAACTTGTGGGCTTACAGGTATATTTACTTGCGATTGGGTTTTGTTTTTTAGATTGTAAACAATTTTTACTGACTGAAAAAAGCGGTATCATGACAATACAGCAAAATACAAGATACAGCTAACAGTGGCGGGAAATCCGCTAGAACAAGGCATAACAATACAAAGTCATGTGTCAATTATAGCTACCCATGTATCCCAGAAATCCCCCCACCTTTAGGGTTCCCCTCCAAGCATTGCAAGGGTATCCTGATAACGCACGGGAGTCCAAGGACCCCCTGAGCAGGGAAAGCCCAAGAATTATTTGAGTGAAAAATTTTAAACTACCTTAAATAAAAATAGTTAAAAAAAAAAAAAAAAAGAAACTGCCATCTGCCACTGCTACAAGTTGCCCTGCCACTTCTCTATCACAGGAAGGCCAAAAGAGCCAGCATCCATGTCACCATACACAAACACCTCCCAACCACTTACTATGGCTTCCTAAACCCACAGTACACACACCTCAGCCCGTCCACTGCTATGAACCTGGAGTTCTTGCAAGCCCATTCACAACCTATCCCACCTGAAAACACTATTTATTTTAAATATGTGCCCCAAACAAAAGTGCTTGGAAAGGCCTAGCCAAGACAGAGATAAGGGAGCACTCACAGACAGGCAGACACCGAAGGAGCTCCCCCACAGCACTTACCACACTCCATCTGGGATCCAAGTCTTATCAGAGGAGGCCCATATCCCAGTCTTGGCTCTGGGGCTACGACTCCTTATACCTCAATCAGATGAAGTTCTTGGACTGACCCCTGAGAGCTACTGCCATGGTATTGGCCCATCCAGAAACATGGGCCTTGAGCCAAGCTTTTGGGGACCAGACCAAACCGATCGTGGTTCCAATCCAGTCTGCAAAATACTGTAGGCCGAGAATACCGAAGAGATACAGGACTGCACCAGTCTTTATAATGGTGATGTCACTGAAATTCAGCACTCTCTACATTCATTTACTGGTTGGAGAGCACAACCCATTAGTCTGGAGTAGACTAGCAAGAAAAAAAAAGAAAGTTTACTTTCTATATTAAAAATAAATGTATCAAACTTATGCCTTGACACATTTTCTTTGACAAGGAGGAGTCAGTGGTTCTCTTTTACCCTTCCCCGATATATTCCCACTGAAGCTGAAAATCAAGGGGTATACAACATGACATGGCACCGAGATCTGTGCAGCTTTTCACACTGTACCCCCAAAACATGCTGAATACAGTATGTTGGCAGACTATGGGTTGTCAGACCTGAGGTAGCTGCCTCACTCATCATGGCTTGAGCCTCCCAGGTTCCCTCTCAACCCAAACCGCTACTCCCCCTGCCATCTGCTGTTCCCCACTCCCACAGATTTCCAGATCTAGTCACCTACTTAACCTTCATGAAGGTGCTGCTGCTGCAGCAGTAGTAATATCTAAAAGAGCTGTGTTTTCCATTCTGGCATTGCGTGGCTGCAATGTTGCACCCAGAGTTTCTAATGTATATTTTCTGTAAACCGCTTAGAACCTAACGGATGTAGCGGTATATAAGAAATAAATTACATTACATTACACTAAACGCTTGGCTTTTCTAGTGGCTCCAAAAGGAAGGTGCAGTGCAAAAAGATCCGCCGTCATGGCAAAATTTCTAGTCACCATAGCAACCTGGCACCCAGGATATGTCGAGCTCTTCAAGTCAATGCCTTAAAACAGCAAAGAATGACATTTCTATACTCAGGAAAGATTAGGTTCTTACCTCAATCTTCTTTCTTGTAAACCCACACTCTATTTCTGAACCCCCAGGTAGTCAATCCCTTCTTGCGAGATCTCTTGTAGGAAGCTTCATTTGCATACTTTTGCTCCTCCTCTCTTACCTCTGGACTGCCCTCCCATTCCTCAATGCATCACAAAGCAGACAATCTTTCCTGTAGAGGACACAGAAGAGCGAAGGGTACTAGAATGCTCCCTGAGAAATTTGTCTAATCTGCTCATATCATTAACAGCATAACAAATACCAAGTCACTGAAAACAGAATAAACAATGAAACAATTGAATATCTGCTGAAAACCCAACCTGCACAAACAGAGGGGGCTCATCACTAATGAACCCTGTGGAGCTAAGAAGCGATCATCATGAATGGCACTCTTTAAGGCTGGCAGAGAAACGAAAAGTTCAGCTTACCAGTACTGACTGAGGCAGACAGCAGGCAAATCAGAATTTCCCAGGGCGGGCTTCAGGAATAGTGTGGGTTTACAAGAAAGATTAACGAGGTAAAAACCTAATCTTTCCTTCATGTACAACCCCCACTCTATTCCTGAACCCTTGGGATGTAACAGAGCAATCCCTCAAACTTAGGATGGGACCAATGAGTCAACTACCAGGATCGAAGATCTAAATGTGGAATCCTGCTTGGCCACCACATCTATTCTGTAAAACTTTGTGAATGTATAGTGAGAAGACTAAGTGGCAGCTCTACAAATCTCTTCTGGGGAAACCACTGAAGATTCTGCCCACGAAGAAGCAATTTCTCGCGTGGAGTGGGCCTTCACTGAAATAGGAGGCTGCTTCTCAGAGAGGAATTGAAGGGCAGTCCACAGAAGAGGAGGAGGAGCAAAAGCATGCAAATGAAACTTCCTACAAGGGATTGACTAACCAAGGGGTCAGGAGCAGAGTGGGGTTGTACAAGAAGGAGAAATTAGGTTCTTACCTGCTAATTTACTTTCTTTTAGCTTCTCCAGACCAGTAGAGATTAATCTTTACGAGTGGGTATATATCCAATCACATACACAAGGAGACAATCACAATAACCAATTTATACAAATTTTAGCCATTTCAGTTGTCCAACTTCCTCATACAATACTACATTGAAAACCAGTGTTAACAGAGAAAATAAATATCTAAAATCTGTATAGCTTCCAATGTAAAATGCTAAGTATATGGCAGACATGTCAAACTCTGGCCCGCGGGTGATTAAATTTGGCCCACAATCTGGGCTGAAATTTGGCTGAGATTTGGCCCGCCGTTCCTTCCCGCAGCAGAGGACGCATGAATGGCTGGGGTCGGCACTCTTCCTCATTGTCCCTCGTGCTTGTCAGTCACCAAGTAGATGCCCAATTGTTAGGAGTGAGCGTGCTCCACTTTCCTCCCTCCAGCGTCCTGGACTGACGAGGTAGTATGTCGGGTGGGAGGTGGTGACGACTTTTACTAAAGTTCGCTAGCAGTTTTTAGTGCTGGAAGCAGTACGCAGCATTTAGTGTGGCTCCCGGCGCTAAAAAACACTATCATGGTTTAATAAACGGGGGCACTGTGAAGAGAGAAAATGGCATCGGACAGCAAAAGTTTTCATGAATGGTGACTTTAGTTTCAAGGACAAGACAACTGTTTGAAAATACTGTGGTAAGGATTTTAAATACCACTGAAACCTCATTACAGTGGTTGGGGGTGCAAGTATTTGGGGAGGACTGGGGAGGAGAGGTGGAGGTAAAAGGAAGTTTTCTCTGTAGAAAAGACAGTGGGAGTGATCTGGATAGAGAAGAATTGAATGAGGGAGGGGAAAGAAGAAAGGAGAGGACAAATGATTGATCTGTTTGAAGAGTGATGACTTGGAGAGTCAGAAATAGGGGGACAGATGAGTAAAAAGAGCTTTACAGTTGTTGCAGTTACTATGTCTAGGTATGGTGAGCTGGAGCAAGAGCAGGATGTGACATCACTAAGTGTAACAAAAGGAAGACAGCATGAAAGAAAGAGGGAAGGGAAACATGATTTGAATAATGACCAGGCTGTAGCCCTAAGACTAAGGGGTCCATTTATTAAGGTGCACACTTAGCGTGCGCTAAATCAGTTAGCGTACCTTAATAAAAGGACCTCTAAGTATCTTAATTTAACAAATCGGCCCACGGCTTAGCCTATATTTTAGATTTCAGCCCCTTATGAAATTGAGTTTGACACTCTTGGTATACTACACACACAAAAAAAGCAAAGTGGGAACTTTGGGCACCACACCTCCAACCAAACACTAAGAAAAAAATATCTGAAAATAATAAAACCGCAGAGCAGAAACACTTTTCAGCAACTTGCTTACAGAAAAAAAAAACTGAGGGGGCAGGAGCAGCTGCCTGGGAAGGAGGTGGAGTTCAAAGATGATTGACAGCATTTTACAAGGGTTCAGATGCATAACCTTAAGGATCAGGACTACTAGACACATTGAATTAGAATAAACTTCAATATACATGCAGAAATCCAATGAATGGTAGCATTAACAGAGTAAAGAAAGTCAAAGTAGCTGAATACTATCAATTAGAGCCTCCAGAACTCAACATAAACAGTGGTTAAAAATAAATCCTAGCTCAATAGTTCAATACTATTCACTGAGGTTAAAGTCTTTCTTAGAATGAACACATCTGTGTTGAAAAATTCCTCAACAATATCTACCACTTGAAGAGAGGAAAAGTTAGACTTTACCTGCTTTTCTTTCCTTTAGTCTCACCAGACTATTTCAGAAAGTGTGGGCTATGCCCATCAGCAAGCAGATTTGGAATGACAAAATGATAGACCAGTGTTCACTACTACTACTTATCCTAATATATTGCCAGTAAAAAAATAAAATAAAATTTAGAAAGTTAAAAACTGTTAGAGAAAATGGAAGATTGAAGAGTTTGTTGATAAGAGAGAGAGATCAATATTAAAGTGGATTAATAACTGAAAATACTACAGAAAGCCTCTGGACCGGTCCAGTGGGACTAAAGCAGTGTTTCCCCAATTTCATCAAGCCAAGTATCCTCTAGATTGAACATTTTTCAAATGAGAACACCCCAAAAGTAGAGATTTTGAAATAGACATTTTATTGTTAAATAGTAAATAATTAAGCAACATATATAACAAATACAGGTCAATGAAACTGGCATAGAGACCACAGCATACTTGGCATGACCTGTTATATTTCAGTCTCAAATAAACTGGCTCCTTGACAGGTGCTGTGTCATTCTTACAAAAACCGAGTGAAAATGAAAAGTGACAGGAGAAAAAGAAGACTTCCATAAAAAAGTTGCCATTATTGGCCAATACAGTTCCCTCTTTTCTCTGGGAAAATGAAACATGAAATCTGATTGGTCACTGGGAAAGTTCTCTCACACATCCAACCTGCCCTCAGCCTTTCTGGGCAAATCACATACACACACACGATTGGGAAGAACAGGCTCTTCTTGCATATCAACACATATCAGTTACTGCAAAATGTCTAAAGCCCTATTATCACCACAAAAAATTAAAGGCAATTGTTAAATTACACGATAACCAGAACAGACCTAGTGAAATACAACATATGCACCATCGAAGAACAATGAGCAGGAGTGTGCTCTCTTTGGGCAGAGGGAGTGAAACCTGTGGAAATTCACCGTCGGATATTGACTCAGTATGGACTATTGCTGCCCGATTCAGGGAAAACTTTTTCGATTTGATTTGGCCTATTAAAATCGATTTTTCAATTTGATTTGCTTTTCCCACCCAATTGGGTGTTGTTTTTTTCTTCAAACATCCTAGCAAGTTTATTTTGTAGCCTTTCCACCAAGCCCACCCATTTTGCCCTCCCCAACCCCACGCCAGCGCTGTGATGTAGATCAGTGGTTCCCAACCCTGTCCTGGAGGACCACCAGGCCAATCAGGTTTTCAGGATAGCCCTAATGAATATGCATGGCGCAGTTTTGCATGCCTCTCACTTCCATTATATGCAAATCTCTCATATGCATATTTATTAGGGCTAGCCTGAAAACCCGATTGGCCTGGTGGTCCTGCAGAATAGGGTTGGGAACCACTGATGTAGATAAAACAAGCAAAATAGACTTTTCCTCTCTCTATTAGGTCCTAGTTCATGCTCACTAACACCAGCTCTGGCAGGATACACATTTCAAAATCTGACATATTGTAATCACAAAATAGAAAATAAAATTATTTTTACTACCTTTCACTGACGTTTCCAACGTGTGCTTCTTTCCCACTGTATACATCTCTCTTTCTCTCCCTACCTTGTGTCCTGGGTCAAACCTCTCTATTCCCATGCAGCATCTTTCCCTTCCTCCCCTCCAATATCACATGCAACATGTCTATCTCTCCCTGCCCTCCACCCTATGTCTGACATTTCTCCCTCTCCTTTTTTATGAATGTCTCCCTCCCCTATATGCAGGATTTCTCCCTCACACCCCTTTCTACCTCTATTTCATCTCTCCCTTCCTCTCCTCCACCTCCAATTCTTCTTCTCTCCCCCATATGCAGCATTTTTCCTCCCCTACCTACTCATTTCCCTGTGAAGCTTCCATCCCTCCCTCTTATCCCCCTGTGCAACAGTTTTCCATCCCTCCTTTCCATCCCCCTGTGCAACAGCACCCCACCGACCCTACCACCGTGAGACCCGACATACCCCCTGGCCTCCCAAAGCAACAGCAAAGTGGTAGTGGCTGACCTTGAAGAGGCAGCGCTGTGAACAGGCTGATTACAGCCTGCCCCGCTAAATCTTCCTTCTGCTGCATCATCAGTGATATAATCACTGACATGGCAGAAAGAAGGCCCCAGCAGGGCAGGCCGTGAGCAGGCCATTCAGAGCACTGCCTCTGCTGAGCAGCCACCGTCGTCATTGCTGCTGCTTTATGAGGCCTAGAGGTATGTCAGGTCTCATCGGGGGGGGGGGGGGATGTTGGTCACCGAGTCTGATTTTTGCAGACAGAAAATTTATTCGAGTCCATTCACCAAAGTGAAATTGGTGAATCGATTTTAATCAGCAAATCGGGCAGCACTAGTATGGGTATAGCACCATGAATCAATGAAAGGTTTGTGAAGGGGTAAAAAGGTTTAAAGCGGGAAGAACAGGTGTAACCAATGAAGGTAGTTCTGGTTGCCCATCAGCACTGCGCACATAAGAACATATTAACAGGGCGGATGCCTTGATTAGAGAAGACCATGAAATAATAGTGTCTCAACTGGCTGCAAATTTGGGATATCAGCTATGGATCTGCATTTGCCATAATGCATGACAACTTGGGGTATAGGAAAGTCTGCGTGCGATGGGTTCCCAAACAGCTTATATATCTGCACAAGCAACAGCGTGTGGAGGTTGCGACCCAGTTCCTGAGATGGTATGAAGAAGATCCGAGTATTCTGGAGAGAATTGTCACCGGCGACAAGACACAAATGTATCAACGCGGCCCAGAGAGCATAAGACAAAGCATGATGAAATAAAGGAAGTGGTGCTCACCTGGCTTCAGGAGCTGCCAAAAAACTTCTTTGCTGCAGGACTGCAAAAGCTAGTTGAATAATACAACAAATGTGTCGCCTTGCATGGGGACTACGTGGAAAAGTGATACTGTATGTTCAATTGCTCACAATTACTTCTATTAAAGCCGTTAAATTTATTTTGCCTCTATTATTTGATTTACCCTTGTATATTAAAAAGTTTTAATATCACCTCAGCAAGGCCAATACACAGTCCTACAACTGCAAAACACTATGCACAAACTTGTGCAAAAGAGTTGGAACCTTACCATATTATAACAGCATTAACTCCCAAGACTTAAAGAGCAACAACGTTGAGTGTGAAAAAGTGCACTGTAAATATCACACCAGGTCCTAACACACTAATACAGCACCTAGTAAGAAAACAAAACAGTGGTGACTGCTGCAAGATTTCTACACAGAAACATTCCAATTAATAAATTTAGAATGAAATACTTTATTTTACCTTTGTCTGAGTATTTTATTTTTCCATTCCTTTGGCTGCAGTATCTTGTTTTTCTCTATTTTTTTCCTTCTGTCTTTGCAAGGTGTCATGTCAATTTGACATATCTTCTCTCTCAATGTCCACCTTCCCTCTGCACCCCTATCTATCCTGTCCAGCATCTACATTCTGGCCCTGATTCTCCAAAAGTGCGTCCCGATTTTAGACAGCTGTAGGCGTCCTACAGCTGTCTAATCAGCCAATCGGGATGCACGTTTTTTTAAAAAAAATGCTCCCCAGGCAGGCCTGAAGGCGCCTCCGGGAGCCTAGGGAGACCCGCAAGACACCTAAGCTCGCCCAAGGGCCTTAGGCGAACCTAGGTGGCCCTACGCGTCTCCCTAGTAGAGGAAGAAACCTTAAAATGTAGGCCAACAAAATGCTGGTCTACATTGTAAGTAGACGCAGCCGCTATACTTATCGCGGCAAGGGATCTCTCTGCCGCTATAAGTATAGCGGGTCGCAGCCTGTCCGATCAGATGCCCCCCCACCCCCCGACACTCCCGACCGCCCCCCCCCCCCGACATTATCGATCTCCCTCCCACCCCGACACTACCAATCGCTGGCAGGAGAGTGTCTATTCCCTCCTGCCCGAAGACGCACCCCCCCCCCGGCGCTAACGACCCCCAAACCTCCAAACTAACCTGTTCTTCAGGCCAGCCGGTTCTTGCCCGTCCAGCCAGTAAGCCTGCCTCGTCGAAATGAGGCGGGCTCGCCCCTTCCCGGCCCATCCCGCCGAAGCCTAAGGCCTGATTGGCCCAGGCTCTAGAAGCCTGGACCAATCAGGCCTTAGGCATAGCGGGTCCGCCCATCCCTACTTAATCTAAGGCCTGATTGGCCAATCAGACCTTAGACTTAGTAGGGATGGGCGGACCCGCTATGCCTAAGGCCTGATTGGTCCAGGCTTCTAGAGCCTGGGCCAATCAGGCCTTAGGCTTCGGCGGGATGGGCCGGGAAGGGGCGAGCCCACCTCATTTCGACGAGGCAGGCTTACTGGCTGGACGGGCAAGAACCGGCTGGCCTGAAGAACAGGTTAGTTTGGAGGTTTGGGGGTCGTTAGCGCCGGGGGGGGGGGGGGTGCGTCTTCTGTCAGGAGGGATTGGACACTCTCCTGCCAGCGATCGGTAGTGTCGGGGTAGGAGGGAGATCGGTAATGTCGGGGGGGGGGGGCGGTTGGTAGTGTCGGAGGGGGGCATCCGATCGGAGAGGCCGCGGCCCGCTATACTTATAGCGGCAGAGAGATCCCTTGCCGCGATAAGTATAGCGGGCCGTGTCTAATCTAACCCGATTCTCTAACCAGCGTCTGTAACATGGACGCCGGTTACAGAATGGGGTTTTGGTGTAGGCCGATTCTGAATAGGACGCCTCTCACGGGCGTCCTATACAGAATCAGGGCCCCAGGCAGGCCTTCAATATAGGCGGCCTGCCTGGGGAGCATTTTTTTTTTTTTTTTAAACGTGCATCCCGATTGGCTGATTAGACAGCTGTAGGACGCCTACAGCTGCCTAAAATCGGGACGCACTTTTGGAGAATCAGGGCCTCTGTGTCCATTTGTACCCCTGTGATCCTTATTACCCTTTTGTGTCCAAATCCTCTCTCCATCCAGCGTTCCCCTCTCTCTCTTTCCTTCCTCCATGCCTAGAATCTTTTCTCTGTGCATCATCTCTCTATTTTATTTCTGCCTCCCTCTATTCCTTGCTCACCCCTTGCAGTCTGCATGAATATCCTCCCTTTCCCCATCCAGTCTCTCTCCGTCCCACAGCCCTTCCCCTAGTTCAGCAGCACCCGTTCCTCTTCCATTAAGTCCAGCAGCACATCTCCCCCTCACCCCACATTTTTATAAGCGATATTGCTGAAGAGCTGTCGGGTAAGAATTGCCTCTTTGCGAATGATACCAAAATCTGCAACAGAGTAGACACTCCAGATGGTGTGAATAACATGAAGAAAGACCTAGCAAAGCTTGAAGAATGCCAAATTTGGCAACTAAAATTTAATGCTAAGAAATGCAAGATCATGCATTTAGGCTGCAAAAACTGAAGAACTTATGTGCACGACAGAAGAGTATGACTTGGGTGTGATTGTATGTGATGATCTAAAAGATTGCCAAAAAGGTTGAAAAGGTGACGGCAAAAGCTAGAAAGATGCTAGGGTGCATAAGGAGAGGTATGGCAAGTAGGAAAAAGGAAGTATTGATGCCCTTTATAAGGCTCTGGGCGAGACCTCATTTAGAATACTGTGTGCAATTCTGGAGACCGCACCTTCAAAAAGATATAAAGAGAATGGAGTCAGTTCAGAGGAAGGCTACTAAAATGGTATGTGGTATTCATCATAAGGTGTATGGGAACAAAGATCTCAATATGTATACTTTGGAGGAAAGGCGGGAAAGGGGAAGATATGATAGAGATGCTTAAATACCTATGTGGTATAATTGTGCACGAGACGAGTCGAGTCTCTCATCTGAAAGGAAGTTCTAAAATGAGAGGGCATAGAATGAAGTTAAGAAGTGACAGGCTCAGGGGTAATCTAAGGAAATACTTTTTTACAGAAAGGGTGGTAGATGCGTGATGCAGTCTCCTGGAAGAAGTGGTGGAGACAATGCCTGTAGAATTCAAGAAAGTGTGGGATAGGAACGTGAGATCTCTTAGAGAGAGGAAGAGATAATGGTTACTGTGGATAGGCAGACTGGATGGGCCATTTGGCCTTTATCTGCCGTCATATTTCTATATTTCAGCAATTGCAGCTTAAAGCTTCTCTCCTATGCCAGATAAAAAGGATAGTGCTCACCTACATACGACCTATCTACTCCTTTCCTGCTACTGTAATCGATAGCTTGCTGTACATGAATATAAGTGCATTAATTATGCACATTTATAAATCATATATTCATAATGTCAGTCGTTCTGAGTCTGACTCCCAGATCCTAAGAAAATTTGTTGAGGCCATGGTTAAATTGAATTTCTCTTTTTTTAGCATGCTCAACAGACCAGTCTAGAACCTGTGGAATGTATCGGAACCGATCCTAAGACGGGTGGGACTCCAAAATCTCTGCCCAAGGGATAACTTGAGTATGGGCTCCAAGGGTGACCTTTTCTGTAGCCATGTCTCTGTTCCTACTCTTTTTGCATCATAATGCACTATGGATACCACCAAAGCAGATGCACTGTAATCTGCAGGCAGGTAACAAATACTGAAACTTTTAATCAGACTAAGTATTATGTCTCAGGTTCTGTATGATTGTCTAATCATCAGTCCTTCTGGCAGGAGATATGACAGAGGCTTTTTACCATTCTGTAGAGTGATCATCTGGACGTCTACTGGATTGAAGGATGGTTTCATCTGATGATGTGTATTTATACAACTTTTTAATCTCTAGGTTTACAACCCACAGTGAGGCACTGTAAAGATGCCACTTGAATACCATATTGCACAATAGTATAACACAATATGCCTATTGTAGAAGTACAAAGTACTATTAGCAAGCTTGTCTTTAGAAAAAATAAAAAAGCTTTGAGCTTAGGCCCCTTCTAAATGGACATCTCCCTTGCTGTACCTCTCCCCCCCCCCTCTTCAGGTTCATTGACCAGAACTTTCCAAGTTCTGCAGCTGGCAGCAATATTTCAGAGCTACTGCCCACCCCCACTCCCTAGACTTTCATGCATGCTTGAAAGCAGTGGCAGCTTGAGGATACTGAAACAAGCTGCAAAGTGGAGATTTCCGATTGCTGGACCAAAGGAAGTGGTCTTCAGTAGACAGGGCTTGAAGATCACCACCAGCTCAAGTACAGTGGTACCTCGGTTTACGAGTGCACCGGTTTGCGAGTGTTTTGCAAGACGAGCAAAACATTTGCAAAATCGGTGCCTTGGAAACCGAGCATGGCTCGATTTACAAGCGCCCCCCCCCCCCCGCAATCCAGCACCCTCCCCCCCCCCGTGATCTGGCACACACACCCCCCCCGCCATGATCCGGCCCCCCCCCGATGCGATTGGGCACCCCCCCCCCGGCCGCTTCTTACTCTCATCTGGGCACCCCGAAGATCGGCCTCCTCATCTGCTGGGCCTTGAGCATCTGCGCATGCTCAAGGCCTGCAAATTCAGTTTATTCCAATTAATAAATTCAAAATAAAACACTTTTTTCTACCTTGTCTGAACATTTTATTTTTCCATCATCTTGGACCCAATTTCTCTTTCTGCTTTTTGTCTATCTTCTACTAATTCTCTTCCCAGTGTCTGCTGTCCATTTTTTTCTTCTAGTCTCTCATTTCATTCCCTCACTATGTCTCCAACATATTGATTTTTCCCCTTCTGCTTTCTTCCTATTTTCTTTTCTGTCTCTCTCTACTCAAATCTCACCCTTCTTTTTAAATTTTGAGCTACCTATCAATTTTCCAACACCTCTCAGTCCCTAGCTCACGCCTTTCCCCGATTCTTATTTCCTTCTATCTACTCCCCAATACAACATTTCTACCACTGTACTCGCATTCATCTTCTTGTCCCCTTTTTGACCTCTTCCATATGGCTCACCACTTCCAGAACCCCCCTACCTCCTTTTACTCTTGTCAGGCTATATCTCTCTGTCCCCCTTCTCTCCATCCACTAGCATCTGCTTATCCCACATCTGTTCCCTCTTACCCTTCCAAGGATCCTTCTCTCCTCCTCTCTCTCCCTGGTCCATTTCTCCCTCCCCCCCCCACCCACACACACACTAATGCTGAACAATAGAATGGAGGGGAGAGGAAAAAAAAAAAAGAAAAGATTCTCATTCTCCCTTCCACCCACAGACCTAACATTTCTCCCCATCTCCCTCCTTCCACCACGTCCATCTCTCCCTTTCTCTTTCCAACAACCCCACCCCTACCCTCTCATCCCATATATCTCCCTCCCTCTGCACCATTCCAAGGTCCACTCTTTCCCTTTCCAACAGTCCTCCCTTCAAGTATCTCTTTCCCCTTTCCTCTGCACCATCCATATCCAACTTCTCTCCCTGTCTCTTTATCCCTTGAGACCACCGTCTACCATTTCCCTCCACTTCTGTTTCTGGACCCATAAGTTCTTCCCCTTCACCTCCTCACACCTCCAATTTGGCACATCATTGACCCCCTCCCCGTTCTACTACAAAACAAACAAACAGTTGGTCCGGGGGGCCTTCCCCGGCCCAGAATGTCCTTCCTCTTATATTTGCACTGGTCTAACATTGCCCTCACCTTCGATCTGCTGACAAACCCATTTTTATTGCAGTGGACCACTGGCTATGGCACTAGTCCTAACTGGAGCAGAAAATGCTTTGTGAATAAATGAAGGAATATATTGTTGATCTGCAGCTGCAAATTGGAAGCTTCACTCATAACTCCACCTATAAGATCACAACACCTCTGGCAGAAATTTTCAAACATTAGGAGATGGCATATATATTTAATTTTAAAAGGAAGCAAACAAAATATTACCTCAGTTAGCAAGTAATGATAGTTTTAGAAGCTGGTTCACCTTACCTAAAACCTTCAAAGAGAAAAATCAATTTACCCACCTTGGAAATCTATTGGTCACATCAATGTACGGTACTTCTAAAATACACAACGGACATGGAGCAACAGTAAAGACTGGAAGAGAGTACAGAATTGTTTTAACAATATTCCTACTTCCTGGAACTGGAGAAAAGGATTTATGAAAGTTAAAACTTGAGCTCAAAATTCTCTTAGAAGAGATAGAAACCAATAATAACTACATAAGGGCAAGTTTCTTCCAAGGTGTTCCTTAAGAAGTCAAAGGACAAGAAGTCCCAGTGCTTTAAACAGCAGAATCCAACTTCATTCAGAATAGGAGAAATGCATTAAGAATGAATGATATATAGCGTTCCATTTTATTATTATTATGTTTATTGATTTTACCAATATAATTACAAGCATCCACTTGCTCTGGAAATACAGAGAATAAAGGATTAACAAATAGAAGAAATTTACAGTCCAAATATAATAATTGTAAACTCTTCCTTAGACCATAATAAAAGTTAAGGGGGAGCCCAAAAGATAAGGAGATCAAATAAAAGTATACATTGAATTAAGGCATATGCTTAACGGGTTATAACAACATCTGCAATTTAATTATTATCTCTGAATTAATGGAGCAGTTTCTTAGTATCTACAAAAGCTTTAAGCTAATGGGGGGCAAAGAAGGTATATTTACTCCTAGCATACTTTACACAGCATTTACATGGGTAACCAACAAAAAAGAGGCCCCTAGTGCCTTAACCTCTTGTCTTATGCTTAGGAATAATTTCCTTCGATCCTGAGTAGATTTAGTCACATCTGGATAGACCCAAATTCTCTGTCCAAGAAACAAAGCTTGAGAAAACCGAAAAAAAATACACATCACAGAGTTTAGGTCCTGTTCAAAAACAGACGAGACAAGAAGGGTAGAACGAGATTGAATTTCTAAAGATTTTTCTAGTAAATCTGAGAGGTTAGTAATATCCAAGGATTGTGGTTTTTCGGCTTCAGGTTGATTCAAGTTTCTTTTTTTTTCAGGAAGATAATAGATACGATTAATGGGCGGTATTTTTTCAAGTGGAAATGTTAATACTTCAGACAAATATTTTTTAAACATGTCGCCCGGTGTTACTCCTGTAGCCTTAGGAAAATTTAACAATCTAAGATTCAACCTTCTGTTAAAGCTTTCAATTTGTTCAATTTTCCTATGAATAAAAAGTTTATCTTTTGTCAAGTTCCCAGTTAAATTCTGAAGAGATGATATCTCTTTGTCCACCTGGTCAAGCCTATTTGTTGTATCATTCCTTATGGATTCCACAGACTTGGTCAAATCATCAATTTTACTTACAACCGTTGAAAATTCCAGCATTGGTTTTGTAACAGCCACTTTCAGCTTTTGTAGAACACTCCAAACTCCCTCCAAAGTAACCACCACGGAGGAGCTGGTTCCCATCGCTCCCTGGATAATTCCAACATCGGCATCAGCCTGCAGGACAGCTCCCTCTCTACGCGTCAGCCCCGACCCTTCCTGTGGTGGAGACGCTGCAGCATCGCTGAATTCCGACGTCGGCCGCGGTAGAGGCAGGGAAAACAGAGGAGATAGAGATGTTTCCAGCCCAGAAACTCCGGAGGCTCCTTCCTCTGAAGTAAAAGCGGGGAACTCAACTCCGTAAACAGATGGTGAGCTTGCCATAAAACGGTCCATCCGTAGCTGTCCCGGCTGAGAGGAATTCGGCCAAACAGAGCCTTTCCTTTTTGTATGTGGCATTATAGCTTACCAATATAGAACACTGTAGCCAGCAGTTCTTTGAGGAAAAATGGTCATGCAGGACGGAGCGCTAACCTGGCTGCTAACCCATCGCCATCTTGACCCGTGAGACTCCTGTTTTTTATGTTTTCATAGTGTTCCATTTTAAAGAAAGTGCATTGGATGGAAAAAATAAAATAAAAAAAAATAAAAAAAATCAAGCACATCTTTCAAATGAGCTCAAAAGAATGATAAAGTTGCAACTTGAACTTAAAACGACCTCCCAAGCTATTTCTACTTGGATTCTGTCCTGAAGAAAATAAAGATGTGAGAAAAATTCAACAAAGGAGGAACTGCCTCCTCTGTATACCACTTATTAAGACTTGCCAAAACTCTCAAATATGCTAAAGAATGAAGGTTGTACAAAGACTAAAAAAGCATAACTAAGACATTTTTCCACAAAAATTACAGAGCTTGTAGTAAAGCTGCTCAAGGGTCAAGCCTTAATAGAAAAATGAAGACAGATTTCTTGTAGCAGGATCTTTTTCCAAGGATATTGAAAATGTATTGGACAGATTAAGTCAACTAATCAAAACCTTCATGATTAGTTTAGTGCTATAAGAAAACTGTGGAATGGAACAAAAATTTCCATGTCAGGGCTGAAGAAGTGGTTCCAGACCTTCAAAACCATTATTTCCTGTAATAAAGAAAGTGTGGAACCTTGCCATTGGCCCTTGTCATAACTGGGACTATAATGGATAAGAACATAAGAACATAAGAACATAAGCAGTGCCTCTGCCGGGTCAGACCACAGGTCCATCCTGCCCAGCAGTCCGCTCCCGCGGTGGCCAAAAACAGGTCAAGGCCTGTCTGAATCATCAGAAGGTCTCTACTAATGGTCTCTACTAATTGTTATGAGTGCAAAAAGATGCAGGAGACAGGTACCAGTCGCCCAGCTTGAGAAGGTATGTGCTAAAACAGTAAGTTCTGCATGAAATTCTCATACCTCCATATTTATTGGCTTAAGCCTCTGTTGTAAGGTCTTGGGAAGAATACACTCTCTGTGCTTTAGACCTATAATAGTAGTCAAAACTGTAGAAAGTTCCAGACAATTGAAAGATACTTTAGACCAGGGGTGTCCAACCTGCGGCCCCATTAAGTATTTTGTGCGGCCCCGGTTGAGGGCGATGCAGTGTTTTCCTCTGCTGCCCCTGGGTGTTTACTGTCTTCCTGGCACCCTCCTCTGTCTTGCTGCAGCGTTTGCGCGGCCCCAGAAACATTTTTTTCAGCCAGTGCGGCCCAGGGAAGCCAAAAGGTTGGACACCCCTGCTTTAGACCAAGAACAAGCTCTTTGTGCCATCTGATGCAGAGTATCCCAGTCAACAAGCTGATTTTCAATGTTATCCAAATGGGAGCTTCAAAGCTGTCCCTCAGAACATAAAGCACAGTTACTTACCGTAACAGGTGTTATCCAAGGACAGCATGTGGATATTCTCTACATGTGGGTGACGTCATTCACGGAGCCCCGACACAGACAGCTTTTCAAGCAAACTTTATTGAAGATTTCAAGTTTGCTGGTGCTGCACCACGCATGTGTGTGCCTTCCCGCTCCACTAGAGGGCGCATCTCCTCCCCATGGTCTTCAGTTCAGATAGCTAGCAAAGAAGCCAACCCCGGGGAGGTGGGAGGGTTGCGAGAATATCTGCCTGCTGTCCCTGGATAACACCTGTTACGGTAAATAACTGTGCTTTATCCCAGGACAAGCAGGCAGCATATTCTCTAAATGTGGGTGACTAAGCTAACCAAAAAAGAGACGGAAGAAAGTTGGCAATTTAGGAAAACAAATTACCCAAAACCGACTGGCCAAACCGGCCGTTGCTCCTGGACAAAGTATCCAGACAGTATTGTGAGGTGAAGGTATGAACCGAAGACCAAGTGGCAGCCTTGCAGATCTCAATTGGCGTGGACCTGAGGAAAGCGACAGAAGCCGCCATAGCTCGGACTTTATGTCCCGTAACCCGACCATGCAGCGAGAGACCAGCCTGAGCGTAGCAGAAGGAAATACAAGCAGCCAACCAGTTGGACAAGGTGCGCTTGGAAACAGGACGCCCCAACCGATTAGGATCAAAAGACAAGAATAATTGAGGAACCGTCCGATGAGACTGGGTGTGTTGGAGATAGAATGCCAAAACCCTCTTACAGTCAAGAGTATGAAGCGCCACTTCACCAGGATGAGAATGGGGTTTAGGAAAAAACACCAGAAGAACGATAGACTGATTAAGGTGAAAATCTGACACCACCTTAGGCAAGAACTTGGGATGAAAAACAGTAAAAGGAGGGTCCGCAACCAAAGCCTGCTGCTCACTAACCCTGTGAGCAGAGGTGAGGGCAAGCAGGAAGATCACCTTCCAAGTAAGGAACTTCAGATGAGCTTTGTCCATGGGCTCAAAAGGAGGTTTCATCAATTGAGCGAGAACCACATTGAGATCCCAAACCACAGGGGGAGGCTTGAGAGGAGGATGGACATTCAAGAGACCCCTCATAAAAAACGAGAAACCAAGGGGTGGACAGAAAGCGACTTCCCATCCAGCTGCCTATGGAAGGCAGCAATTGCACTAAGATGTATACGAACAAAATTGGTCTTGAGGCCAGACCGAGACAAATGCAGCAAATAATCCAAGACAGAAGGTAAAGAAGCAGACAAAGGTTTCACACGATTCGAAGCACACCACGTAATGAATCTAGTCCATTTCTGGGCATAACACTGCCTAGTAGAAGCTTTCCGAGAAGCCTCCAGAACATCCCTCATCGACTGGGACAACTCAATGGAGGAAGTCAGGTGGAAAGGAACCAAGCCGTCAGATGTAGAGACTGCAGATTGGGATGCAACAGCGAACCCCGACTCTGAGACAGCAGAGAAGGAAACACAGGCAGAAGTAGAGGATCCCTGACACTGAGTTGAAGAAGCAGGGAAAACCACGGCTGCCGAGGCCACTGAGGAGCGATCAAAATCATGGAGGCGCGAGCAGACCCGAGATGGACAAGCGTCCTCAGAATCAACGGGAAGGGAGGGAACGCATACAGGAACCGTCCCGTCCAATCCAGAAGGAACGCATCGGCCTCGAGATGATCCAGGGAGAACACCCTGGAGCAGAAAAGAGGCAACTTGTGATTGAGGGGGGAGGCAAAGAGATCTATCTGCGGAGTCCCCCACCGAAGAAACACCTGACACAGAGTCTGGGAATGGAGAGACCATTCGTGCGGCTGCAGAAGGCGGCTTAACTTGTCCGCCAGACAGTTGTGCTCGCCCTGGATGTAAACCGCACAAAGAAAGACGTTGTGGCGTAACGCCCAATTCCAAAGGCGCAAAGCCTCCTTGCAGAGAGACAGAGAACCCGTACCTCCCTGCTTGTTGACGTAATACATCGCCACCTGGTTGTCCGTGCGTACCAGGACCACCTGATTCCGAAGCAAATGACGGAAGGCCACCACCACATTGTAAATGGCCCGAAGCTCCAACACGTTGATGTGGCAACGACAGTCCGCACTCAACCAAAGGCCCTGCATATGCAGACCGTCGAGATGCGCCCCCAAAGCATACGCTGAGGAGTCTGTGGTCAGGACTTTGTGATGTTGAGGAGCGAGAAAGAGCAACCCTCTGGAAAGATTGGAAGAGATGGTCCACCAACGGAGCGAGCGTTTCAAGGAGGGAGTCACCGCAATGTGACGATAAGCGGGATCCCGATCCTGTCGCCACTGAGAGGCCAGAGTCCACTGAGGGACCCTTCGATGTAGTCGCGCGAAAGGTGTGACATGCACGGTGGAGGCCATGTGTCCCCAAGAGGACCATCATCTGCTTGGCCGAGACCGAAGTCCGCAGAGAAACCTGCCGGCTCAGCCACACGAGCGTGGCTTGCCGAGAAGGAGGCAGGAAAGACCGGAGGCGAACCGTGTCCAGCACAGCCCCGATAAACTGGAGGGATTGAGAGGGGCACAACTGAGATTTTGGGAAGTTCACCTCGAACCCCAAACGTTGAAGGACGGTAATAGTCTGATGGATCGCTGAAATAACCCCCTCCTCCGTCGAGGCCTTGATCAACCAATCGTCGAGGTACGGAAAGACCTGAAGGCCCCTCGACCGCAGAGCCGCCGCCACCACCACGAGGCACTTCGTGAATACTCGCGGGGAGGAAGCCAGCCCGAACGGGAGGACCCAGTACTGCAGATGCAGGTCCCCAACCTGGAAGCGAAGGAACCGGCGACAAGCCGGATGAATCGGTACGTGAATATAGGCCTCCATCAGATCGAAGGAACACAACCAGTCCCCCCTCATTCAGCAACGGGTATAAAACCGGGAGCGAAAGCATCATGAACTTTTCCCGAACCAGGAACTTGTTCAGCTTCCGGAGGTCCAGGATAGGACGGAGGTCCCCGGTCTTTTTGGGGACCAGGAAGTACCCTGGAGTAAAACTCCCCGTCCCCGCTGACAAGGGGGAACCTCCCCAACCGCCCGAAGGCGAAGAAGGGCCCGAGCCTCCAGAAGGAGCAAAGGAAGCTGCGCCCAATTTGAAAGAGACACGACGGGAGGACTGTCTGGAAGCAATTCCCGAAAGTTCAGCGAGTACCCTTCTCTGACAACGTTGAGGACCCAAGCATCTGAGGTAATGCGGGCCCAATTGGGGTAGAAAGCCCGAAGATGGCCCCCGATAGGAAGAGGGGCGAATGTCAAGGCGGCGGGGGCCAGCTCCCTGCCGTCCAACCAGTCAAAAGGACGGCGCCGGCTTAGACACAGCCTGGGTCTGAGGTTTCGGAAGAGCCCGCTGCTGCTGCCGAGGAGGCTGGCGAGAGAAGGCAGGGGTAGACTTCTGCGGGTACCGCCGAGGCGGCAGCCTATAAGCCTTAGGAGGAGTGAGCTTTGGCTTGGGCCGCACCAAAGAGGCAAAGGAGCGTTCGTGCTCCAAGAGGCGCTTAGTGGCCGCTTCGATCAAGTCGTCAAAGAGTTCATTCCCCAAACAGGGAAGATTGGCCAAGCGCAAAGGCAGAGACCCGAGAGGAGAGCTCAAACACATCGTAAGCCGCATGGAACATGTGTAGACGCAGCTGCAAAAGAGAGTCCACCAACTGCCTAAACTCCGCACGGCAAGAGACGGGCAAATCACCCTGAAAAGCGGGCAAGGACTTGACTAGGACCTTAAGATACGAGGTGAAGGTAAAATTATAATTTAGGACCCGGTTGGCCATCATGGAGTTTTGGTGGAGTTTTGGAATGCCCTCCCAGAGGAGATTATTGCGGAATCGACCGTCCTAGGCTTCAAGAGCAAACTAGATGCATATCTCCTTAAGAGAGGCATATAAAGATATGGTGGACTATAAATTACGCCAGGTGTACACCTGGCAGGGCCTCCGAGTGTGCGGATCGCCGGACTTGATGGACCGAAGGTCTGATCCGGAGATGGCAGTTCTTATGTTCTGTTCTTATGTTCTTATCCATCGTCCTCCCCTCCCGGCCAGGTGGGACCGCCGCGGAGACCCTGGAGGGATGACTCTTTTTCCACCAGACGATTCCACCAGCAGAGACTGCTGGGAAAGTTTCTAAAACCCCGGACAAGGGACGGTCCAGTATCTAGACTCCATTTTGGACAGAATGGCCGGGACCGCATAGGGGCTCTCCAAATTCCGGAAGAAAGCCTGGCGCAGCACCGGATTCAAAGGGAGCCGCAAAGACTCCCGAGGAGGACAAGGGAGGTCCATCTCCTCCAAAACTCCTTGGTTTATTTTGAGTCGGACTGGAGTTCGAGATGGAGCGCCTTCCCCATGTCCTGAACAAACCTGGTGAAGGACGACTGTCCGACCGGCCCTCGAGGGGGTTGGTCGAACGAGACCGAGGCGCTGCCGAAAAAGAGGGAGAAGCCTCCCGAGAGTAATGCTGCGGCCTATCAGTGCCCTGTTCCGAGCCCCAAGACGCCCCGCTGAGGGAACGGAGCGGGGTCGAGGACTGCTGACGCCTCGAGGGCGGCAGAGGCGAGGACCCCGGGGTCCGAGGCACCGAGGTCCTCCGACGCCGAGGCGACATTCCGTGGGAACACGGAGGAAACCCCTTCGAAGCTGCGGCCTCCCGGAGTGGAGTCCCGGACCGGGAAGGGGACTTAAACAACAAGGGGTTGGACAAAGACAACTCCGAGACCCGGAGATCAACGGCAGGGCGACCACCCAGGGACCTACCCCGCCTCGGGGGGGAGTCCCGGGGCCGTTTCGCCGAACGACGAGACAGGGTCGAGGAACGCCTCGACCGGCGCTTCAACCCCGTACGCCCTGAGAGTCGAGGAGAGGAGTGGCGCCGAGACCGACGCACCTTGCCCTGAGGGGCCTCGACACTACGCTCAGGCTGGTCCGGCGCACGTGAGGCTGAGACCGGGGTCAAATGGGCCAAAGCCGAGGAGAGCTCTGAGGATATCATAGCCCTTAACATCTCCTGGAACACGGGCACCGAAAGCATTGAAGGCATATCAGGTGCAGCGGTGCATTCCACCGAGGGCGACCTCGAGGATGAGTATTCCCTGGAGGCGGAAGCATGCTTTGAGGGATTGGCCAGTCTCGACGGAGCCGGTGGAAGAGCACTCCCACCATGAACGGCTGGAGACTCCGAGGTTGGCTTCCTCGCCAGTGCTGACCCTGAAGAGGAAGAAAGAGGGGACTTACCCGGAGCCGAGGTCTTTGAGGCCGGGGTCAATCCCTTCGAGGCAGAGGTCTTACTCGGGGCCGAGGTCGAGACCGGAGCCGAAACCAAGGACGGTTCCACAGCAAAAAGTTCAGCCATGCGGGCCCGACGACATCGCAGGGCACGGTTCTGAAAAGTCGCACACCTGGGACAAGCGTCGGTCGGAGAGTCAGTCCCCAGGCACAAAATACACCACCGATGCGGGTCGGTGATGGACAGCAGCCGACCGCACTGGGTGCACTTTTTAAACCCGGTAAGAGATCGGGACATAGGAAAAACAGGCCGCAGCTGATCGAGGCCCAGCGGCCACGGCAACCCGGGAGCACCCGGATGCCGGGTCCGAAAGAGGTTTTTTTTGTTTGTTTGTTTTTGATGATCGAACAAAGGCAAAAAGGCGCACAGCGACTCCTAGTACAAAACAAAGAAGCTGCGGTGCTAGAAAGGCACGGAACACATGGAGAGAAAAACGACAGGGCTTTCTGGCTCCGCAGAAAACTAAGAACTGAAGACCACGAGGAGGGGATGCGCCCTCTAGTGGAGCAGGAAGGCACGCACATGCGTGGTGCAGCACCAGCAAACTTGAAATCTTCAATAAAGTTTGCTTGAAAAGCTGTCTGCGTTGGGGCTCCGTGGATGACGTCACCCACAAGTAGAGAATATGCTGCCTGCTTGTCCTGGGATAATACTAAACCAAAGCCAGCAACTTGTACTGCACAGTGCTAAGAATCTTCTGCTCCGTGTGCCAATCGCAAAAGAAAAACCTAAGAATGATTAGGAAAGGGACAGGAGTACCTCTAACTCCATAGTGCAGGGGTGTCCAACTCAATCACATAAGGGGTCAAAATCTAAAACATAGGCTAAGATACTTAGGGGTCCTTTTATTAACGTAAGTTAACCGATTTAGCGCGTGCTAAAGGTTAGCACACACTAAATATGCACCTTAATAAAAGGACCCCTTAGTAGAAGTATAAGGTTAAAACCTTTCCAACCCCACGCCGGCTCTGTGATGTAAACAAAATAAAGACTTTTCCTCTCTCTTTTAGGTCCTAGTTCACGCATGCTGTGAAACACCAGCTCTGGCAAGATACACATTTCAAATCTGACATATTGTAATCACAAAACAGAAAATAAAATTATTTTTTTCTACCTTTTGTTGTCTGGTCATTCAAATCATGTTGGTCCCAGGCTCTGGTTGTTTTCTGATAACTCGCTTGCCAGGGTCTCCTGCCCATTTGTTGTTTCCTTCTTTCTCCGTGCTAACCATCCATCTTCCATCTCTGTACTCCCCTTCTGTTTCCCTTCCCTCCCCGGAGATCTGGCATCTCTCCTTTTTTTTGTCTCCATCCCCAGATCCACCATCTCGCCTTTTCTCAACTATCCTTTCATCCAGCATCTCTCCCTCCTTCCTCACCTCCCCAGGGTCCACCATCTCTCCCATTCTCTTTCCAACTGCCTTCCTATCCAGTATCTCAATCTCCCCATCCATACCATCCTTTGTGTCCAACTTCTCTCCCTTTCTGTTCCTTCCCTCCCATCATCCCATTGTTCAACATCACTCTCCCTCTCCTCTATTTTTAGGCTCAATATTTCTTCCCCTCCCCTCCCCCCCCAGACCAGCTTATGCACATCTCTTTGGACCCCTCTTTACTTCCCTCCTTCCGCGCACTTCTACACCAGGGCCCCCACCCCCAAAGGACTGCATGCTTTTCCCCTCCTTTCTAGTGTCCTCTGGCTTCCCAGTCTCACCTTTAAAGCAGCCTGCAGAGGATAGCCGGTCAGCTGTAACGATCCTAACAGGCTGCCATCGGCCTCCACAGCAAGTTCTCTCTGCTGCGGTCCCATCCTCCTCCTGGACTTGTTGCAGACTTCCTCCAAGCCTATCTTGAGCCCTGATGGTTCAACAGCGAGCCGGGACAGGAGCAACCCCTACCGTTGTTCTATACCCCCACCCCCTGCCCACTGCAGGTCTCCCCAGGCTTGCAGAGATGAGCCAGGACAGGACATGGTAGGGTCACAAGAGGCAGGAGTGTAAGAGGATCACTTCTGCCCTAGCTCACCACTGGATCACATTTTCATGTACAGAGAGGAAGGTGGGGTGGGGTGGAGCCAGCCAGGACAGGACACGAGAAGGTCACTCATTGTCTCGGTTCACTGCTGGACCACCAGGCCCCAAGGCAAGCCCTGGGGATGCCTGCAATATATGGGGCAGTGGGCATGGGTGTAGAGCTGGCTAGCCAGCCAGGACACGGTAGGGGTCACTCCTGCCCCGGCTCACCGTAAGCCCAGGAGAAGCAGAACAGTCCAGGACAGGACAAGGAGGTATTTCTCCTGTCCCAGCTCACCACTGGACTACCAATACCTATACTTGAACATAAACACTCGGTTTATACTTGAGCCAATCTCTCCCACCCACTCTTTTTTTCGGGGGGCGGAGGGGGGAGAAAAAAAGTTACTTCAGTTTAGATTTGCCTATATGTGGTAAGTGACTTGCTCAGAGAGCAAGCTGGGATCAAGAGGGTTGAGAAAATATTTTTTTTTTTCACTAAATAAAAAAATAAGCTCTAGAATTTGCTGCCAGAGGATGTGGTATCAGCAGTTAGCATATCTGAGTTAAAAAAAAAAAGGAGGAGGAGGAGGTTTGGACAAGTTCTTGGAGGAAAAGTCCACAATTTCCAATTAAGATAGACATGGGGAAAGCCACTAATTATCCTGGAATCAGTAGCATGGAATATTGCTGCACTCCAGGATTCTGCTAGGATTGTGACCAGGACTGGCCATTGCTGGAAGCAGGATACTGGATTATATGGACCATCAATCTGACCCAGAACGGCTATTCTTATGTTCCTTTTAGCTGAGCACTCCTATACACACCTTATCTGCAAAAGCATCCTCCTCGTATGTCTGCTTCTGCTGGCCAGTATTATAGAAGTGGTTATGGTTCAACTGAGGTCATTCACTCTAGTTGGCCCAGCACAATTTGGCTCCAAGCCCAAACTTTAAGTCTATTTTAAAACACGCTTTTGTTTGTTTACTTTAATTCTGTTTCAGCACATTTGTTTTCAATGATTTTTTACATATCATTAGGTTTATTAAATAAATAGTTTAAAAACTTTATAAGTATAATCTACATTAATTTCTAATGTAATTTTTTAAGTCATATTACAGTTGGCCAGATAGTGTGCTGTGGTACATGGGCCTTATAGTTTTGCACCAATTGAAAACAGTAATAAAGCTCTGTATCAGTTACTCAAGACAAAAGCATGTTTTTCTCCTTATTAGCTGCAACTGAAAGCAGCATGTTACCAGTTTTCTTTGGTTAGCAACAATCCTTACAAAATAAGCCTAAATAAGGTAGTGTTTCCAAGTTTATTAAGAACATAGGGCTAGATTCACTAAGCCCACCGATCAAGTTCCAACCACTTAGCGACCCGATTTCCCTCCGACCCGATTCACTAACCTCTATCCCAATCATCCTCCGATCTGCGCATGGAAATGTAGGCAGGCTAAAAAAAAAAAAGAGAGACATCGAATGGGCTGACTGACCCAAAAATAAGCGACTGCTAAGGACCAGTCGCTCAGGTCCTTTCTGTCTGCCCTACATTCTCCCCCGATCCTGCTTCTCTGCTCCAACTCTCCTGCCCTTCCCCACAGTGCAAGCCCATGGTTTGGGCTTGAGAAGAAAAGAAAAAAAAAAAAGTAAAGTTTCTTGCCCTGCCGGGCACAGATGGTCTGCACAAGCGTCGGGATCGCTGTAGAGCAGGAGTGTCAAAGTTCCTCCTCGAGGGCCGCAATCCAGTCGGGTTTTCAGGATTTCCCCAACAAATATGCATGAGATCTATTAGTACACAATGAAAGCAGTGCATGCAAATAGATCTCATGCATATTCATTGGTGAAATCCTGAAAACCTGACTGGATTGCAGCCCTCAAGGAAGGACTTTGACACCTCTGCTGTTGAGCGATCCGGATGCATGAGGGTGATTCGTGAATCAGGCCCCTGGCCACGGATCGGATCCAATCCATGGCCTTAATGAATCTGGGCCTTAATATTTAATATAATGCTTAGGAGAAAACTATCAAAGCAGTTTACACTGTAATGAAAACATGCATTTTAGACAAGAACTACAAAGACACAGGAAGAGGACAAAAAAGAACCACTACAATACCTAAAGACTAAGGGCCAGATTCTCAAAATTTTAACGCTGTCGCTAAACTGTTTACTGATGGTTTAGCTTGTACGCATTTTAGCGGCAGATTATCAAAATGGATTATCTCTGTCAATAGCAAGCTTTCTAGCAGTCTCCGACAGGCTTTTCAACATTAAAATGAGCCCTCCGGTGGATTCTTAAAAAATGCTGAGCCATTTTCTAAAAGCGGCGTCGGCTTTTGGCGACAAATAAAAGCGACAGGTCCAGGGGTGCCGGTGACTGCTAGAAAGCCTGTGTTGTGATGCAGCGGGAGAGATGCTCATTTTTTCCCACTGCGGGCGAGATGACCATTCTTTCCTGCTGCATCACAACATCCCTCTCTTGCAGTGGCAGTGAACAGCAAACCCCCAGAACAGCGTCAACATCCCTCCCTGCAGTGGTAGAAATGCCCACACTCTCCCACTGCCAAGAAATCCCGGCTGTGCACCCCCTCCCCTGCAGTGGGAGAGATGCCCACTCTCCCCTTCCCTGCCATAGAACACCTTCCCCCGCCTCCAATGCCCTTTCCCCTTACCTCCAAATTGATGCATGAAGGGACATGAACTCCTTCCTCCCAGAAGTCCTGCGTTTTTGAAAATAGGCCTTCCCCTCCCCAGTGCATCTTGGGATGCACATGGGAGGGGCCTTAAACAACTTGGGCCAACAGAGCCTCAGGCCCCTCCCCGGTGCATCCCAAGATGCGCCAGGGAGAAGGCCCATTTTTAACGATGCAGGACTTCTGGGAGAAGGGAGACCACGTCCCTCTGTGCATCAATTTGGAGGTGAGGGGGAGGGTACATCAGAGACAGGGGAGGTGTTCTATGGCAGGAGGTTCACTTGCCAGTGGGGGGGGAGAGTGGGCATTTCTCCCACTATAGGGGGTGTGGTGTGCGGCTGGGATTTCAGGGCAGCGGGAGAGTGTGGGCATCTGTCCTGCTGTTGTTGTGGGGGGGTTTTCTTGCATGTGCCCATCACTATCACCAGCGATGGGCACATGCAAATTTAGCAAACCTTCACTCCTGTCTGCCGACCTCATTTGCATGCTTGATTTTTTAAGAATGTCTTGCTTATTTCAATTCACTATCAAACGGTTGAGTCAGCAGACCCTTGCTTTTTAACACGGTTTTTTGAGAACCCGGGCCTAAGGCCCAGATTCTCAAAAGCTTGCTGTGGAGGCAGCTCAGCTTCTGATGCACAAAAGGATTCTCAGGGGGCTTTTACCAGTCACAGCAGCAACCACCGAGAACCCTATGCAAATCATTACAAGGAGCTCATTAGTATTAAAATGAGCACTTACAGTAATGCAAGAAGGGAACAACTACCTTTTACCAGGCAAAATTTTCTGGCAGGTCTGGAACTGCTGATAGCCATCTGTGCGTATTTTGTGCAAATGTATGTCCTGCGCCTTTATCAGAATACAGCTGTTAAGCACAGGATACACGCTCACACAAAATATTCACAATGCAAAACAAAAAAAGAAATTTAAGCTTGCCCGAGAGCTCCAAGAACTGTACTGGGCCTGCATAGAAGAGCTGTACCCAACAATCAGTTCTTGAATGCATACACAGTTTCTCCCCCTTTCACCGGGATACACAGCACAAATAGTGTGCATATGATTTGCATGCTATTTGTGCTGAGCATAGCCCAAATTGACATCGCTCCCAATCCAGAGTTTTTTTTACTGGGTTGCCGGAGCTTTGTGCATCCTGCTCTGAGACTGACACTGCCAAGGAGAGGGACCCAAGCTCACCCAGATGGTGAAGCGACCCTATAATCCATCTTTTAGGATGATAAAGAACTTTCCAATGGAAATGAATTCCATAATGTAGGGCACCGTACACTAAAAAGTTTTCCTCTAATAGAAGAAAGATGGAGCATACAACAGGTAGGTATCTGTAAAAGATGGCTTTATGAAGAGTGAAGGATCCTAGAGGGGTTGCACTAAAGGTTCAGAGAGATATTTGGGCTGGTCTGGGTGCAAGATGTTAAATACAAGAACTAGAATATGAAAGAGAGTTGATAAGCCAGTGTTCCAAGGTGTAATAGAGGCACGATATGACTCATAATGGCCTGCACCCATAAGAAGGTGTATGGCTGTATTCGACAAGTTGGAGACGCTTTAAGTCCTACTGAATAATTCCACAGAGCGAGGCATTACAGTAATCCAAACTAGAATTGACAAGGAAATGAATAAGGACATGGAGCATGGAAGTGCAAAATAAACACCACACTGAGTAGAGCATCTACAACTTGAGAAAAAAAAAAGTTTTCATTACACCCTGAAATATGCTGGTGAAAAGATTAGGAAGCATCCAAAGTGACTCCTAAAACCTGAACTTTGTGGGCCCTTGGAAGAGTCTGACTTGCCATTTTCAGAGGTAGTGCTATGAGGACAGTTGAAGAAAAAAATATCATATTTTGCAAGATTAAGCCCAAGTCCATGAGTGACTAACCAAGCAGAGATTAAGTCCAGGCAATAGTTCAAATCAGAAATGGCCAACAATGGTCTGAGCAGAAAAAAAAGAGGCCAAGATTAGCACATCATCTACACACACACACACCGACAATGAGACCCAAACTTTCAATGTATGAAAGCAATTAAAGTAAAGGAATCAATATGCAGATCACTGTGGGATTCCACAAAGCTCTATGCCCCTCGAAAGGGCCTTAAGCGACTGGGCTAATCAAAGCCTTAGGTCCCTCCCTAGTGCATCCCAGGATGTACCAGGAACTAACAGGCCCGCCATTTTGTAAGAAGCAGGACTGCAAGCCGGAGAAGGTAGGCGTCCTTCTGGCCAGACTTCATGAATAAGGTTGGGGGGGAGGGAGTAGGCAGCTGTACTGTTGGGGGATTGTACAGCAGGGGGAGTGGGCATCTCTCTCACTGCAGAGTGTGTGTGTGTGTGGGGGGGGGTAGGAGTGGCGGGGGATTCAGCAACATGGCGAGAGAAAGTGTGCATCCTTTCTGCTGCAAGGGGTGGGTGTCTGGAGGTTGTGCGAGTATGGCGGGATAGAGTGGGCATCTCTGCTGATCTTTTTTTAATATGTGGGTATATTCTGCGCATGTGCTCTGCTACTACCAGCAACTCATCTCAAGTAAATTTAGTGAACTTCCGCAAATCTCATTTAAATGTGGGGTCTTCTGAGAATGACTTGCCTTTTTGAAATCGTTACAGTAGCGACCTCGGTAGCAGCCCATTCGATTTTATCATAAGATTTTGAAAATCTTCCCCTATATGGTCTGTTAACTTCAAAATGTATGCTAAATGCGCTTTTAGGTGATTGACACCCGAGCTTTATCTTTTTTTCTGATCCTTGATTTTTGGAAGAACATAAGTCAATTGTGTCATGTCTCAATGGTTCTTAGATTTACCGTATTTTCGCGGATATAACGCGCGCGTTATACGTGATTTTACGTACCGCGCATACCCCTCGCGCGTTATATGCCTGAGCGCGGTATACAAAAGTTTTTAAACATAGTTCCCACCCCGCCCGACGCCCGATTCACCCCCCCAGCAGGACCGCTCGCACCCCCACCCCGAACGACCGCTCGCACGCGCTCCCACCCGCACCCGCATCCACGATCGGAGCAAGAGCGAGCCCAAGCCCTCTTGCCCGGCCGACTCCCCGACGTCCGATACATCCCCCCCCCCCCCCGGCAGGACCACTCGCACCCTCACCCCGAAGGACCGCCGACTCCCCAACAATATCGGGCCAGGAGGGAGCCCAAACCCTCCTGGCCACGGCGACCCCCTAACCCCACCCCGCACTACATTACGGGCAGGAGGGATCCCAGGCCCTCCTGCCCTCGACGCAAACCCCCCCCCCCCACCGCCCGCCCCCCCCCCCAAGAACCTCCGCCCGTCCCCAGCCGACCCGCGACCCCCCTGGCCGACCCCCACGACACCCCCACCCGCCTTCCCCGTACTTTGTGTAGTTGGGCCAGAAGGGAGCCCAAACCCTCCTGGCCACGGCGACCCCCTAACCCCACCCCGCACTACATTACGGGCAGGAGGGATCCCAGGCCCTCCTGCCCTCGACGCAAACCCCCCTCCCTCCAACGACCGCCCCCCCCAAGAACCTCCGACCGACCCGCGACCCCCATGGCCGACCCCCCCACCCCCCTTCCCCGTACCTTTGGAAGTTGGCCGGACAGACGGGAACCAAACCCGCCTGTCCGGCAGACAGCCAACGAAGGAATGAGGCCGGATTGGCCCATCCGTCCTAAAGCTCCGCCTACTGGTGGGGCCTAAGGCGCGTGGGCCAATCAGAATAGGCCCTGGAGCCTTAGGTCCCACCTGGGGGCGCGGCCTGAGGCACATGGGCCAAACCCGACCATGTGTCTCAGGCCGCGCCCCCAGGTGGGACCTAAGGCTCCAGGGCCTATTCTGATTGGCCCACGCGCCTTAGGCCCCACCAGTAGGCGGAGCTTTAGGACGGATGGGCCAATCCGGCCTCATTCCTTCGTTGGCTGCCTGCCGGACAGGCGGGTTTGGCTCCCGTCTGTCCGGCCAACTTCCAAAGGTACGGGGAAGGGGGGTGGGGGGGTCGGCCAGGGGGGTCGCGGGTCGGTCGGAGGTTCTTGGGGGGGGGGGCGGTCGTTGGAGGGAGGGGGGTTTGCGTCGAGGGCAGGAGGGCCTGGGATCCCTCCTGCCCGTAATGTAGTGCGGGGTGGGGTTAGGGGGTCGCCGTGGCCAGGAGGATTTGGGCTCCCTCCTGGCCCAATATTGTCGGGGAGTCGGCGGTCCTTCGGGGTGGGGGTGCGAGTGGTCCTGCCGAGGGGGGAGAAGAATCGGACGTCGAGGGGGGGCATCAGGCTTTCAGGATGGGGACAGGACTTCAAGGGGGGACAGGCAGATCTTCAAGGGGGACAGGCAGACCTTCAAGGGGGACAGGCACGGAGAGGCGGGGCATTGCACCGAAAGTCAGGGCGGGTGAACGGTGAGTCGGGGCAACCAGAGGAGAGTCGGGGCAGTGCACCGAAAGTCAGGGTGAGTCGGGGCAACCAGAGGAGAGTCGGGGCAGTGCACCGAAAGTCAGGGTGAGTCGGGGCAACCAGATGAGAGTCGGGGAGGGCGAAAGGAGAGTCGGGGTGGCCAGAGGAGAGTCGGGGTGGCCAGAGGAGAGTCGGGGAGAGCGAAAGGAGAGTCGGGGTGGCCAGAGGAGAGTCGGGCAGCATGCGCGTTATATGCCTGAGCGCGGTATAGAAAAGTTTTTGTACATATCATCGTGATTTCTGCGCGCTATACCCCTGTGCGCGTTTTACAACGGTGCGCGTTATATCCGCGAAAATACGGTAATCTACTCCTTAGAGGACACAGATCTTCCTACAGCAGCTGGTAGTACACTTGTGTACGATGCCTTGCATGAAAGCCTTCACACTCACATTCTGTCATCTAAAAATGATCTAAAGGTAGGGGTCTGTTTCATTGATCTACACAACATACAGGACTTTCCCAAATGGAAATTCTGCCAAATACCTGTGACCTGGATTGGCTACTTTTGAAAGCAAGATACTGGGATAGATGGACCATCGGTCTGACTCACTGTGGCTATTCTTATGCTCACATTTCCTGTCACAACTTGGGTGGGCTGTGAATAGCACATCATTGATCCATATGCTTTATATGGCCGAGGAATAGGGTCACAGATAAAGAGGTTTGTTAAGCAGTGCTCTGTACTTTCCACACAAAATTATAGAACTGTAATTGTTTTATGTAATAAATTTCTTAAATGTTTTAATGAAAGGTAATACACTACTCTTCAAAAACAAACCATCAAAGTAGAGAATGACATGGGGACAAATTTCCCTGTCCCCGCGGGAACTCATTTTCCCGTCAAGTTCTTTTCCTGTCCCATTCCTGCAAGCTCTGTCCTCATCTGCACAAGCCGCAAACACTTTAAAATCATAAGTGTCCGAGGCTTGTGCATTTAAGGCAGAGCTTACAGGAATGGGTCAAGGGCAGCGACAAAACTCACAGGGAAGGGGTGTGGAAATTGAGTTCCTGCGGGGAAGGAGAAAAATTTGTCCTCGTGTCATTCTCTACATCAGGGGTGCCCAACGCGTCGATCGCGATCGACCAGTAGCTCAGGAAGGCAACTCGAGTCGATCGCACTCGTGTTGCCGTCCTGATCTACGGGCCGATCAGCCTTCCTCTCCAGTGTTCTCCCTAGGGCCTTTTAGCTGGGCGGTCCGCCCAGCTGTCATCTGCCGCTGCTGAACATTAAAAAAAAAACCCCAAAAAAACGGCTTGGAGATTTCAGCCCCTAGCGAACTTATGCTCCGGGCTCTAACGTGTACGTGCAGGCTTCTCTTCTCTTCCCTCCGAAACCGGAAGTTATGTCCGGGGGGGGGGGGGGGGGGGGGAGAAGGGAAGCCTGCATGCACATGTTGAGAGCCCTGAAGCAAGCGTTCGCTACGGGCTAATGCAGGAGACAGGTTAGTGAAGCATTTGTTCTTGTTCCTGTCGGGTCCTGACTACTTTCTGTTTCCGCGAAGGCAGGACCCGGCAGCATTTCCCCCAATAGGTTGATCACGATCTTGGGCTGATCAGCCTTCCTCTTCCCGACGGCAGAATTGACGTCGGGGAGAGGAATGCTGGTTGGCCGAAGCAGGGAGAGCTTGGGGCCTGTTATTGGTGGCGTTTGGGTCCTGGTCTCCGATGGTAATGGCAGTGGCAGTGGCTTGGGGGAGGGCAGGGAGAAAGAAAGAAAAAGGGCAGGCAGGGAAACAGAAGGAAAGAAGAGAAACAGAAAAAAATGAAAAGGAGGCAGAGAGAAAGAAAGGTCAGGGAAGAGGAAGGAAAAGTTGGGGGAAGGAATGAGGTCTGGAGGAAAAGAAGCATACAGGCTAAAAGAAGGGAAGAAAGATTGTATGCACAGTCAGAAGAAGAAAGTGCAACCAGAGACTCATGAAATCACCAGACAAGGTAGGGAAAATGATTTTATTTTAAATTTAGTGATCAAAATGTGTCTGAATTTATATCTGCTGTCTATATTTTACACTAAGGTCCCCTTTTACTAAACCGCAATAGAGGTTTTTAGCGCAGGGAGCCTATGAGTGTCGAGAGCAGCGCTGGGCATTCAGCGCAGCTCCCTGCGCTTAAAAACTGCTATCGTGGTTTAGTAAAAAGGGAGGGAGTATATTTGTCTATTTTTGTATGGTTGTTACTGAGGTGATAGTGCTTAGAGTCATCTGCTTTGACCTCTTTGAAAAACCCTGGAATAGGAATGATGATTAACATTTTCTATGCATACAGTGTGCTTTGTGTTTTTTTTAAATTTTATTGTTGGTAGATCATTTTGACTTGGTCATTTAAAAAGTAGCTCGCAAGCCCAAAAAGTGTGGGCACCCCTGCTCTACATCAAAGTACTGAACATCTGAAAATCCAGGGCTGTGGAATCAAGAGTTAGAAGCGATGTTGGGTGGAGTCGGAATTGGTAAAAACATGCTGCCTCCAGTTTCAAATTAAACCTTGCATTATAATATATGGTAGCACTAGACACCAGGGAATAGGTTTTTGTTTTAGTCGAGGAGGGAAGGGGGTTATATGGGTTAGGGGCACCCAAGATACCAGGGATTTTTTTTTAAAAGGGGAGGGATAGAGTCAGTCAGGTCAAGGGATGCCAGCAGGGTTAATTTTTTTGGTTTTATTTATGATGATGATGATGATTATTTTTTTTTATTAGGAGAGAGGGACATTGGGTTGGGTCAGAAAGAAAGCTAATACTGCCCCAGATATGGCAAAAAAAAAAAAAAGGCTGCAACGAGGCATTAATTTGAATGCAACATTCAGCCATAAATTAAACCCACACTCAACCCTGTTATTGCATTGTTCATGTGCATCTACCCTGTAGCAACAGCATGGCTGAGCTGGCAGTAAACTTTCTGCATCAGCCTATGTTAAGTTGTTAATACAGCAATTAGTGCATACTTTATAACGCAACACCTTAGCAATAAAAGTGGAAGTTAGCCTACACTATCCAGCTAACACAGAAGAAGGCAAAAAAATGAAGGAGGAATGCACCTTAACAGTTAGCATTTAACTAACACAGCAAGTAGCATGGCAGATACCACCAACCTCAATGTTGTGCAGCAGGCTACAACTATAACCTATAAATGATTGGTATTATAAATGATATTATCTTCAGTGAATGTCCCTGGGGATGATACTGCTAATATATATATAAACCTTGACAAACTATAAATGGAAAAATGAAAAGATGATGATCAATCAAACGGATCAAAAGAAACAATCAGTACGGGCCGTACGCTCTCGTTTCAACCAATGGCCCCGGGCAATGCTTATGCAGTGACATGCACTTAGAAATAAATCTAGATAAACCGTGCCCAGTACATCATTTTATTCTTTTGAAACGTATCAAAAATTAAATGAAAACATTCATCCCCAAGCGTGGACTTCTGAAGAAAATATCATGAAAAAGAATATCTCCCTGAAACCTCAAATACAAAAACACCAAAATGAGAATGATAAAATGAAAAAATTGTAATGCAAAAAAATAATATATGATTGTAGTGACTCCCAATCAAAAAACTTTCTAAAATAAGTACGTGAAAATATACAATGTCCTCAATCTGTGTATCGAAAATTCAAAGTGTCTGTCAATGAAAAGTCTGAAAGACGTGATGCAAAGTGGAAACCAATAAAAATCAAAAAGTACTTAGCTCAGTCCTTTCAGAACGGGATGGGGTTCAAAATTCAAAGTTCAAAGTTCAATCATGGTTCTGTGATGCCTCTGCTTGATCAATCCCGCTCACTTACGAAATACTTATAGAAGAATGAACTTGTAGGTACTGTAGCCGTGGTACTTGAATATGGATCCGAAGAGCTGATCGAAAATGTCTCTCCAATTTCTAGCGCTGGTGTTGTTCACTCATTCAACTCACTCATATGTCTCATATCTCGCTCGTTGGTCTCATTCATTCTGTTCATTGGTCTCATCCATTCTGCTCGCTCGACAGGTCCTGTTTCAATTTCCTCATCAGGAGGGAGCAAAAGAGTTAGGAAAAAGACTAAAGATATTATCAAAAAATACCACGTCCTCGGATTTAAAGGACGAAGTAATCCTACGCAGCGGCACAATCACGCTGCTCTGACAAGTGAATGCCTGAAACAAGGAGTTCTTATATTACGATTTAAAGAGCTCCACCTGGTTCAACGTATGCGTAATGACGTAAAACATTGCTCGGCCATTGCTCGGTATGTGTTACATCACACCAGGGTAATTCTTGGACACATCCTAAAACTCGGCGGAGTTATCAGTTGAGAGCCACCACAACATGCACTTCATCTTTTGTTGTGTACGTCATTGAGTGTCCGTGTGGATTAATCTATGTAGGCTGTACTAGCCGGGCTATTAGAGTGAGGTTAATTGAACACCGCAGTTGCCTTAAGACTGAAAAAACAACGGCTCCTACGGTGGCTCACAGTTTGAAATATCATCACACCTTTGCTCAACTCAGGTGGTGCGTGTTGGAACAAATTCCCACTACCTACAAGGGAGATAGACAAAATCATTTATTGCTGAGGGAAAATTTCTGGATTTTTACGTTACAAGCATTCTCTCCTTTTGGTATGAATGAAAACGTTGACAAATGTTTTACATAATTGCTGTGTTTTTTCTTTTTTCTTTCTTTTTTATTTCTTACAATATTACTGACATTGTTTGTTTTACGTCATTACGCATACGTTGAACCAGGTGGAGCTCTTTAAATCGTAATATAAGAACTCCTTGTTTCAGGCATTCACTTGTCAGAGCAGCGTGATTGTGCCGCTGCGTAGGATTACTTCATCCTTTAAATCCGAGGACGTGGTATTTTTTGATAATATCTTTAGTCTTTTTCCTAACTCTTTTGCTCCCTCCTGATGAGGAAATTGAAACAGGACCTGTCGAGCGAGCAGAATGGATGAGACCAATGAACAGAATGAATGAGACCAACGAGCGAGATATATGAGACATATGAGTGAGTTGAATGAGTGAACAACACCAGCGCTAGAAATTGGAGAGACATTTTCGATCAGCTCTTCGGATCCATATTCAAGTACCACGGCTACAGTACCTACAAGTTCATTCTTCTATAAGTATTTCGTAAGTGAGCGGGATTGATCAAGCAGAGGCATCACAGAACCATGATTGAACTTTGAACTTTGAATTTTGAACCCCATCCCGTTCTGAAAGGACTGAGCTAAGTACTTTTTGATTTTTATTGGTTTCCACTTTGCATCACGTCTTTCAGACTTTTCATTGACAGACACTTTGAATTTTCGATACACAGATTGAGGACATTGTATATTTTCACGTACTTATTTTAGAAAGTTTTTTGATTGGGAGTCACTACAATCATATATTATTTTTTTGCATTACAATTTTTTCATTTTATCATTCTCATTTTGGTGTTTTTGTATTTGAGGTTTCAGGGAGATATTCTTTTTCATGATATTTTCTTCAGAAGTCCACGCTTGGGGATGAATGTTTTCATTTAATTTTTGATACGTTTCAAAAGAATAAAATGATGTACTGGGCACGGTTTATCTAGATTTATTTCTAAGTGCATGTCACTGCATAAGCATTGCCCGGGGCCATTGGTTGAAACGAGAGCGTACGGCCCGTACTGATTGTTTCTTTTGATCCGTTTGATTGATCATCATCTTTTCATTTTTCCATTTATAGTTTGTCAAGGTTTATATATATATTAGCAGTATCATCCCCAGGGACATTCACTGAAGATAATATCATTTATAATACCAATCATTTATTAGTTGTATTTTCATATAATTTGGTATTTATTTACATTTTGGTATAGCTTTTGAGGCCTTTTTTGGTATACAACTATAACCTGCCATTCAGTGCACAACTTCTCTCTGTATAAATTGAATGGCAAAATGTCAGGAACACTCCCAACAGTTAACACAGAGGCTGTACAATTACCAAGCTTTAATTCTGGTCATTAACCTGTGGTAATTGCAAAATCTTACCATTTTAGTGATCGGTGCTTACAGTGTTACTAGAAAATGTCAGTGTGACAGAATTTGTCACCGTCTCCGTGGATAACCATCCCCATGCCATTCTTTAAAGAAGAGAAGGAAGAATCAGACTACGAATGGACACAGCCATTAAATCTTAAGCCTTGCATTCAAGAATGATGGTGTAGAAGGACTGAGGTTGAAACAGACACTAAAGAATAATAACGGATGGTTTACTGCGGATATCTGCGGGGACGTATTACCAAAATGGTAATACGTGCTGGAAATGTGGTGGTTTTTTTTTTCTTTTTTCAGTACAACTGCATATAGCAGATCTTTGCAACTTTTAACTCTGGATCACTTTTTGCATTATGACACAACCTTTTAGATTTACGAAATGTATTCAGTATATTGGCACATACTGTAATGTATCAAGTTCTGTAATGATGGAAAAAGGGGAAAACAATAATAGGAAATCAGTTACTGTGGGCCTTCGTTACATGAACAGTCATTATACCAATAAACATGTGAAATATAAAACTACCATTAATACTAAGACCCAAAAGAAAGGTAGAAGAACACAAAATACTATATTTTGTCTCCCTTCCCAGCTCATTCTATCATCCCCCCACTCCCACTTGTAGGTCTAGTATCTGTTCTTCCCGGGTCACTTTCTCATCCCCCCTTCCTGGACCCTACCCCCAAAGGCGCCCTAACTTACCGAAGAAGCAGCAGCCAGTCAGTGCTGAAAACAGGCTGCTCGCAGCCAGCCCCATAAGAGGAAAGGGCCTGCCGAGGCTGGCCATGAGTAGCCTGTTTTCAGCGCTGCCTCTGTTGACCAGCTTCAGGGGAAAGACAGACAGACAGACAGGGGGGCAGTTGCGGTTCAGGACCGCTGCCACTTCGAGGACATTACTTTTTTTTTTTTTTGCCAAAGGTCCATCAAGTCCAGTATTCTGTTTCCAACAGTGGCCAATCCAGGTTCCAAGCACCTAGTTAGATCCCAAGTAGCAAAACAGATTCTATGTTGCTTATCCTAGGAATAAGCAGTGGATTTCCCCAAGCCATCTCAATAATGGCCTATGGACTTCTCTTATAGGAAATTATCCAAACTTTTTAAAAAATCCCGTTAAGCTGATTTTACCACATTCTCTGGCAACGAATTCCAGAATTTAATTACACGTTGCGTGAAGAAATATTTTCTCCGTTTTTTAAAAATCTACTATTTTGTAGCTTCATCGCATGTCCCCTAGTCCTAGTATTTTTGGAAAGAGTGAACAAGCAATTCACATCTACCCCTTCCACTTCACTCATTATTTTATAGACCTCTTATCATATCACCCCTGACCTCTCTCTTCTCCAAGCTGAAAAGTCCTAGCCACTTTCCTCATGGGGAAGTTGCCCCATCCCTTTTATCATTTTTGTCACCCTTCTCTGTACCTTGCTTGAATAGTTTAATCGGGGTTCTACTGTACATGTGTGGGTGACTACAGTACAAGTGAACTGTAAAGAAATGGTAGGATACCCAGTATAAAGAGTGTTGTGGGCCAACTGAGATGAACTTAAAACGAACGTAAGTGGCTAAAAGAAGCCAATGCTCTTTAATAAAATTAGTCACTTTTTTATGGTGGTGGTGGTGGGGAACTTACAAGTTTTAATACTGTGGGGGTCATACTGAAATTAATGAGCAACAATTTTCTAAAAAGAAGAATTTATTAGTGTGGGAAAAACAAGTGCATCATCTTAATGTACAGACTTTACACTACACATTGAGGTATTGTGACATCATTAGCTTCTATCACGTGACCACAGGCAGTAGATACAAAATGGCCAGCACTGATGTTTTGTTAACGTGCTGTCATTAAATGCCTTGTTAAAGAGAAAATCCCTGCTGGAGAATTTCTGCAAGGACTTCAGCGTGCATATGGAGATGTGTGCATGGGCGCTAGCAGTGTTAGGAGATAGGTGAAACAGTTCAAAGATGGAAATCAGCCTCATAGCGGTCGCCCTTGCACTGCCTGCAATGAACGCAACAAGGAAATTGTTGATGACATCATTAAAGAAGATGGACGTGTCGCTGTTAATGAAATCGCAGCAAAACTTGGAATATGACACAGTGCAGTACAGGTAATGAGTGAAAGCTTAAGTTATTTACAAGTTTGTGCCAGCTGTGTCCCATGTTTTTTGGCCGGAAACCACAAAGTTCAGAAAAAAACCATCTCTCAAGATCCTCTTCAGAGATACCAAAATGAAGGAAATGATTTTCCGCACCCTGCCTATCGTTCCGACCACCATCATTCTGTGAAGGAACACTTCGAGATGGTGGAGAACGCACAAAAAGCAGTGCGTCTGTGTCTTCAGGCAGCTGGAACGGAGTTCTACCGCAAGGGAATTTTCAAGCTTGCAGAACGATGGGAAAAATGTGTGCAGAGAAATGGTGACTGTTGAAAAGTGAAGAAAAGTCTGTACATTAAGATGATGTACTTGGTTTTCCCTACATTAATAAATTCTGATTTTTTAAAAATTGTTGCTCATTAATTTCAGTATGACCCTCGTACTATGGTATTTTGCACTAACTGAAATCAACCGAGCTGACAACAAGGAAGGCCTTGGTAAGAGTTACAGTAGTCCAGACATGACTATTAACTGAAGGGCTTATTTCCAAAACCTTCTAAGTCCATTAAAAAAAACAACCCAAAACTGTTGTAACTTCACTGGAAATGTCCAGTTAGCTCTTTTGTAACCCGCCTTGAACTGCAAGGTAAAGGCGGAATAGAAGTCCCTAATGTAATGTAATGTAATAATTAATAGTTGCACTGGACAGCAGGTTTTGGAAATAAGCCCTTTAATTATAAGTCATATACAGCAATCTTACAGAAATCAGAACAATTTATAAGACAGACACAAATACAGTAATTATTGTGTTTCCCCCAAAATAAGACCTACCCCGAAAATAAGCCCTAGCATGATTTTCAGGGAAGGTCTTAATATAAGCCCTACCCCCAAAAATAAGCCGTAGTCGCCAGCAGCAGAAGCGTTCCCCCCCCACTGACCCTTCCATTTCTCCCACCGATCCGAACCCCAACCGTGAGACCGAAATACAGTACCTTATAATAAACCACATCGTCAGCAGCACAAGCCATCATTGCGGCTTTCTCACGCCTGGGCGTTCCTCTGCCGCATTGCTGATGATGTCATCAGCAACACGGCAGAGGAACGCCCGGGCGTGAGAAAGCCGCGATAGGGCCTGTGCTGCGATGATGCGGTTTGTTATAAAGGTACTGTATTTCGGTCTCGCGGTCGGGGTTTGGATGGGTGGGAGAGATGAAAGGGTCAGTGGGGGGATGGGAGGGATATAGGCTGCAAGGGTTCTGCTGCACAAGGGGATGGGAGGGATAGAAAGATACTGCACAAGGGGATGGGTGAGAGGGGAGGAAAGATGCTGCACATGTGAGGGAGAGAAAGGAAATAGGAAGAATTGGGGTGGAGGAGAGGAAGGGAGAGAATCATTGTACATGAAAAAAATAAGACCTCCCAGAAAATAAGACCTAGTGCCTTTTTGGGGCCCAAAATTAATATGACAGTGTCTTATTTTCGGGGAAACACAGTAGTAAAACACAGCATTATACCAGCAGGCTCTGCCATGGGATCAGCCTTTGTCAATTGCTTGCCTGTTTGTTGAATATGTTGCTGGCCATCTAGAACAGGGGTTGTTGTTTTTTTTTTGTTTTTTGGGGGGTTAGTGTTTCATAAAAAAATTAAAGGTGTTTGTTTAATGCAAAATTTTCTGTTTAGATTTTAAACTTGATTTTGGATGTTTAATTGTAATCCAATTTGGACAAATACATTTGTAGATTAGTGCACTTCAAAACTTATATAAACAAATAAAACAAAACCTTTTAACATCAACTGAAGGCACACTGAAAAAGATAATGTGACACAAACAGGCAATTAAGTAAGCCATCCAGGGACAGGAAAATATCTACCTGAATGTCACACTCTAAATTTGAAATGAGCTTATTACTTTAGAAAGAACTAAAAACTAAATGGTTCTTTTACTAAAATGAAACTCAAAACTGCAGTTTTTTCACATCAGTTGCAAAAATGAACACAGAGTAACCATAAAACCTCTGTGGTTACTGCTGGGGGCATGACAATTTCAAATAAGCATTTATTGTATGTTAATTAATTGATAACATAGGTGGTGCATCTAGAAGTAATCCAAGGGAGTGTTAAGTAATCTACTTCTCTCAAGGTAACACTGTGTGTTAATTCAAAGCACAGTCCATGCATGTTCCCACTCTATGCAGTTCATTCAAGCCTTAACTGCTTAAAAACACTTTTGAAACAGTCCTCTATAGAGCTCAGACATCAGCATTGTCTGGAACAATAATGTTTTTGCTTGTTTTGATCACAGTTAAATTTTTTTTAAAAGAATGTGCCAGTAGATATTTACATAACAAAGTAAGAGGATCATAACTGAGTAATAGTATGTTTTAAGTCAGCTGTTCCGCAGTACCTCTTCACCACAAAACAAAATGAATACACCTTAGAAGAAAGCTACTTATCCTCGTGTATTGAAACCCCAAGATCAAGAATAGTGGACAAGAACTGAAATCTAGGCCCATAAAAGCAAACTAGGAAAGCCCTTTTCCAAAGTCACCACAGCCCATGGAAAAGCTCTTCAGAATGTACGGCTTGTCCCAGCACTTGCCGAGGAGAAGCCCTCCTGCCTGCCCCTTTCCCCCACCCCATCCCGGGGCCGAGCGGCAGCCCCGGCGCTTGCTTAGTCATTGCGATTCCCACCTAAGAGCCCGCGATCCTGCAGGCAGACGCAGAACATTAGACGTCACTCGGATTCCCAGAAACTCCTAATGCCTCAGCCCCGGCGCGCACCGTTCCTTCCAGAGCACGGACAAGCCGCCGAGCCCGGGACCAGCCGCGCGCCGAGGGCCAGCTCTCGGCGGCGAGCCCCGGTCCCCCCCACGCCCGGCGGCAACCCCAGTCCTTGTCCGCTCCAGCTGCGGGGCATAAGCAACCCAAGAGTCGGCGTTTCAAAAAAAACAAAACAAAAAAAAATGGTTATGCTAAATACAAAAGCAGTTACCTTCCGCCACGTCTTCGTCGATGGCACCTTTAACTTGGGAAAAGCACCACTGAAAGTCATTCCCTCCACCGACTCCTACAAGGAAGCAGAGAGAGGGGGGGGGGGGAGAGCTCATGAAGCACCGGTTCCAGGAAAAGTCCCCATCTCCTCCCCCACTAGGCCGGAGCAGAGCGGGGCCAGGCCTCCCCGGCCACTCCGGCCGGCCAAAGTTCGGGTCTCACCTGCCATGGCTGTCAGTCGGGCCTGACCAGAGGCTCGCGAACTCCTGGCCGTTTTTGCAGCTCCTTTCAGCACGAAATCCCGCAAGATCTGGTGCAGCAATTCAAAGAGAGGAAGAACCGGGCAATCAGAGCCGCTGAGGCTGTTCGTGATTTTTTTTTTTCAAAATGGCGCACATTGCCAGTCGACATGATTCGATGACGTCATTTAATAGACACCCTTCGGAGAAGCGCTCGCTTCCTGATGGAGCCCTGAGAGAGAGAAAAAGAGACTCCCTTAAACACACGCGCATGTGAGAGGGCGGGGGCGCGCGCACAGTGGCAGACAGGCAAAGGCTGATTTCGCGCGCCTAGAATAACGCGGTGCGGCGAAGTGAAAACTTACGCGTAGCCGCTGTACCTCCCGAATGTTAGCAGTGCGGTAGCTTTAGGATATTTTAAAGGTGGGGCAGTCGAGGAACATTGGTCACCCTTAAAAGTATAGTCTGTCAAGTTCTGGAAGCTGGGTAGCTTTTTCTTTTCAAGTATAAGGTGGGAAATAAAAAGTTAGGGGGATTCCTCATTGCTCTCTCCTTATTTGCTATCTCACATGCACATGATCGCAGACTCGGACACTCCCATTACACTGTATACCGTTGCGGGTAAGAGCACTGAATCAAGCTTAAAGTACCACACAAAAATGTGACTCTTCTGAGGTATATTATCTTGCTATGACCACGCCCCACTCCGCTGTAAGGTAGAGGAGACCTTGCCGAGAAAGAAAATGCAAGCACTACTTCCCAGTTATTTATATAAAACGGATAAAACATTTTTTTTTAAATGAAAGCACTACGTCTGAAAACACCATTAGATAGGTCATGTTAATCTGAATTTAATCTTTTCCCAAAATAAGTTCTCTTGTTGCCCTAATGCTCTCTTTCCTGCCTCTCCTATCACACTGCTTAAATAAGGTATTTCAAATACGCATCTATTATGTATATAATTTTTTTTTGACCAAGCTGTGCTCCCACCTTTTACAAAGGCTCACACTATACCTTCCAAACCCTTAACTATTTTGAAGTACCAGATATTGAAAGAAATGTAAAATACCAATGCCAAAACTTTCTTTTCCCAAAATAAATGAATATTGGATTTTAGATTTATAAACCACCTTATCACTCAAAGTGGTGAAAATTTTTTTTAAAGTTTGATAAAATTGTGTAATAAACATAAAACAAATCAACATAGAAATACAATAGTACAAAATACAGACTGTCCTGACTATACAGCAAATTAGAAGTGGAAAAAGAAAGCATCTCACAACAGCCTAATCACCCAAACAGCTATGTTTTCAGGGTTGTTGGTTTTGTTTTGGTTTTAAGCTAAACCATATAATCCTGGAAGACTGCCAAGGGGTTCAGATCTTTAGGCTATCCCTAATGAATATGCATGATGGAGATATGCATACATACAATGGAGGTAGTAGGCAAGCAAATCTCATACATATTCATTAGAAATATCCTGAAAAACTAAGGGTTCCTTTTACAAAGCCACACTAGGGCCTTAATGTGTGGAATAGCGTGCGCTAAATTGCCACATGTGCTAGCAGCTACCGCCTCCTTTGGAGCAGGCGGTAGATTTCTGGATAGCGCACACTAATCTGGTGCGTGCGTTAAAACCGCTAGCGCAGCTTTGTAAAAGGAGCCCTAAGATGTTGGCAGACTTCAAGGATTGGTGTGAATCCCAAGGCTGTACAGCTTAAATTCTGTCTAATTCATCTGACAACTTATTTCCTAAAGAAGGAAACATAAAAATAGCCTCTCATCTTATTTTTACGTTTTACATCTCTTTCACCATAGGTACCGACAACAATATTGCTTGACTCAAAGATAATACATACTCTACTTCAGTTGAATCTTAAACTGAATCCAGGCTTTAACATAGTGTATTGCAAACTGTGTGCCTTCTAAGATTTCAGGTGTGCCGCAAGATGCTGGGGAGGAGGAGAGGCACCAGGACTGGCTGACTGCCTACAGGATGTGCCTCTCACGGCGAGAGGCACATCCTGTAGACAATCAGCTGCCACCAGCGCCTCTCCTCTCTGTGCTTCCCTTCTGGCACCTCCGCTGGTGGCTTAGGGCCCGTCCGGAGGGCCTTGGTGCATGATGATGACATCACACATCCACGCACTTCCAGATGTCTCGAGCCACAGCCACAATGGTTAGTATGCTGCGGTTCAACAAAGTTTGTGAGACACTGCTTTAACAGGTAATAGTCTTTATAGTTGTTGCAGGATCCCAATGCAACAACCATAGGGATCTTGAAGACTACCTCCGGAAACCAAAAGCTATTTCTGCTGCCAAATTTTGGACCATTTGTAGTCAGCTTATCAGCCTCCCTGGGGGGATAATTTATGGATGAATTCAATAATCTATATGCAGTATAAGAATGCTAGAGCAGGGGTACAGGGTCATGTATTTGATGTACTGCCTTTCTGTGGTACACCAAAGTGGTTTATTTTTATTATATGCAGGTACTTTCTCTGTCCCTATTGGGCTCAATCTAAGGGCCTCTTTTATCAAGCTGCGCTAGAGGTTTTTAGCACAAGCTGGCGTGGCAAATGCTCTAATGCTTATAGAATTCCTATATGCGTTGGAGAATTTACCTCATCTGCCCACGCTAAAAACCTCTACTACAGCTTGATAAAGGAGTTTTTGTATCTAGGGCTCAAATCCAGGAAAGAGTGTAACTGCTGAACTATAAATAATTTAAGTAAAGGTTGCCCTCGCTAAAAGATTTTAAGGATAGTGTAGAGTCAAAACATCACTTTAAGAGTTTAACTTCCTTGATAGGCACTGTGGGCCAGATTCTATAAACGGTGCATGGTGGCGCCAGTATTGTAGGTGCCGCTTGGCATGACTATCAATCACTAGGCATCCTGGAGGTAGGCACCAATATATTAGGCCAGGCTTTACCGGGACTAATTTACCAGCACCTAACTCGGGTGCCTAGGATTGCTTACATCTATTCTCTGCCCCTAACCATACCTACTTTTCATGTGAGTGTAAGATGCCTAGCAACACCTAAGTCAACCATGTCTGTTCTTCACCCCTAACCATGCCTAAGGAATTACGAACCTATTTAATTTTTTAAAATTAATTATTCAATTTACTTCAATGGTGCGGTCAATTACCATACCATTTAAGCTAATTGATTTAGGTTAGGTGTGGATTTTAGGTAGGTGTTGCTAAGCGGCCTCAATTATAATGCCTACTGGCACCTAACTAGGGCACCATTTAAGAGAATCAGGCCCTATATTCCCTAGATCCAAGTTAACTAATTCAAGGGAATCCAGTCCTAGACATAGCCCGCAAATACTAAATACTCCTTCATGGATGACATCCAACTATACCTATTGCTAGGAGAAACCCGTGACATCCAGGTCGTAAATGAAACGACCAGGTCCCAATTTGTATTAGCCTCATTCTGCTGTCCTGCTGTCACATACACAAACGCACATGCCAATTTGCCAAGGGATATATATCTCCTTTATTTAGAGTACTGCAACATATATATAGCATTTTACATGGATCAGTTTTCTCAGCATATGACTAGGAAAGACCATATTTGGTAACAGGATACATAAAAGCAACTAGAAAAAGGTAGCAAACATAAAGGGGGGGGGGTAACTATGGCATATAATACTGTCCTGTCTAAGGTCTAGCAATGCTTCTTTTGCAACAAATGTTTCTTATTAAAACAAGTTAACTACAGAACAAAATGGGGACACAGAGCTCAGAACACAAAAAAAGGCCTTGTGGTTTGTTTGTTTTTTTCTAGGCAAAATGATAAATTGGCAGTTCCTGTTACACAAGCAGGAATAGAAAAACTTACAAAGAATATATGCCCCTTCAATCCCCTCTTACGTCATGAAAATGACATCATAAGTGCACAGCATGAGCTTGAAGGGAGAGATATTCCAGATATGTCCTATGATATATATTTTAATAAGAAGGTGTTTAACCCCTCTTGGGACACCAAGAGCAGCAATATAGACATGGGGTTCAAAGCTTCCGGGAAGGTCGGGGGTCTGTGGTAGGGACCGGTAGGTACTAGCCAGGGCTGCAGTAGAGTGATGAATAGCAGAGTTGACTATATCATGGAATCACAGGAATCAGGCAAGGCAGGCAGCCAGCCAAGAGTGAAAGAGTCAACAGGGAGGCCATGCCAGGTTCGGAGAGGAACATGAGCCAGTGTGGTGATGCGGTCCACATGTTCCTCGAGCATGTACCATCATTATCAAGGTCAAGGCAGCAGTTAGAGAGGTGGAACTTGCTACAGACGCCACCTTCCGTAGCCAGCAAGTAATCTAGAGACAGGCGATTCTGGTACATGGCAGTTCAGAAGTTCAAGAACAGCCTTCAAGTGAAGTATTCAGTTGAGCAGGTAGATTGGGGTCCGACAACCCCAGGAGCCACCTTTGGCCCACATAGCAGGTCCATAAGCAGCAATGATCCGTTCAGCAGGCCAGTTATCACCCCATTTTTCCAATCTGTATGGGGTGGAGAGTGCTAACCGCTTTTTGGCGACCCCTAGTGTCAAACACAGGGGCTCCCAGGCGTTCGCCGTCGTCCAGCATTAGCAGAAAGGAGATGGGAAGGATCCAAGTATACATGTACCAGTCCGGTGAGCAGGCAGCCAAGGGTAAGCAAACAGGCCACAGAGCCAATATCAACCATCAGGAGCTGGCCATCGGGAATAGGAAGTTCCATGGAGCAGGTACAGAAGAGGAGGTCCTGGTAAATTGAAGATGCAATAATGGAAGTCCGCAAGGCCCACAGTGGAAGTCGTGGGGCTGACGTGAAAGAGAGGTTCTGTGAAGGCAGGTCTAGCATATCCAGCTGTGTTCATGGCCACTGTTCTCCCATACCGGTCCAACCACAGACAAAACAATTGCTGACATTATGAGTCTAGTCTATAGATTCAAAAAACTGTCCTAATTGTGACAGGAAAAACAAAATCTATTTTCATATGTGCAGAAAAACGGGGGAAACATAATAGAAAATAGCACATGAGACACATTCCCATAAAGGACAGGCTCCTCCATGAGTGAAGGTGTCCTCTTAGGGGCATTGCTTGAAAGGCATTAAGCTATAGAACACAGTTCTTCAACCGCCGGTCCGCAAAAAAATCTTGCCGGTCCGTGAAGGATTCGGGTCCCCGCCGCAATGAAAGGTGCCAGCATCAGCTGACTTGCAACTTCCTGTTGCCTTCGCTGTGCCGGGACTCCTGCTGCGTATGCTTCCTGCCCTGTCTCTGCACCTCCAGACCAGCAGCGGCAGCTCTATGTGCTTTTAACTTCGGCACAGAGCTGCCCCTAATCAATAGTTTAGCGCGGTTTCATGAGGCAGCCTCGGGGCCTTTGCTAGGCTGGCCCGCTTCGATGATGCGATGTGGGCCGGCCTAGCAAAGGCCCCGAGGCTGCCTCATGAAACCGCGCTAAACTACTGATTAGGGGCAGCTCTTTGCCGAAGTTAAAAGCGCACAGCTGCCGCTTGCCTAAAGACTCTTGGGCCGCTGAAGGAGGGCAAAGAGCAGCTGTCCTGGAGGTCTCCCTTTTTTCCACCTTTTTTTTTTTTCTTCAAACGGCAACGGGCCCCAGCATCGACATCAAGTAAGTTGCAAGGAACAGTGGAGCGTTTCTGCTCGGCCAAAGCTTCCCATCTGACATGAGCCACCCTCAGGGGAAAGAAAGTGACCCGCAACGGTGAGGGGAAGGGGGGCAGATGATGGAAGTTGGGGGGAGAGAGAGAAGGGGAAGATGATGGAATGGAGGAGATGAGAGAGAGAGAAGGGGACAGATGATGGAAATGAGAAGAAGGGAGAGAGAGCAGAAGGCAGATGGATGTCAGTTGAGAGGGGAGAGCAGATGCTGAATGGAAGTGGGGAAAGAACACATACTGGATGGAAGGAGGAGATAAATAAAGGGGGAAAAAATAGTAAGATAATGGAGGGGTGAGGTAAAGGGGTGACAAGCTGTGAGTAGACACAGTGAAAAGAGGGAAACAGGACTAAATAGTAAGAAAGAATTTAATTTAGATGGAGGCAGAAAATAGAGAAGTAAGACCAGAGAAGAAAAGGGAAGAGTGCAGAGAACGATATCAGATCTGAGTGGAGGAAATGAGAAGAGAGAGATGCTAAAAACCACAGGGGGGAGGGAAGGACAAAGATGCCAGACCATGAGAGGATCAGAAGGAAGATGATGGATGCCAGACCAAATTTGGGGGGGGGGGGCAGGAGGAGAGATGGCAGGGAAAGACAGACAGTGAATGGAAAGGACAGATGCTGGACTGAAGAGACAGAGAAGGTTATGGGCCATGGTACGCCCTCACCTGGAGTACTGCGTCCAGCACTGGTCACTGTACATGAAGAAGGACACGATACTACTCGAAAGGGTCAGAGAAGAGCGACTAAGATGGGTAAGGGGTTGGAGAAGCTGCCGTACAGTGAAAGATTAGAGAAACTGGACCTCTTCTCCCTCGAACAGAGGAGATTAAGAGGGGACATGATCGAAACAATCAAGATACTGAAGGGAATAGACTTAGTAGAGAAAGACACTATTCACCCTCTCCAAGGTAGGGAGAACGAGAGGCCACTCTCTAAAGTTGAAAGGGGATAGATTCCGTACAAACCTAAGGAAGTTCTTCTTCACCCAGAGAGTGGTAGAAAGCTGGAACGCTCTTCCAGAGGCTGTTATAGGGGAAAACATCCTCCAAGGATTCAAGACAAAGTTAGACAAGTTCCTGCTGAACAAGAATGTGCGCTGGTAGGGCTAGTCTCAGTTAGGGTGCTGGCCTTAGGCCAGAGGGCCGCCGTGTGAGCAGACTGCTGGGCATGATGGACCACTGGTCTGACCCAGCAGTGGCAATTCTTATGTTCTTAGGGCAGACGCTGGATGGAAGACAGTGAAAAGGCAATGAAAGCAGAAACCAGAGACTACAAAAGGTAGAAAAAAATAATTTTATTTCTATCTTGTGGTTCAAATATATCAGATTTGAAATATATATCTTGCTAGACATAACTGGGGAGTACAAAGCCCAGGCAGTGCTTCTTTAGCTTCCAGCTGGCTTAGGGCTCTCTCTGACCAGGGGGCAGTTGCCCTAGTTCCACTCCCCTAACACCATTCCTGTCATGTGTGACTATGGTATTCTGTTACATGATATTTGTGTAGCATTCTGTAATAATTTGGCTTATTCAGTTTTCTTGATAGTAGAGGGGATATATGTGAAGGGGAGGGGAGACAGGGGTTTTGTTGATCTTTGCCCTGTATTATTTGTATTTATAAAATGACAATTGTATAGAATATTGTTTCTTTTTATACTTTAATAAAATATGTTCAGTATAAAATCATAACTATTTGAGGCTTGTGCGGATGGGATCAGATGGTTTGTGGGACCGAGCTCGGACGGGGTGGTGATGGTGTTTATAAAAATTTCAGTCTTAGTAGTTTGCCGGTCCATGAAATAATTATTTTATTTCCGCCGGTCCATAGGTGTAAAAAGGTTGAAGAACACTGCTATAGAACATATTTGAGATAATAATGCTGCCAATTGAGGAACAGTATGAGGGGCAGTACCATGACCATAAGCAACATCAAATACCATGCATGCTTCAAAATACAAAGGCACTGGGCAAGGAGGGTAATGAGGGGGCCCTCAGCACCTGCTAAATGCATCAGGTGGGAGTTGCGATAAACTACAAGCTGCCAGTTACACTCAAACACTTGTAAACAGTTCCTGTCCAAGAAATTAAAAGGTTAGGATGTGGTGTTGCAGGGGTATCCATACTTGGAGAGAAAGGTGTCTGCACAGATAGGGAGGGACACACCAGCTTGAAAGGAGTTCAGGTATCATCATCCAGCAGCTGAAGTCCAAGGAGATGAGTCAAAGGAGGACATTGACTTGGTATAAGTACGGAAATGAGAGACAATAGGCAGATACACAATGTTCATAAGAGGACAGGGTGATAAGTTGGTGTGGGTTGCGCACAACTAATAAGGCATTCAAGAGAAACCATAAGGATATACTCAGTGTAAGGCACACAAAAAAGAAAAAAAAAACATGTCAGAAAGTGTGAATTGAGCATATCCAGTGGGCACCATGGAATCAACACTGTATAGAACCTTTGTCTTAATAATATAACCCCTAACTAAGCAGCGCTCAAGCCATGAAAACAAGAACTAAAAAATATATTGTGCAATTTAGATAGGAAACAACAAAAATGCAAAAAAAAAAAAAAAAAAAAATGGGGATAAATAACCCCAAAAATGGCCAATGGTATTTTTTTCCGGGGTACCCCACAAACCAAACAGAGAGACAACACAGAGATTACATGACACAAACAAACATAGCGCTCCAGTAGGCCTTAAACTTGCTTTCATCCGTCAAGGAGTCAGGGCTGAACTTAAATCTGCAAATAAACACAATTATACAAAAGGAAGAAGAAAAACAGCATCATAGAACCAGGCATATTTGTGTGCACACATGAGCAAAGTAAATTTCCTGAGAACACATGGCACAACAATCAATAATCAGAAAAGGCATAATCAACTGGTCTAGAGTCTAACGTCTGTAAGAGAAAACAAAAAAAATAGTGAAAATAGTGTCAATGGGCTCCATTGTCAGGCATAGGGCATGTTGTCAGTCAAGTCACACAGTCATAAGAGATAAAGCAATCTACAGAAATAGGCAGATCTTACTAGCTAAAGCAAGATACAATGTCCAGGGTTAGGTACAGAGGTAGTATGAAGTATTGCAGAGTCAATGCTAAGAGGAAAAAGAAACATTTTAAATCTTAAAGTTGTTGTTTTTTTTTCAGCAAAAGATTATTTGTGCCAAAACTGATCCAAGATAGTTATGTATGTATTCCAACTGCCTGCCTTCACATCATCATCATAAGGAAACACATACCCACTGTTAAGAAAAAAGAAAAGTCACACAGTCATAAGAGATAAAGCAATCAGGGACACAACTGGCTTCAATCTACAGAAATAGGCAGATCTTACTAGCTAAAGCAAGATACAGTGTCCAGGGTTAGGTACAGAGGTAGTATGAAGTATTGCAGTGTCAATGCTAAGAGGAAAAAGAAACATTTTAAATCTTAAAGTTTTTTTTTTTCCAGCAAAAGATTATTTGTGCCAAAACTGATCCAAGATAGCTATGTATGTATTCCAACTACCTGCCTTCACATCATCATCACAAGGAAACACATACCCACTATTAAGAAAAAAGAAAAGTGATAGGGGAAACGCCCCTTGTCAGATACCGGTGGTAAATCAGTTGCCAACAAGCTGTATCTCCCAGACCTGTAAAAGAGACTTGTACAGTGTACTGAAAACAAAACAAAAAAATGAAACACTGGGCTTAATAGATTAAAGTAGTAAATTGCACTTTGCATTAGAACATATGAGTTAGTGTCAATTCATAGTTGCTTTCTACAGTTCCTACCCCAAAGAGCTTACCTAAACAAAAATAACTTGGAACTTTACTCACACCTGCCTATTCCAACTAGAATATCCCTTATAATAAGGACATAATACATGCACATACTTTCAAACACGTGACACATCCCTTTTTAGCAACGTACACTATCCTGTCTGCAACTTTCGGCAACTATCATGCATCTTTGCTACACCAAATTCACATCAGCCACATCACCAATTTCTCTTTCTCTGTATCTTGTCTTGTTTCCCCAGTGCTTTCTTTGACCAAGTTTCCAAGTTAAAAACTCGATTAAATTCCAAATACTAAGCCTTTGACTTTTTTTTTTTTTTAAAGCTCCTTTGAACTTATCTAAATATCGCTAAACCATAAGATTAGGAAAGTTAATCCCAGTCCAAGCATGACTGTGTAAAACATACCTTATGTTTTTATTTTAGGCAAAATACATTGCAATCCCTAAAACTATAAACTAAGAACAATGTGCTTGGCTCCTATTCCTCTTCAAACTTCAAAATGTGCACAGTGCTGTAACTTTTGGCAATAATCCTATTCTTAGATTATTTTTTTATATTCAGGCGATAGTGTTCGTTTTTCCTGTCACATCAAAATCTAATCTAAATAAAAGCATACATTACAGTGCACAGTATTTCTGCCATCTTAAATTGGTGCTAGCAAAAGTCACACACCCACATCTTTATAAAATAATTCTAATGTCTCCTAAAGCCAAAAGATATCCTAAAACTATTAATACATAAATTGTTCATGTAGATCAGAAAACTAGTTCTTGGCTCCTACAACCACAGGTCTACCTAGCTAAGTTATCACACAGTGCTGGGTTTTGTTTGTTGGGGTTTTTTTCTTATTCAAACTCATTTAACATTGATTCTCCATAATTACGCAAATAAAGATTGCATTGTATTGTATTGTCTTCTGCAATCCTGCCATAACTGGCAGGGCTGAGATGTTACATCTCATGATTAAAAGTGGTATCCCCCTCTCTTGTAAAAAGAAAAAGAGGGACAGCCAAAAAATGCTGGCCATAGGGGTGGAGGGAAAACAGAAAATCCCCTACAAATACGGTATGCATACCACAGTTAGAATAAAGGAACATAAGAACAGGTCCTTTAAATATAAATTGTTAAAATAAGGACTGGCAAATTGGCATTGTGCCACTGCATCAAAGCAGCGTTTGCTAATAATTCCCAGTTCCTTTTTGCAAGGCACAATGCAAACAAAGAAAAAAATTGGCAATCTCCTTTCAAATATGCAAAATGGGTCCTAAGCACTGTTAAAAATTATTGAATTCCAAAGCATCACTTGCTTCCTTGCTTTAGGAAATTCTGTTCGTATTAGCTCAAATACTAAAGCTCTCATTTTTCCTGAGTCTTATCTATATCAGCTTACTGCTCCCCCTTTCCTATTCTGAATTTGAGAAAGTTTAAGAAGTTTCAACTCTAGGCACGAGGAAATGTTTTCTCTCCCCCTGACTCGTTCAGCTTGTTTCAACTCTATGTAAGGCACCGACTCAAATTATTTTCTCCTAACATCCCCTCTCCCCCAAGGGTTTTACAGGGAGGAGATAAATAGTTTAAGGGGTCTCATGGGCAGATTTTTTACCTCTTTGCAATCCCCTTTGTTTTTGACATAGCCAATTTTTCCTCTGCACTAAACTTTGGCCAGAAGCTAGGTGGAGTCTCAATACATATCATTTGCTTCCTAACTTTCCTCTTAATACTGGACACACTGTCATTATCACTGCAGGATCCTCTCTAAGGGCTTTTCCAGAGGATTGCTGTCTGGGGAGGTCTCTTACTTCTGCTTTACTCCCCATTCTGGCCCCTTGAGCCACCCTGCATTCAACAGAAATCTTTTGCTTCATCTGTCTCTGGCCACGCCCTTCGCAGGACAATGGAAACACAAATAAGGACTCCCTTTTGCTTCGTTCCCCTGGCACGTCTCACAAAAGAAAATCAAGCCAGATCTGGACTCAACCCTATTCTTTACCTTAATATAGATATATACAGTATATATACAAATGTACAATGTCAACTTTCTTTCCCTATTACAAAACACAGCATAGTAACCTTATAAACAAGACACCGTAATATACAATGTGATAGAAAGAAAAAAAAAAACCACATGCAAGAACAGCAGAACAGGCGAATCTGTACAGATTTGAATTAGTTAGATCAGTCCTTCCCAAAAGGACAGGTAATTAGTTAAATCGGTCCTTCCCAAAAGGACAGGTAATCTGTGGGGTTGCCAAAACCACCACTATAGACTTCCCAAAAGCCCAATATAAACTCATAAAGGGTCAAAAACCTCAAGAGACTTGCCAAAAGCCTCAATAATCAAATAAGGGTGTGGAAGAGGGCAGAGACCAGTGAGCACTAGAAAACAGATACTTAGACCCGGGACCAAAAATCTCCATGCCCGGACGAGCCCTCAGCTGAAACGATCAGGTCCCAATTTGTATTAGCCTCATTCTGCTGTCCTGCTGTCACATACACACACAAATGCACATGCAAATATGCCAAGGGATATATATCTCCATTATTCAGAGTACTGCAACATATATATAGCATTTCACATGGGTCAGTTTTCTCAGCATATGACTGTAGGAAAGACCATATTTGGTAACAGGATACATAAAAGCAATTAGAAAAAGGTAACAAACATAAGGGGGCGGTAACTATGGCATATAATACTGTCCTTTCTAAGGTCTAGCAATGTTTCTTTTGCAACAAAAGTTTCTTATTAAAACAAGTTAACTACAGAACAAAATGGGGACACAGAGCTCAGAACACAGAAAGAAAAAGCCTTGTGGGTTTTTTTCTTAGCAAAATGTCGACTTTAGATGACTAGCACCCTAGGATCAAAACGGACTTAGATTTATTTTTTATTATGCAGCTCTACTTATGGCAAATTGTAAACTGTTAACTGTATATTATGTATGTTTAACCTGTAACCTGTTCTGAGCTCTTTGGGGAGAATGGGATAGAAAATGAATTAAATAAATATAAAATTGCGTTATATATATCCACTACTTATAGCAGTGTATCTCAAGCTGTGTTCCTCCTGAGATTCTAAGTGTGCTGCGGCACACTGAAGAGGAAGAGAGGCATCTGCCAGTTGACTTCACTATGCAGTACAGTGCCAGCGCTGCCCGATTTGCCGAAGGCCCCCTTCTCTCTATTATCCTCCGGCTTCCCCCCTGGGCTCCCAGTTTCACCTTTAAAGTTTATTACAGCAGCCCGCAGGGGGTCGCTGGTAAGTAAAATGATTTTATTTTCAATATAGTGATTGAAATGTGACAGTTTTGAGAATTTATATCTGCTGTTTATATTGTGTGTATATGAAAAATGAATGGAAAAACTTGCATTAAAATTAGTAAAGGGAATGGGATCTGGGGCAGAGCATGGGTGGGCCTAGGGAGGTCTGTGGTTGGGGTACTCAGTTGATATTTGTTAGACTTAGGGGGTACTTAGCTTGATGTAGTTGAGAAACACTGCTATAGGCAATCAGCTGGCGCCTGTGCCTCTCTTTCTCTCCGGCCCTCTTCCCTGCTGGCACCCCCTACTGGCATCTCAGGGCCCATCTGGAGGGCCTCTGCACATGCACGAACGTCTACTTGATGATGTCACGCATATGCACTTCTGGGTGCCTTAAGCCATGGCCACTACATTTAGTGGCCCGAGCTCAAAAAAGTTTGAGAGATACTGGCTTATAGCATAAATTCAATAGGCTGATGGGTTTTCGTTTCTTTTTTTTAATCATTTATATGTTTATTGAATTTCAAAATATGTATAAACAAGCAAACCTTGCTTGAATACAGATTTAGAAATCAAACACCCACTTAAAATGTAGCATAAAAATATACTAAGTAATTAATTGATTATTTAATTCACTAAATTGATGATCCAAGAATAAGAAAAATAAATAAGATTTTTTTTATATATGTGGAGGGGCATAATAAAAAAAAGTCTAAGTCCCCTATTGGCTTAACTCAGTAGACGCTGAAGTTGGCAGCAGGGAAAATGTCCATTCTCAAAAAAAAGTCCACATTGAGGGTTTTTTTTGAGAATGGCCTACCTGCATGATCAGCAATCTACTGGCCCAGACTGCAATTACGTTTATCCCTACACCAGTTTCCCGACCATAAAATCGCCCAAGTCCCAAACGCCCCAACCCAGACCTTTTAGGCGAAGGAGGGGCCAGTCCGTCGCCTAAAGGCAGGATTCTGTAACCGGCGTCTGTCAATAAACAATGCCAGTTACAGAATCCTGTAACTGCCCCTCCCCCACCACAACGATCCCGGCAGGAGAGATGCCTAATCTCACCTGCTGCAATCGTCGGCAGGAGGGATCCCAAGCCCTCCTGCCGAAAATGTACCCCGAAACCCCCCCTTCAAATATGGGCAGGAGGAATCCCAGGCTTTCCTGCCCACGGCACACCTTGAAACCCCCACCCTCCCTTAAATACAGACAGGGATCCAAGGCCATCCTGCCCATGGTGCACCCCGAACCCCCACCCCCCCTTAAATACAGGATGGAGGGATCCCAGGCCCTCCTGCCCATGGTGCACCCTGTGACACTCCCAAACCCCTGAATGGCGCCTCCAAATGCCCCCTGCTACGTGGGCCCCCCCCCAACCCCGGACACCTCCCTAACTTACCTGAATGTTGGCTGGACAGAAAGGTCCCAAGTCTGGCCGGCCGGCATGCCCACCATCCTCGGAATGACGGGCCTAGGGCCTGATTGGTCCATGTGCCTAAGGCCACGCCCATAGGAGGGGTCTTAAGTCCTGGGCCAACCGGAATTGGCCTAGTTGCCTTAGGCCCCTCCTGTGGTCGGAGCCTTAGGCACATGGGGCCAACCCATCCCATGTGCCTAAGGTCGCAGCAGTAACAGCTCTGATGCGCTGGAGCTGTTACCTCCGTAACTGATGCTAAAAACTGCACTACAACTTTTTTTTTTTTATTTTTTTTTTTAAAGGGGGGGGGGTTAGCTTTCATTAACTTTCATCTGAACACAGATCCTCAAACAATTTGTTCCAACAGTAACAAATCTTCATAGCATTGCAAAGTTGTCTAATAGCAATTAGTCAAAACTTATTTTAAAATTCTGTATTCAGTTCAAAGCTTTTTTCCCTCTTCATCTATCCTACATTCACACTAACATGCACCCTCATTGACACCACTCTTTTCTCACACCTGTTCTCTCAGACATATAGACACCTACAAGTTTTCACTAGAATGGATTTAATGGCAATCACGGAGACATGGTTCACGGAGAACCATAACTGGGATATAGTTATACCAGGCTATAATCTGTTCAGGGAAGATAGGGTAGGAAGAAAAGAAGGGGAGTGGCATTATATGTTAAAATCATATTAAAGCTATACAAATGCAGGATTTATAGAGCAAGGAAGAGACACTGTGGGCCAAACTGGAAAGAGGGAATGTAAAATATATTGATGTGATATACAGGCCTCTTTCAGAAACAGAAGTGGACAGAGATTTAATAGAAGACATTCAAAATATAGCTGTAAAAGAGGAAGTACAGTACTATTAATAGGTGATTTTAATATGCCAGATGTTGAGTGGGATATCCCTATTGTGGGATATCCTAGAAGAAGGGAGATCCTGGATTCTCTACAAGGAGAACTGTTCCAGCAGTTAACATAAGAATTGCTGCTGCTGGGTCAGACCAGTGGTCCATCGTGCCCAGCAGTCCGCACACGCGGCGGCCCCCAGGTCAAAGATCAATTGGTAATGAATGGGCCACACTGGGCTTAAGTGCTTACAAATGGGGAAAGTGTTTCTGATGTTCTGATGGGTGATCATCTAGCATCCAGTGATAACCACATGGTGTGGTTTAATATTAAAACAGGTGTCGTTTAGATGGAAGATTAGGTCAAAGAGTTGTTTGGATGAGAACATCTAGAAGAAATAGGAAAGCAGTGGGCTATTGTAAGGGCAAAAAAAACATTTTGTAAGGAAAGTAAGCAAAAGTAAGAGGAAAAAAATGCTGCTTTGGTTCTCAAAAATAGTAGCTGAGAAGGTAAAGAAACTACAAAAGATCACAGAAAGAGGAAGACAGGAAAACTGAAGAGAGGCTGGTTGAGTAGTCTGGAAAGCAATGATGCAAATAGACGAGAAAATAGCTGACATGGTAAAACGGGGGAACAAGACATTTTTTTTTAGATATGTTAGTGATAGGAGGAACTGCAAAAGTGGCATTGTGAGACTCAAAGGTAAAAGGGAGGAATATGTAGAAGCTAAAAAAAATAAAGCTGAATTGCTTAACAAATATTTCTATTCAGAGAGCAGGACCACAGAAGATAAATGCAAATAGGGATGGAAGTATGGTAAACACGATTTTCAGAGGACAGTGTTTATGAGGAGCTAGCTAAATTAAAGGTGAACAAAGTGATGGGACCACACCATACATTTAAGGGTACAAAAGGAACTTTGGAATGTTATGGAGGCTCCACTGGGTGGCCTCTTCAATTCTCTAGAGTCGGGAGTGGTACCAAACAACTGGAGAAGAGCGGATGTAGTCCCTCTCCAAAAAAAGTGGTAGTAAAGAAGAAGTTTGAAACTATAGTCCAGCAAATCTGACTTCTATGGTAAGCAAATTAATGGAAACACTTTGAAAACAGAGAATAGTTAAGTTTCTGAAAACCAATGGACTACTGGACTCAAGGCAACATGGATTCACTAGAAGCAGGTCTTGTCAGTCAAATCCGATCAATTTCTTTGACTGGATGACCAGAAAATTGGATAGAGGGTGAAGACTAGATGTGGTGTATTTAGATTTTAGTAAAGCCTTTGACACTGTTCCACATAGGCGTCTCAAAAAAATAAACTGGGTGCCCTTGGGATGGGCCCCAAAGTGACAGACTGGCTCAGGAACTGGTTGAGTGGAAGGTAACAGAGAGTAGTGGTCAATGGAGATCTCTCTGAGGAAAGGGATGATATCAGTGGTGTGCCTCAAGGTTAGGTTCTTGGGCCTGTTCTTTTTAACATTTTTGCAAGTGATCTTGCTAAAGGACTGTCTGGTAAGATTTGGTATCATCTTTGTGGATGATACCAAAATCTGCAATAGAGTAGACACCCCGGATGGTATGAATAACATGAGGAAGGACTTAGCAAAGCTTGAGGAATGGTCTGAAATTTAGTAGCTAAGATTTAATGCTAAGAAATGCAAGGTCATGAATTTGGACTGCAAAAACCCAAGGGAATGGTACAGTATAAGGATATGAGTTAAAATCAACCTTGAAAAAGTGGGCTTTTAGAGCATTGTTTACTAAGCCACGGTAGAGGTTTTTATTGCGGCCCAGAGCACTAAATGCTCTGACACTTATAGAATTCCTATAAGCCTTGGAGCAGCATCAGAGCATGTTTTATTGATGAGTTTGTGATAACGAAGATAAATTTTATTGGTTGATGCATATGATTGTAAATGCTGTTTTTTGTCATGAATGCATTGTGTATGTATGATTGTGATCTGTCTAAGTGTTAGGTAGGCAAGAATTTTTAAATAAAAATAAAGAGACGGATTCTATAAAGGATGCCTATATTAGGCACTACTAGGTGCCCTAAGGAAGAGAAGGTGTGGCTTACTGGTTGAGCTGCTGCCTATGCACCCAGAGCTTATGAGATCAAATCCCAGTGCTGCTCCCTGTGACCCTGGACAAGTCACTTAATCTTCCAGTGCCAACCACTTTGAATGTAAGCTTTGAAATGCCAAAACCACAGAAAGGCAGTATATAAGTCCCCATTCCCTTCCCTAATTATGGCTGCCTAACTTTGGGATTCACACACAACTTTTTTTTTTTTTTAATTGGCCTAATCAGCATAGTAATTGACCATGCTAGTTTTCGGCCAATCAAAAAAAAAAAAATAATTAATTACCAATTAAGAGTTTGTCATCGAACTCTTAGGATACTTAGCAAGAGGAGTGCCCTCTAATGCCTAATGATGCCTACCTGAAAAGCAGACATGGGGCTCCTTTTACAAAGGTGCGCTAGCTTTTTTAGCACATGTACAAGATTAGTGCATGCTAGCCAAAAAATTACCGCCTGATTAAAAGGAGGCGGTAGTGGCTAGCATGCGCGGCATTTTAGCGTGCGCTAAAACCGCTAGCGCACCTTTGTAAAAGGAGCCCATGGTTATGGATGGAGAATAGGCATGGTTGACCTAGGTGTTGCTAGGCGTCCGAGTTATGCGCTGTTGAACTAGACCTGGTAAAAACCTGGGCTAATATACAGGCACGTCATCTAGGACACCTGCTAGGTGGGATTCCATAAATGGCACCTAGCGGTTGATTGACAACCATGCCGAGCTGAACCTACAATGTACAGTAGGTGCACTTAGGAGTAGGTGCACCGTTTATAGAAAAGCAGCATCATGGGGTAAAGACCTAGAACAATTGCTTTCGCCCACTACTTATGAGGAATTTAGGAAACATCTGAAAACACACCTGTTCCTAAAGTATCTAGACAACTGATCCTCTCTTCTCTCTCCCCTCTATAGCGATTAACTTGTTCTATTGATCACTCTCTCCTCAAAAATGGATTTCCTGTCCTATTAACTCTCTTTCTTCCTCCCCTCTTAAAGTCAATCAATTTGTACCTTTGCTTAATCTTTGTAAACCGCATAGAACTTCACGGTATTGCGGTATATAAGCTGTTATTATTATTATAAAAACAAAATGAAACATTCTGCAGAGAACACATGAAACTAAACAAAATTATTACTTTTGTTTTCCTGCACATCCCTACTAATGGAAGCAGCCAAGCATGGTGTATTAAGTCTTTCAAATATATGTGTTCTCAAAAGGAAAAAATTTAAAGTAATTTACCTGCATAAAATAACTTGGATGAAATTTGTTTTATTCAGTCTGGTTTAAAAAATGCATTGGTTTCCAAAGCATAAGTACACTTAAGCCAGGCTGGAAGGAGGTGTTCCCAGAGGCAAAGGTAGGTTGGGAGAAGAAAAAGGCGTGAGTGCATGACATTTTGAAAAATACATGAGGTATTGTACTTTTCCCAGCTACTTATAAAAAAAGAACAGGCACGAAATGCATGGGGTGTTTAACATACATTCCTTTATTATTTGTACAAAGAATACAGGTTTCTTCTCTGAATATTTGTGCAAAAGTATATATGTTAAATTTGCCTTCGTGGTGTGCCATTACAGGGACTTGAAATTTCCCCTAGGGCTTATGCAATTCAAGGCACTCAATGTAAACATCAAGGAAAAGGCATTTGGGGAGAATTTTTGAATAGCCCTTATTGCTGCATCGTTTCCCTTTTGGCATTTCATAAATGATACATGGGTATCTGCGTACATCTGTGACTGCCTATTCTGTGAACAGCACAATGGAAGCAAATTAATATGTTTTATAAAGTCTGATCTATATGCAATAAGTTTCTCCTCTGTCCGAAACACTCTGCTCCCACTTCAACATGCCCCGTCACAACAGCATTCTATGAAAGCCCACATGTGCTTTGAGCTGGACTGCAAAGGACATCTTTCAGCCAGGCTAAATTACCCAGGTAAATGGTCAGATTTATGATGAGTTGTATCTTTTAATCTGATTAAAGATCTGTACATTTCTTACACACTTTTAAATCTATTGCACCCTTTGAAACTCCTTTGTACATGGACTGTACTGTTAGTTAACAAAATAGGGCCACATCTTTGCTTTCATTCGTACATGACTTTCCATCCAGCACATGCAAAAATTGTACCAAAAATATTAGACTATTTCTCCAATTTATGTTAGGTCAGGCACTGGTTTTACACACGCTAAGGCTTCTGAATACATGTGTACTAAATTCCACAGAATGCTGCTTAACATCTCGTGATGTTTTAAATGAGGATTTCACAGCTTCATATTTTAGTATAATTAAAATTTCTAACATGAAGCCAAATGACTGAGGTTGCCCGGCCCTAACTAGTTTTCAAAGCACCTCTGTTTTACAATAGGGCAAGTTCACTTCTGAATCAGCGCTGTTATGAGTCAGCAAGTGGGTGATGCCATTGAACCCCTCCACTCCCTGTACATTCAGGCTGAGCTGGCTTATTAATTGGCCTCTAGTGCCAGAACAGGTTTTAGAGGACACACAATAGTGATCTGTCTGCAGAAAAGCTTTCTGATTGCATGTTGAGAGATGCTGACTGTGTATTTTAATAGACAATTCACATGGAAAGGTAAATTATACTGATTTACCAGATCACAATACCTGCACTCTGAGACACACTTCAATTATTGACAACAAATGAGTCATACAAAGGAGCTGAAATACAGCATTATGTTTACCACTTTACCCCATATACTTACCTTTATTGCACTAGTAATCCACAGTAAAAGATGGATCCATAGCCATATTGTGGCTGTCTATACTTAATATTGTAGTGAGCATGCTAATGAAGAATAATAAACTGCTTAGGCATTCACAATAGGTGTGCAATATGTATCACCATATAAATCAGAAAATAATCATTCTCTGGAGAAAGGCATTCGCTGCAGTTTGCAGCATGTACAGTATAATAGGGCATATTTGACAAGAAATTTTCCGAAAACAAAGAAAGTGACCACAGAGAATAAAGAGTCCATGAGAAAACAAAAAAACACTGTGGAGAGACAATATTCTTGAAATGGACTTTATTATTTTAAAATATATATAAAAGTCAACATAGCAATCCACATATAAACCTTAAGGGCCTAATTCGCTGGGAGGAAAATACGTGGAAAAGCTAAACAATCCAAAAGTACCAATATGTAGAAGCTCCACATAAACCGTGATGCAAAAACAAATTCAATATGTGGATTGCTATGTTCAATATGTGGATTGCTATGTTGACTTTTATATATATTTTAAAATAATAAAGTCCATTTCAGGAACATCGTCTCTCCATAGTGTTTTTTTGGTTTCACATGAAATTTTCCTTTATCAAGGCCATTTCAAGCTGCGGGTTTCTGGGAGCTTTAGCTCAGGGGTCAAGGGGCAGAGTTAAGCTCTTGCACAGCTGTTGCCTCACATACTTACTTCTCTTGCTTTAATTTCATCACTTGTTCACACATTATCAGGAGAAAATTTCTATTATGAGATTCCCCTACCCTGGATGCCAGGGGTGCCATTATATCACTGTCTTCACTAATGTGGAGCCTCTATTGGTGTTCTTGGTTCTTTTGCAGGGGAAAAGGAATAAGGTGTGAAAGAAAGAGGGAAAGGAGAGAGAGGGGAGATAGAAGGAAAGATAAAAAGACTAAGAAAAAAGAGAAGTGAGCAAAAGAATGGAAGGAAGGAGTTCAAGAAGAGCAAGGGAGATTGGAAAACAGACCTTAAGCACCACTGCATAGGAGGTCATGCAGCCATAAACATCCAGTGTAAGAAAATGGCCTAGATGGACTAAACAGGGTTGGTAAGACCACGTGGGTCCGCTGCGGCCCAATTTTTGGCCAATTCCAAAAGAGCGACTGATGCTGAAACAAGTTTGCATGCAAATGATTTGAGTGGAGGTTTGTCTTAATCCCCATCTGATCCCGCCGAATAATCACTGTGAGAGCGACTAAAGAGGAATGCGAAGATTTACAAAGGGACCTGAACAAACTAGGAGAGTGGGCGACGAGATGGCAGATGAAGTTCAATGTAAAGAAATGTAAGATCTTGCACATGGGAAACAGAAACACGAGGTACAGCTACACGATGGGAGGGCTGTTATTGAGTGAGAGCACCCAAGAAAGGGACTTGGGGGTATTAGTGGACAAGACAATGAAGCCATCGGCACAGTGCGCAGCGGCTGCTAAGAAAGCGAATAGAATGCTAGGTATAATCAAGAAGGGTATTACAACCACAATGAAAGAAGTTATCCTGCCGTTGTATCGGGCGATGGTGCGCCCGCATCTGGAGTACTGCGTCCAATATTGGTCGCCGTACCTAAAGAAGGATATGACGATACTCGAGAGGGTTCAAAAGAGAGCGACACGTTTGATAAAAGGTATGGAAAACCTTTCATACGCTGAAAGACTGGAGAAACTGGGGCTCTTTTCCCTGGAGAAGTGGAGACTTAAAGGGGATATGATTGAGACTTATAAGATTATGAAGAGCATAGAGAAAGTGGAACGGGACAGATTCTTCAAACTTTTGAAAACTACAAGAACGAGAGGGCATTCGGAAAAATTGAGATGGGACAGATTCAGAACCAATGCTAGGAAGTCCTTCTTCACCCAATGGGTTGTGGACACCTGGAATGCGCTTCCAGAGAGTGTGATAGGACAGGGTACGGTATTGGAGTTCAAGAAGGAATTGGACAACTTTCTGAAGGAAAAGGGGATAGAAGGGTATAGATAGAGGGTTACGTAACAGGTCTGGACCTGATGGGCCGCCGCGTGAGCAGACTGCTGGGCATGATGGACCTCTGGTCTGACCCAGCAGGGCACTGCTTATGTTCTTATGTTCACAGAGTCAGCAGGGGAAGCCCAAACAAATTAGAAGCAGGGGAAGCCCTGAAGCAGCCTCCTACCACTCAGCTGTTCAGGGCAGGGAAGCTTCTTTTTATTAATGTTACCCGCTCACAATATTTATCCCCATTAAAAATACAAAAAGTTGTGCCGTCCCCCCTCCTGACCACAGCTATCCACCCCCCACCCCCCGATGACCATTTTATGTGATTTTTAATGGTTTGTAATTCATAGTTAATAATAATAATAACTTTATTCTTGTATATCACATTACCATGGAAGTTCTATGCGGTTAACAGATGAAGAGACTGTACATTTACAGTGAAGTTACAATTTTGTTAATGTTACATTTATATAATAGACTATACATTTTCAGTCATGTTACATTTACATTTTAAACGATAACTTTACGGTGAAGTTATTTTTACAGCTAGGTTGTATATTCGGAGTAGTTACATTCGCTATAAGTTACATACAGCGGTGTTACAAATGGCAGTGTTACATACGGGAGTAAAGAGTCTGGGGGTGAGTCGAGGTCAAAGGAGGAGGAAGGAGGAGGGAGGGTAGATCAGAGGAATTTGTCAAAAAGGTAGGTTTTGATTAATTTCCTGAATGTTTGATAGGGGGGGGGGTGGAATTGGAGATGAGAGTAGAGAGGCATTTGTTCCATTTGCCCGCTTGGAATGCTAGAGATCGGTCGAGGAATTTTTTGTAAAGGCAGCCCTTCAGGGAGGGAAAGGAAAACAGGCAGGTATTTCGAGTACGAGAGGGGCCAGCAATTTCAAGGTGCTCAGATAGCTAAATTGGTGAAGAGCCAGCTAAGGTTTTGAAGCAGAGGCAAGCGAATTTAGTTAATTCAATGGTTCATGTTTAACCCATAGTGAAGCCATTGGGGGGTTTTCCAGAGTGTGTTGGTGACCTTTGAATTGATTCTGTGCAGTGCTCTGTTTGCTAGGATTTGATTATAAATGGCATATATTGATGTACGGTTTGTCCTTGGTAACCTAGTTTGTTTGAATTAAAATGTACTTCATATACCCCCTCCCCCCTTTACAAAACTGTAGCGCAGTTTTTAGCGCTGGCCACAGCTGTAACAGCTTCAACGCTCATAGGAATTCTATGGTTTTGTAAAAGGAGGGGATGAGTATCCATTATTTATTTTTTAAAATATAAACTTCCATCATCTTTATGCATATTATTAGTTGGTTTTGAATCACATGCTAGTGGATAGATAAGGTTTTCTATTTTATTTACCCCCTCCTTTATAAAAGCGTGCTAGCAGTTTTAGCTCCAGCCTTGGTGGTAACTGCTCCAGCACTCATAAAAATTCTATGAGCGTTGGCACTTTTTCTGCCATGGCCGGCACTAAAAATGCTAGGCGTGGCTTTGTAAAGGATAGGGGTTAGAGTTGTAGTTGATGGTGGCCCTTTTGGGGGTTTCATTTAAAGCAACTGCTTGTACTGTTTTGTTCAGGTTTGGCATCTACTCATATTTAGATTTATGCATATACTTTTTCAAATAGTGTTTATTTTAACATTGTAACTATTTATTATATTAATTTTAATTTTTATCACAAAAGTTTTTTTTTTAAAATCACATAGCTTATCTTTGTAGAAGATTATCCAGAACTTCTATTTAAGTAGAATTGGATTACTACAAACTCATTTGTAATGCACAAATCTATTAATTACATATATGCACTTTCTATTTTTCTTTTTAAAGCATGTATAATTAATGTCTGTTTTACATGTTACTATTTGTTTTAATTATAGATTTTGACTCCTGAGACAGGCGGGGTATAACTGAAAGACAGCTCCGTGTTGAGTCAGTGTTTTATTCCCTTTGAATAAAAATTTACTGGTTGGAAAAGTTTTCTGTTTGATCCTTACTTTTGTTTGATTTGGTCCAGTTCTTGTGTAGGGGTGCTTCTTTGCTTTTTTGGCTTTCTGTGCCTAAAAAATGAGACATCATTCATTGTAAAAGCTGTAGATGGAACAAATATCCTTAGGGTCAGCATGCCATCAAGATCCCAAAATTACAAAAGCTTATCCTCTCATCATCTTCAATTGAGCTTCAGCCAAATCGGGTGGGCTTAGGGGGTTCCTGGTAGGGGTGGGGGCACCAGGTAAGGATGGGGGCAAACTTTCAGGTGGGGGCAAACTTTCAGGGATGTGTGTGTGTGTGGGGTGTTGGCAGGAGGGACTGGGCATCCCTCCTGCTGTGATGCTTGCGGGGGGGGGGGGTGTTGTGGGGGATCACGGCAGGAGGGATAGGGCATCCCTCCTGCCGGGGAAGATTATGGGAGGGTTTGGGGGATCGCAGCAGGAGGGATTGGGCATCTCTCCTGTCAGCGATCATTTGGAAGGGTCACGGAGACTTCGGGTAAGAGGGACTGGGCATCCCTCCTGCTGTGATCATTATGGGGAGGGCTTGACAGGTTGCCTGGGCCGCTGAGCTGATCAGCAGCCCAATCCGGAACATATACCTGGTTTGACTTCGTCTAGGTCAAAACATATAAGTTCCGTCCAGGCAACTGTCAAACTTTTCAATTATGGTTGCTGGATGACTAAGGCCACCTTTTATGAAACTGCAATAGCAGTTTCTAATGTGGGGAGCCGCGCTGAATGGCTCGCGTTGCTCCCAATGCTGATTGAGTTCCTATGAGCATTGGGAGCAGTGTGGGCCATTCAGCATGGCTCCCAGCGCTAGAGACTGCTATCACAGTTTTGTAAAAGATGGGGGTAAGTGTAGGTCAGCCCACCCACGCCTCCAAAAATTCCCCTTATCACTCTGGGAGCACAGAGGCAGTGAAAAGGCCTAAGCTGGGTTTAGATACGTCTAACGCCGTGCTCGATTATTGGTACTTGAACAACCTGTCTTTTTGATCAGCCAAGTACCAATTTAGATTTTTTAAAAAACTATTATGTACCTCATACGGTTGCGGTTATAATATGCAATGTTGTGTAAAACATGATTGACTCACAGCAGAAACTTGGCAATGCAATTTTAAAGAAAAATTACACCTATCTGTGACAGTCAAGAACTTTCCGCATCGAGGCGGAGGAAGATATCTTCTTTTTCAAGGGTCCCACGACAACAAGAGGGCATCCGTTGAAAATCAGGGGCGGGAAACTACGAGGTGACACCAGGAAATTCTTTTTCACTGAAAGAGTGGTTGATCGCTGGAATAGTCTTCCACTACAGGTGATTGAGGCCAGCAGCGTGCCTGATTTTAAGGCCAAATGGGATCGGCACATGGGATCTATTCACAGGGCAAAGGTAGGGGAGGGACATTAAGGTGGGCAGACTAGATGGGCCGTGGGCCCTTATCTGCCGTCTATTTCTATGTTTCTATGTTTTTCCTTTTTCAATAGTACTTAGTATTTGTATGTCTGCAAACGGGTAATAGGTGCAGCCTGAATTTTTCAACACATCACACAATGGTTTTATATACAGACTGAATAGGTAGGGGGACAGCACAGATCCTAGTGAAACTCCCCTACACAAGTCCAGACAGGAATGGCCTTACAGAAAAGACCAGAAATGAATCTTGCCACATCATCTTCCAAAGAAAACAAAATCCATCTGTTCGATTCTTAATCTCCTTTACCCTCTCTTCTCTCCCTTTCCCCTCTCCCTTTCCCTTCCTCCTCTCTCCTCTCTTTTTCTCTCCCTCTTACCTATCTACCTCCTCTCTCTCCCCTCTTACCTCTCTTTACAGTCGCCTAGAGCCTGTATAGGCATGAGCGACGCTCAAATAGAAGATTAGATTGGATTATACATTGGTCTATGCTTTGGACATTATACCAGCCTGATACACAACCCAGAATAAAAAAACATATTGGAGTTACTAAATGCAAGGACTGGTATGAAAAATTACAATCAGGAGCAATACATTTCTTAAATTATTTTCTAATATATAAACTTCATTTCTTTGTAATATTGTTTCCTTACTAACACTGTAAGCTGACACGTACTTGTAGTTGAAAACAATCACTGCAGTTTCCTTTTTCATAGAATCTAGCTTCTGCATGCCTGAAGTTTGATTGAAAGACTGCCTCTTTATCATACCCAACAGAGCCTGGAAATTCTTTAGAATCGCCCATATAATATCCAAGCTAGAATACATATGATAATTTAAGGGCTCCTTTAACTAAATGGCAGTAGAGTTTTCTTTTTTAATTTTCTTTTTATTAATTATAACTTTTTCACAAGTATAACAACTTGTTTAAGGAAATAAAGAGCCATAATCCAACATGAAAATAAATCTAAGTACAAACTAAGAAGCAATAACAATCTTATGGAAATAGTTCTTTCTTAGACCACAAACAGAAGGAAAAGAGGAATCAAAATTACTGAGAGATAAGTTACAGGAAACTATTGCTAATTATTTAAACCAGACACTCCATCTCTGATAAACCCTTTGAAGTCCAAAAAGGATCTTAGCTTATGGGGCGCATACAATATATATTTCAAACCCATATATTTAATAATACACTTCCAGGGGTAGGTCAACATAAAGGTAGCACCCAATTTCTTTGTCTCATCTTTCATTGCAAGAAATAACTTGTCCCTTTCATGAGTTAATTTTGTTACATCATGATATAACCAATTTTTTTGGCCACAAAATTGTGAAACAGAGCTTTTGAAAACTAATCTCATTATAGAATTAAGGCAGTAGAGTTTTCTACCACAGGCTGGCGAAGTAAATGCTTCAACACTCAAAGGGATGCTATGAGCAACACAGCACTTACCTCGCCAGCCTGCAGTAGAAACCTTAATTGCCGTTTAATAAAACCCAATGAGGGGCATAATCGAAAGGGATGTCTAAGTCCATTTTCGTCCAAGTCGCAAGTCATCCAAAGTAAAAAACAGCCTAGGACACATTTTCGAAAAATACGTCCAAAATTTTTTTTTTGTTTTGAAAATCGTCTTAACTATACGTCCTGCCGATCTGATCGCCCAAGTCTCTAACCCGTCCATCTTTATACCACATTTTCGTCCAACTTTTCATCCAAGTCAAAAACGCCTAGAACAAGCCCTGTTGGACGTGAGAGGGGTCTGCAAAAGTGATGGACTGAACACCCAGACATGGCACCTAAATAGTGGGGTACCTTACAGGGCACTGCTGTGAACTTCACAAAAAGGGTGCCATGTTATCATCTCACTACAGCTCCCTTATAGGTCATGGTGAGCCCCCCAAATCCCCTAGACTCACTTATCTACTACCCTAATATCCCTGCAGGAGCCACTTATATGCCAGTAAAAAAGGGTTTCGGGGGGTGTATAGGGGAGTACACATGTTTAAGTATCAATGCAGTGATTACAGGGGCTTATGGGCAAGGGTCCTCCTCTCCATGAGTCCCTAAACCACTCTCAAGACGGCTTAAGCAGCCTCTGTGCTGGACGACTAGGCTTTCCTAGCCAGGCTGCCAGGTGATGATGGTCTGGAGGCTGAATTTTAAAGGTGTGATTAATATTTTTATGAGGGTGGGGGGTCAGTGATCACTGGGGTAGTGTGTGTGTGGGGGTCTGTTTTATGTATTTGCAGTGCTTATCTGGTGACTTTAGGTGGTCTTTTGTGGTCTGTCACAACGTCCAAGTTCCATCAATTCTGGACTGTATAACTTTCAGTTATACATGCTGTACGACTAAGTCTAAACTGGCCCACGTCCCACCCAACTCCCGCCCTTGACACTCCTCCTAAATCGCCCCATATAGCTTTGGTCGTTCAGCGGCACTATGAGGTCCTAGGTCATTTAGAAATATGTCCAAAACCCGTTTTTATTATCAGCACTTGGACGTATTTGGACAATGTTCGTCCAAGTGCCGACTTAGGCCGTTTATTGGACATTTTTCTCTTTCGATTATGAGCCCCATAGTAAATAACGAAAATCATATTTTATCTCTAAGCAAAATAGCCTCTGCACACCTTATCTGACGAAAACTGAAACTAAAAACCACAGTGCTTTTACGATGGCTGACTTAGTGCCACATTTGGAATGACAGCTGTTGTCATATCTCTACAGAAAGGCTAATTTCTAAGGAGCTTATCATCCCAAATTTACAGACTTACCGTAAATTCCTGCTATACCTTTGTATCAAAAGTAGGATTGCAAATCGATTAAAATTTTTAATCACACGATTAATCGCATAAAGCGCCCCTTGTACAATGCAATATAGAGATAGCAAATGTAAATTCTCAAAACTGACATATTTCAATTACTAAATTAAAAATAAAATCATTTATCTTATCTTTGTTGTCTAGTGATTTTATCTTTCTAATTTCTCATTCCTTTACTCTGGTGCTGCTTATCTGTATATGCAGCCCAGTTCTATGCTGTCATCTCTGTTTTCAGGGCCTCCTCTCTACTTTTTTCTCCTCCTTCACTTCTTGCTCTATACCAATCTTTCACATTTAAATTTTCTTCCATTTTTGTTCCTTAACATAAGAACATAAGAACATAAGCAGTGCCTCCGCCGGGTCAGACCATAGGTCCATCCCGCCCAGCAGTCCGCTCCCGCGGCGGCCCGAACAGGTCACGGCCTGTCTGAGTCACCAGAAGGGGCCCCCTTGCCACCTTGGTTTCCCATTGAGTCCTATCTTCCCATCGAAGTCCTAACCCTCCGGTCTTGCACATGCACGACCTGGTTGGATTTCTATACTTATTACCTGGTTAGCTTTCTATACCTGTGTTACATCCCAGCACCTCTCTCAGTATCCCACGATCCCCCTATCCCTCAGGAATCCGTCCAATCCCTGTTTGAATCCTTGTACCGTACTCTGCCTGATCACTTCCTCCGGTAGCGCATTCCAAGTGTCCACAACCCTTTGGGTGAAAAAAAACTTCCTTGCATTTGTTCTGAACCTATCTCCCTTCAGTTTCTCCGAATGCCCCCTCGTGCCTGTTGACCCCTTCAATCTGAAGAATCTGTCCCTTTCCACCTTCTCTATGCCCCTCATGATCTTGAAGGTCTCTATCATATCTCCCCTGAGCCTCCTTTTTTCCAGAGAGAAGAGCCCCAGCCTATCCAACCTCTCGGCGTATGGGCAGTGTTCCAGCCCTCTTACCAGTTTCGTTGCTCTCCTTTGGACTCTCTCAAGTACCGCCATGTCCTTTTTGAGGTACGGCGACCAATATTGAACGCAGTATTCCAGATGTGGACGCACCATCGCTCGATACAATGGCATGATGACTTCCCGCGTCCTGGTTGTTATGCCCCTCTTTATGATGCCCAGCATCCTGTTGGCTTTTTTCGAGGCTGCTGCGCACTGTGCAGATGGCTTCAGTGATGCATCCACCAGCACACCCAAGTCTCTCTCAAGACTGCTGTCTCCCAACAATGCCCCCCCCCAATTTGTAGTTGAACAACGGGTTCTTTTTCCCTATATGCATGACCTTGCATTTTTCCACGTTAAAGCGCATTTGCCATTTGTTTGCCCAGTCTTCCAGTTTGTCCAGGTCCCTTTGCAGGTCCTTCATCTCAAATCTAGTTTTCATGTCTTCCAATCACTTCCCTTCTTCTTCATTCATGGACAGCATCTCCTCCCTTCTCTCTTTCTTTCCCCTCCCTCCCAGGGGCACAATTTCCTCCCATCTCTTTTCTCTTACCTTCCCCTCTTCTCTATAAGCATAATTTTCTCCATTCTCTCTTCTTTCCCTTTCCTCTCCTCTCTGCATGTGTTCTCTCCTTCCATCTCCCCTTTCCTCCTCTCCATGGGCACCATCTCTTCACATCCCTCCATCCATGGTCCAACATTTCTACCCTTCTCTCTACCACCACTTTCACAATTTCTCCCCTCCATCCATGTTTACCATCTTCCTTCTTTGTTTCTCCATCCTCTATTTCCAGAATCTCTCCCTCTCAAAAATCCTCCCCCCAGCCCACATCTCTCCATCTTCTTCTGGCACCTCATCCTGAACTTCTGATCCTTCACATTCCCCCCTCCCCCCCCCCCCCCCGTCCACTTGTTCTCTTACTGTCCTACCTGCCCGTCGAATACCTGCTTCTCTCACCCACCCAAAGCCTCTCTCTCTCTCTACCGGCCATCCCATGTTTCTTTTCTACTCACTACCCCAGGCCCCACCTCCCAGTCAGAAATCTGCTTTCTCCCCCCCTCCAGATGCAGCATCATTTTCCCCCTCATCCTCCACCCTTGCCCCGCTATTAATTCCATTGCCCCTTTCCCCAGGCATCTCTCTAACCTTCTGGTTCCTTCTTTGCGGTGTTAGTGATTAAAGCAGGGCACCGCCAGTCAGCTATAGTGGGTCCTTTCTCTGACATAACTTCCTCTTCCTGTGAAGGTGGGACCCACCAGAAATAAAACCTGTGGGTAGTGGCATAGTGAGGGAGATCGGCACCTGGGGCGGTGGCACCCAGCATCGCTACACCGTGTGCCCCACTCTTCCCTGTGGCTTGAGCACCCTCCAGCCCCCACATACATCTTGAAATTTTCACCGGCAAGGGCAGCATCTTCCACTTGCTGCTCGTGATGGCTTCAGCTCCCTTCTGACACGGCCGTGTTGAAAGAGGACTGCACCTTAACTTTGGTCTTTGATCCAAAAAAAGCTGGACTCTCCTTGCTACTATTTGTCTACAGCACCTTTATTCAGCTAAGTAACTGGAGGGACAAGTGACTAATTTTTTCATTCTCTGTTCAGGTCAGTGGGTTAGGCATTCGGGGCAATCCAGGACAGTGAACTTTCTGTCTTCCACTTTTATATATATTTATTTATTACACACTGTTTGAACTTGACTTGCACTTTAAAGCACACAGGAGTATCCAGATGATGGTGTACGGCTGGCAGTGAGTGGTAATCTCTGCTCAGTGTTTGCTGGCTTTGCTATTCTAAGCACCAGAGCTGCTCTTTGAGTCGCTCTTTAAAGCTTTCAAACTCATGGTGAGGGTGCTCCATATCTTAAAAACTTAGATTTGAGGTTTATATATTTTTGGTGGAATCTAGGGAGTTAACTTTCCTGCAATGCTCTAGGGCAGGGGTAGGGAACTCCGGTCCTCGAGAGCCATATTCCAGTCGGGTTTTCAGGATTTCCCCAATGAATATGCATTGAAACAGTGCATGCAAATAGATCTCATGTATATTCATTGGGGGAAATCCTGAAAACCCGACTGAAATACGGCTATCGAGGACCGGAGTTCCCTACCCCTGCTCTAGGGCACACCCAACTTATATTTTGGTGTCCTTTAATTGTATGTTGAACATTTGTTTGACATCAGTTATTATTTATTTTTAGCATTTATATACCACTTAACACCTAAGTGGTGTAGTTCAGGTACTCAAGCATTTTTCCTATCTGTCCTGGCAGGCTCACACTCTATCTAATGTACCTGGGGCAATGGGGGATTAACCTCCTATTTACACATGCTATTTAAGAGTTTTAGCATGTGTTTAGCGTGCGCTAACCGCTAACGCGTCTATAGACTAACATACACGCGTTAGCATTTAGCGCATGGTTAGCGTGAGCTAATATTTAGTGTGTGCGAAAAAGCATAACGAACCTTAGTAAAAGGAGCCCTAAGTGACTTGCCCAGGGTCACAAGGAACAGTGTGGGATACGAGCCCACAACCTCAGGGTTCTGAGGCTGTAGCTCTAAGCAGTGCACCATACACTCCCTACATGTAACCTGCTCAGAACTGTGGATGTAGTGGGCTATAAAATGTATAAATACAGAGAATTTGTACATCATAGTTGCTAACCTTCATATCAAAGATGGAGCTTCATGATCATGATGATCTAATCTGTTATTTATATTAAAAGTTAGGGTAGGCTGTATGCCATATCTGTATATCTGATGTGCACTTTTTTTTTTCAAATACTTTTGCTATATGAAAATACACTGAAGAGATTCATTTAAAATTGATGCTATATGTATCATGTTATGTCTTGAAGAAGCCACAATCGAAATATTCTTTCTATCAATAAGGGCGCTAGTGCTATCAGTAAATGTGAAAAAAATGCTAGAAATGTACAAATTTCTTTCTGTTTCAATGTTAAATGTTTTCTTGCAAAGGGAATAACATGTAACTGTAATAATGATTCATTTTCCCAGTTAAGGAATATGGCCACTGGGTGCCACTATTGTTTCTCACTCTAAAAGGACAATTTAAAACCTACTGTTTTCTAGAGAAGTAAGAAATAAAATGTATGCCAAATAACTTAACTTGTACAGTTATCTACAGCCACTAAAAGTATGAAGATTGTATATGAGGCAAACATAACTGCAGGTTAGAATTTTTTAATGTGAAAAAATTATAGCATCCAAATATATTAATGTTGGCTTACATAGAACCTGCCTTTTTCACATTATGCATTTTTGAACTTCTGGGGGAGGAGAGAGTGTGGGTTCAAACCCATGTTGCTTTCATTCCTTTCATTCATTCAATTTTCTATACTGTTCTCTCAGGGGAGCTCAGAACAGTTTACATGTATGTAATCAGGTACTCAAGCATTTTTCCCTGTGGGCTCACAGTCTATCTAATGTACGTATCTATCTATTGTGAACCTGGGCAAGTCACTTAGGGCTCCTTTTACAAAGGTGCGCTAGGGCCTTAACGCATGCAATAGTGCGCGTTAAATTCCCAAGCGCGCTAGCCACTACCACCTCCTTTTTAGGATGCGGTAGATTTTCGGCTACCGCGCTAGAGTGCCAATAATCAAAACATTTTTTTTGACGTATCCACAAACTTTTTAGGCCTCTGAATCTCGCTGTGCTCCCAAAGCAGAAAGGGGCATTTTTGGAGGAGTGGTTAGGGCAGAATGTGGGGCGGGATGTGGGCCGACCTAGACTTAAGTCGTACTGCAGGGATAATCGAAAGTTGTATGAGGCTGCATGGACGGAACTTATACGTTGTGACTTAGGCGATCTAAAATCAGGTCTAAAGTAGAGAATGACATGGTGACAAAATTCATCACCGTTCCCGTCCCCGCGGATAACCGCGGGAAATAATCCCATGTCATTTTCTAGTGTCTATTTCAACCTCAGTCCTTCTACACCAGCATTCTTCAAAGCAAAGCTTGAGGGTCAGTGGTTGTGGCCATTCATACTCTGATTCTTATGTGAGCCAAGGATAATGAAGCCATTGTGACATCAATGATGTGATTGGTTCTTAGGCTGTGGTGGAATGAGGCATTATGACATCACAATATCTGCTCTGGATACCAGAGACTGTCATTCTTTAGTGTCTATCTCAACCTCAGTCCTTCTACACCAGTATTCTTCAAAGCAAAGCTTGAGGGTCAGTGGTTGTGGCCATTCATACTCTGATTCTTCCCTCTTTCCTTAAAGAATGACATGAAGATGGTTTCCCGCGGTTATCCGCGGGGACGGGAACGGTGATGAATTTTGTCACCATGTCATTCTCTAGTCTAAAGTATCCAAAGTGACCAGATAGCCACTGCAGACACACACTCCCCCCCGTGTTCACTGACCCCCTGACACCACCATGAAGCTCAGAATAAAAAAGTACAAACCTGCCTCTGGAATATCAGCACCTAGTATAGGACAGCCTAGTAGAGCTGCATAGAAGTGGCTTAAGTAGTCTAGGGCAGTGTTTTCAACCTTTTTACACCTATGGACTGGCAGAAATAAAAGAATTATTCTGTGGACCGGCATCGGTTCGTGGACCGGCGGTTAAAGAACACTGGGCTAAGTTGTGGGCCAGACCCCGCCCCATAATAGTACTAATTGCACCTTGCATGTCCCGTGTCTCATCTGGAAGCCTTTGACGTTGCAAAGTCAGAGAGAAGGCTTCCAGTTCAGGAGCAGGATGCCCGTAGGAGCCACTGCCCGTGGCTTTGTGCACTGAATCAGTTAGGAAGAGGGAGCTGGCTCGAAGATAACGCCGCATCGATCGCACCGTGGACCGGCGGTTGAAAAACACTGTTTTGGGCCTGATGCACGTGCTGGCCCTGTGGACCGGCAGGAAATTTCTGTGGACCGGCACTGGTCCATGGACTGGTGGTTGAAGAACACTGGTCTAGGGAGTGGACTAGTGAACCATAGAGAGGAGGACCCAGCCCATAAGCCACTCTAATCACTACATTAATGGTGGAATATGTAAGCCCACCCAAACCCCCCAAAACCCAACTATACTGCCAAATAGATGCCACTTGTAGCCATAAGGGCTATTGGGGTTGGTGTTATGGGGGGTCTCATCATTACTTATATGGGAGTTGTGCTGAGATATTTATATGGCACCCTTTTTGTGAAATTCACAGCAGTGCCCTATAAGGTGCCCCACTGCTCTCTTGCCATTTCTGGGTGGCCAGTCCATCACAATGCTAGCCCCTCCCATGTCCAAAAGGTCTTGTTCTGGGCGTTTGGGACTTGGATGAATATTTGGACGAGAATGTGGTACACTTCTCCCTCGTCATTCGCGGGGGATATGGGCAGAGCCGGACCGCGAATGCCGAAAAACCATGATTATCCGGCTCTAACCCACCCCCACCTCCCTGCCACCTTCCCGGCCTTACCTGGTGGTCTAGAGGGCTTTCGGGGCAGGAGCGATCTTCCTACGCTCTTTCCCCGTGCAGATCGCCATCAGGAAATGGCTGTAGGGAGTTCCCGACGTAGTCTCGAGAGACTACGGGAACTCCCAGCAGCCATTTCCTCATGGCGATCTGCACGGGGCAGGAGCGTAGGAAGATTGCTCCTGCCCCGAAAGCCCTCTAGATCACCAGGTAAGGCCGGGAAGGTGGCAGGGAGGTGGGGGTGGGTTAGAGCCGGATAATCATGGTTTTTCGGCATTCGCGGTCCGGCTCTGCCCATATCCCCCGCGAATGACGAGGGAGAAGTGTACCACAGACCACCAGGTGTACCTCTAGACCACCAGGTAAGGCTGGGAAGGCGGCAGGGAGGAAAAAAAGATGGATCTTTTTTACATTAAGACTGGTTTTTTTATTTTCCCCCTCCCCAGAAAAAAATCGCAATTATATGAAACCGCGAGTACAGGAACCGCGAATGGGGAGGGGGAAGTGTATAAAGATAGATAACACAGCAGTCTGGCAATCAAACCCCTGGACGTATAGATGAACAGTTTTCAAAAAAAGTATACTTTAGAAGTATTTTTCGAGAATGGACATTTGTGTCCTGACGACTTTGGACGACTAGTGCCCTATGTCCAAATCAGACTTATACACATGCTTTGATTATGGCCCTCTACCTGTCAAGTAAAAATACTTTTTGTATCATGTCCTGTTTTCTTGTTGAAGCTTTGAGACCTGGTGTCACTATTTAAAAGTGCATAACTTTTTTTTTTCTTAATGGGAACAGGCATTGCGTGAGTGCAACATGCACATCATCTGTGTCCATTAAAAAAAAAAAAAAAGGTTTCCTGCCTTGAACAGCTGAGTGACAGGAGGCTGTTTCAGGGCATCCCCTGCCTCTCAGCTGCTTGGGTTTCCCCTGCCGGCTCTGCGCATGCGATTCATCAGCGGGATTGGATGGTGATTATGCATGCAAACTTGTTTGAGCATCGGTTGCTCTTTTGGAATTGGTCAAAAATCGGACCGCAGCGGACCCTCTAGATGTGTAGTACATCTAGGCCTTAATCCCCATAGTTTCACTTTAGAATGAACCCTTCAGTACTTTTGGATAAATGGGCAGGATATTCAGTGGGGGAAACGGGAGAACTCTTCTTACATTCTGAGTTTTGAGGGGCAAGAAAAGACTCACATCAGGGTCCTACATTCATTGGAGGCTTTATGTGGCTCCTAGCACTTTTACCCTCCTTTTTCGCTTTCCATTCACCCCAAGAAATCAGGTACAGTCGAAGTTTTACCTGTGTATACAAAAATCTAGTCCTTATCAGGTTATGCAAAGCAGATAAGAATTGTTCTCTTCACAGCCAAAAATAAGTATAACTCTAACATTGTCTTCATCAACTGAGAACTCTCTTTGGTCAAGATGTCAGGAATTCTTAACGTGACCATTTATTTTTTTCATCAAAATGGGACATCTATTAATATTCAGTCCCGCCCCCCCAACCCCACCCCAGCCACACCCCCAATCCCGCCCTAGCCCCGCCCCAGCTCCGTCCCAATTTCTTCCATTCATTTTTCATGTACACATAATATCTTATTAATTCATAATGGTAACCATAAAATTTTTTAAAAACCACAAAGCATACTATACGCAGAGAAAATGTTAATTATCATTTATATTTGGGGGTTTTCAAAGATGTCAAGGCAGATGACTTTAAAATATGCAATGTCACCTTAGTAACTATAGAAAAATAGACAAATATAGTACAGATATAAATTCTCAAAACAGACACATTTTGATAACTAAATTGAAAATAAAATCATTTTTCCTACCTTTGCTGTCTGGTGATTTCATGAGTCTCTTGTTGGTTTCCTTCTGACTGTGCATCCTTTCTTTCATTTCTTTCTTTCTGCACTCAGGCCCAAGAGTTGTCCCTTTCTATTCCCTCCCTCCTTCCTTCCTATGTCCTCAGTGCCCTCAGTGCTTCCTTCCTATGTCCTTAGTGCCCCTTCCTATATCCTTAGTGTCTTCGGTGTTGCCTTCCTATATTTCCCTCACTGCCTTCCAGTCTTTGTCTCCACCCCCTCCCCTATGCTCTGGCATCTCTCTCTTCTCCTTTCCTTCCTTCCCACTCCACCCCATGGTTTGGCATCTCTATCTCCTTCACATCTCTCTCCTCTCTTTCCATCTCCCCCTCCCACTCCATTATCTGGCATCTCTTCTTCCTTTCTCTCCTTCCTTCCTCCTGGTCTGGCATCTGTCTCCTCCCCCTCCCTTCACATACCCTGACATCTTTCCCCCCCTCCATGGTCTGGTAGCTCCTTTCCTTTCCCTCCCTCACATAGTCTCTCCTCTCCCTTCCCTGGTCTTCCTTCTCCCCTCTCTCTCCCCAATTGGGTGCAGCAAGAGCACTTCCTTTCTCCTATCCCCTCCCCAATTGGGTGCAGCAGCAGCACTTCTCTTCCCCTATCCCCTCCCCAACTGGGTGCAGTAGCAGCTTTTTTCTTCCCCTCTCCCCCCCTTGGGTGCAGCAGCAGCAGCTTTTCTCTTCCCCCCTCGGGTGCAGCAGCTTTTCTCTTCCCCCTCCCCCCTTGGGTGCAGCAGCATCATTTCTCTTCCCATCCCTCCCAAGAGCAGAGTCGCAAGCTTCCCTCCAACGCTGACCTATCTTCCACAGGTCAGCGACAGAGGGAAGCTTACAACTTACTGCTCTTCCTTGCTTCGGGCCTTCCTCGTTGCCAGGTCCTGTCTTCACTGAAACAGAAAGTAGGCAGGAGTCGGACCCAGCAGCAAGGAAGGCCCGAAGCAAGTTGTAAGCTTTCCTCCGTGTCTCTCTTAGCTTCCCTCCGTCGCTGCCTGTAGTGAACTCCTGCTCTGAGGCTCGAATGTGTGCATGCCGGCTTCCCTTCTCTTCTCCTCCCCTGCCTCCCCCCCCCGGGACGTAACTTGCGGTTTGGGAGGGAAGAGAAGGGAAGCTGGCACACACACATTAGAGCCCCAGACCGTGGGTTCAATTTGAATTCTGGAGTCAGCCCGGGAAGGAACATCGACAGCAGCAGCAGGATTAGGGCGCGGAGAACATGGCGGCAAGCAGGCACAGAGAACACTGGGGGGGTTTGGCACTGGACCGACCATCCCCTTGTCCCCGCGCACAGCTTCAGGATGCTGTCCCTGAAAACGGGACATTTAAGCGTCCCGAAGCGGTGGCTCGGGACAACGGGACGGTCGGTCCAATAACGGGACTGTCCCATTGAAAACGGGACGTATGGACCTTAGGAATTCTATTCTGTATTCCAGGGTTACAATCAACTCATCAGTCTTCTGACCAACAGCACTCTCCAGTGGTTTCTTTTCTCTCCTTCACATTCAGAAATTTCAGAAGTCTGGCCTGCAAGACTCCTCAGAGCATTTCTTTACTCTAACTCCCTCCTCAGTACTCGCAGGGTTTCTTGAGATTGAGAGAGACATCTGAAAAGGAACACTTCCAAACACTTCCTCACCTTTCTCTCTGGCTATCTGAGCCTGCAGGGGAATTGTTTTAATATCCAAAATGTTTTTATTTATCTGCCTTTTCTATCCTGTAGTACACTTGATTGCCGGCACTAAAACCCACATTACAAACTATACATTCATAAAAGAGGGGGTAAGTGAGGTTATGCATAAAAAGTAAATGTTTTCAGATGTAAAAAAAATTGCTTGTACAAAGAAAACAAATACAAATAAATGCACAATTCTCACACATACTGTATGTGCATAAAATCCCTGGTTGTGGGAATATGTGAAGAATTCTGTAGCTGGAAAAATACATGTACAAAACTCCATGGGTAGGAAATTAATAAACATAGCCTGTTTTTCATGTGCAGATTGAAAATAGACATGGAAGGACAAAATACGCATGGATCACACAGGTACCATCCCTACAACACATTCAGGACAATCACAGGTTTCTTCCCCATGGGAGGCTGAAGAACACCCAAATAAACCCTTAGAGGGGCATAATCGAAAGGGACGTCTAAGTCCGTTTACGTCCATTTCGCAAGTCGTCTAAAGTAAAAAACAGCTCAAGACACATTTTCGAAAGATACATCCAACTTTTTTTTCGTTTCGAAAATCGTCTAATTATACGTCCTGCCGATCTGATCGTCCAAGCCACTAAATCGTCCATCTTTATACCACATTTCCGTCCAACTTTCTGTCCAAGTCCAAAACGCCTAGAACAAGCCCTGTTGGACGTGGGAGGGGTCTGCAAAGTGATGGACTGCACACGCAGACATGTCACCTAAATAGTGGGGTACCTTACAGGGCACTGCTGTGAACTTCACAAAAAGGGTGCCATGTCTTCTCCTCCCTACAGCTCCTTTATAGGTCATGATGAGCCCCCCAAATCACCTCCAGAATCCCCTAGACCCACTTATCTACCACCCCAATAGCCCTTATGGCTGCAGGAACCATTTATATGCCAGTGCAAAAGGGTTTTGGGGGTGTATAGGGCAGTGCACATGTTTAAGTATCAATGCAGTGATTATAGGGGCTTATGGGCATGGGTCCTCTCTATAGGTCCCTAACCCACCCCCAAGATGACTTAAGCTACCTCTGTGCTGGACGACTAGGCTTTCCTATGCCAGACGGCCAGGTGATGATGGTCTGGAGGCTGAATTTTAAAGTTATGATTAAAATTTTTATGGGGGTGGGGTGATCACTGGGGTAGTGTGTGGGGGTCTGTTATATGTGTTTGCAGTGCTTATCTGGTGACTTTAGGTGGGTTTTTGTGACTTAGACCATGTTTTATATGGTCTAAGTCACAACGTCCAAGTTCCGTCTAGACTCTGTTGTAAAACTTTCGGTTATAAATGCTGTACGACTAAGTCTAAGCCGGCCCACATCCTGCCCAACTCCCGCCCTCAACACGCCTCCCGAAATGCCTCATTTAGCTGTGGTCGTTCAGCGGCACTATGAAGGCCTAGGTCATTTAGAAATACGTCCAAAACCTGTTTTTATTATCGGGACTTGGACGTTTTTGAGAAATGTTCGTCCAAATGCCGACAGGCCGGTTTTTGGACGTTTTTCTCTTTCGATTATGAGCCCCTTAACTCATACTCCAAACAACCAAATACTCTACACACACACATACACATACAATCATTCTTCCAATGCAAACACTCATAGACATGCCATGCGTCCTCACACCCATAATTCACATATGGCAAGCATATATGTCAGCTCTCATACTTCCTAATACATGTATTCATCTGCATGTCACTCATTCCCTACAAATAACTGCTAAATTAAAAAATGTCTTTGGAAATGTGAAACTCCATAAATTACACCCAATTTTGTTCAGATTGCTCTGGATTGTTGGTTTGTCAATGATCAATAAATCTTTTCTCATTTCACTAGTCTCTTCTATGTGTATTTTCCTTAAGAAGTCAATGTGAACAAGGATAGCAAAGGACTCCTGCCAATATAATACAGATACAGAATACTACAGAAGTGTGATATGGTAGTACCAGCAATGCTGTCTGATGAACCCTGCAGCATTCACATTCCAGAGGAAAAAGCATTCTGTCATCATGGAGAAAAGTGCATCTTGGGATATATTCTGACATAGGCAAAGAGAAGGAAAAAAGGTGTGCATATGGTAATCATGGGGCTAAGAAAAACAAGTTATTTAATTTAAAACAAAAAAAAAAACTGGTCAGTGAAAAAATACCACAAAATCTTTGTCATCTCCAAGTTCTAAGGCAAGGAGCATAAGATGTAAAATTTGTGCAAATGATACTTCCCTTTTAATTGTGAGGAAAAGGCTTGCACTGTCAATGAATCTGCTTTCAGATACTCAGCTTTTACATATCGGCACACAGAATGCTAACACCAAAAACACTGTATTGTACAGAAGTGCTGTTTCAGTTACAGGCTGAAGATTCTTTTGTGTACTATACAAGAATGAATGCATAACTGAGAGCTACTAATACAGGAAATGTAGTGATGGATTAGGCAATCACAAGACCGTGATGCATGGTACATAAGATAGATGGCATTCTTGGCAAAAACACTTTTGTACTGAGTCTTCCATTAGCATTTTCCTTTTTCTTTTTGTCTTCTAATTTCTTCTTTAATTCCATATAACAACCCAGAGCAACCCTCAAAGGAAAAACAAATCTATACTGCCTGAATAAGTAAAAGCCATAGTTCAGTCTATAAGATAACTAGGGCTTGACAAATGCACTGAATTAGCACAAACTATCCTTATTGAAATATTTAATTTCAGCCATACGTAAATGAATATTTTCTTTATGTGCTAAAAATACACAGCTACATTATTTAAAAGCACTTAGGGCATAGTTATCAACATGGGCTATCATTAAGATGTGTTATTTTACTGTAAACCCCACAAAAACAAGCCTCATGCACGCACGGGTACAAGAAAAAGTGGAGAAGATAGCCTGGATGCTACCAGGTTTATTATAAAGATCGAATCATAACATTGAGAAAATAATATAAACAAATACAATAAATAATATCAAATAGTCTCTGGTTAATGCTAGTCCATAAGGCAAAAATGCCCATATTAGCCAAAACTGGTTTGGGGTGCAATATACAAAAAAACAAAAGGAATTGACCCCAAAATATCCACAAAGAAGAAAATCCAGAGAAAACCAAAAAAAAACTCTGTGGAGTGACGATGTTCCTAAATGGACTTTATTTGAAAGTGTCAAAGTTCCAAAGGTACACCAAAATCATCCATATAAAATAATTTCATCCACATAAAAGTAAATCATCCACATAAGAGCCTTGAAGGACCTAGTCCGCTAGAAATACAGGACCCAACATGGTCCGTGTTTTGACAAAAAGTCTTCTTCAGGGGTCCCTGGGGGTCCTATAAAGGTGAGTACGTGGGAAACAATTATATGGTGAGCTGGAAGTAAGACACTGCTTGCATTTGCACTTCCGGCTCACCACACAATTGTTTCCTATGTACTTACCTTTATAGGACCCCCAGGGACCCCTGAAGAAGACTTTTTGTCGAAACACGGACCGTGTTGGGTCCTGTATCCCTAGCAGACTAGGTCCTTTAAGGCTCTTATGTGGATGATTTCAGTGTACCTTTGACACTTTCAAATAAAGTCCATTTAGGAACATCGTCACTCCACAGAGTTTTTTTTTAATTTTCTTGGGGTGCAATATAGCCATTTGCACCAGCAGATGATATTAAAAGGTCCTAAACTGGTGCTAGTCAGTAAGGCGATGTCATCTGTATGAGTCAAAATGGTCCTGTGGTGCAGAAAACCAAAATGCTGGAGCACTATATGGCAGTGCTTTAGAACTGAAGTAGGTAGAACCCTACGTACAGTGGAAATGCCTTCAATGGGCTCCACTGCTGAAGAAATGTGTACTAAAACATACATTCCACTCTATTCAAATGGTGTGAGTTAAATCACCCCCCCCCCCCTAAAGACCTAATCTTAGGTAATTTGATCCCAGATCCTCAGAGACAACACATTAGGCTCAAACTTTTCATCTACCTAGTGATTAGCTCCTCCCTATCATCCAGTAGTCCATTTCTAATCCAGTTTGTTACTGTAGGATCTACACCCAGGTTGCTCATTTTATTCCTGATCCTCCTATGTGCAAAGGCCTTGCTGAAATCTGTGTGGCTCACTGGTTGAGCTGCTGCCTCCGCACCCGGAGGTTGTGCGATCATATCCTAGTGCTGCTCCTTGTGACCCTGGGCATGTCACTTAATCCTCCAGTGCCATTCTAATCCAGTTTGCTACTGTAGGACCTATGCCCAGGTTGCTTATTTTATTCCTGATCCTCCTATGTGCAAAGGCCTTGCTGAAATCGTTATGCAGGTAAAATGATTCAATACGAGTGCACTTGCTGTCCGAAGTAAAAGATTTGAAAGACACCAATGCTAAGTAACTAGATATCGATGCATAAAATGGAACCTGCTGTACAACGGCATGAGCTATCAGTGATAAAATCATAATGATAGCCCACGTTGATAGCCCTTACTTGGCTAGCAGCAACTCTTACCTACAAACTTGTAAGTGCTTCTGATTCTGTTCAGTCACTGATTATCATCAGATAATACAGCCAGTGGCGTAGTAAGGGTAGGAGGCGCCTGGGGCGGTGGTGCTCCTCTGTGCCCTCCTCTCCACTCCTCTTTCCCACCCACCCCCACTCTTTCCCGACCCATTCCACACTTACGCTCTCCCTCCCCACCCCCTATACCTCTAAATCTTCGCCAGCGCAAGTGGCTTCTGCAGCATGTTCCTTGTGCCAGCATTAGATTTCCCTCTGATGTCATTCCTGCCCTGTGACCCGGAAGTAATTCAAGGGGAACCAAGCTGGTGTGAGCAACAGGCAAAAGCTGTTCATGCTAGCGAAAATAATAGAAAGGTATGGGGTGGGGGGAGGGTTGGAGCGAGCATGACAGAGAAGTACCTGAACCCCTACTAACTCGGTGCCCAGGGCGGTCCGCACCCCCCTTACTATGCCACTGAATATAGCTGAGGATCAGTGCAGACTGCCCCATTGCTACCTGGATACTAGTGGGTCTGACCATGAGTGGTTCCTAAAGCTGCCTGCTTAGCAGCAATTTTCAATCTGCTAACCAGAGAAGTATCCAGATACAGTGAGGACAGTAAAAAGCCTGTTCTAACATCTCCAGTTAACTATATGACTATTGCGACTGTCCTGCTGACTTTTCGATTACGGCTGCCAGACGACTAACCCCCCTCTTTTACAAAGGTGTGCTATGCTTTTTAGCGTGCGCTATACACACGCTATACGCTAATGCGTGCATGTTATCCTATGGATGCGTTAGCGATTAGAACATGCGTTGATTTAGCTTGCGCTAAATGTGCACTAAAACACTTAGCGCACCTTTGTAAAAGAGGGCCTAAGTGTAGGTCGGCCCACATCCTGCCACCTCCCGCCCTACCCACTCCTCCAAAAATACCTCTTTGTGCTCTGGGTGCACAAAGGCAGTGAAAAGGCCTAAGCTGGTTTTAGACCGAGCTCTCAAGCAAAAGATAAGTTCTAAGTCACTTTTAGTGACGGTTTTGAGTCATTTTGCATTTAAAAGTGTGACCCAGCCTTTTATTTCACTATTTATTTGTCTATTTACTTACAACACAATATAGAGCCAGAGTGATCCCCATGGGAGGTTTTTATGCCGATGAGGTTCCCCGCCTGAACACCTTTGCCACTGCTGTAGCGGTGGGAGGGCTTTGTCTGAGGCTTTTCCTCCCCGTGGGGTACCTTTTAGCTCATGTTGTAGTGTGTTTGCCTTCCACTACATTGTTGTGAAAGTGTTTGTTGACGCATTTCAGATTTTTCACATATTCTGAGTTTGAACACTTTAGATACGTCTAAAACCATGTTCGATTATTAGTACTTTATCGATAGTTTTTCAGCTGTGGTGGCTGGTATTTGAAGAAAACACTGACTGCTCCGGCTGAATATTGACCCAACATTATAAATTTCTAGGAAAGAATTGTCCTTCCATAGTTTGACAGTACCAGTTGAAATACAAGCATTTTGTTCCAAATCCTATATATGGCACCCAAAAAAATGAGTGTTAAACGCTATTCTACAAGCAGTACTGCAGGTTGGACACTGTTTATAGAATAGCATGAAGCTCTGGGATCCATGCCTAAATTTTAGGTGCAGGGATTTACATCAAATAAAATGGTTTAAATCCATGCGCCTACTTTAGGTGTGCATCTTCTGCATTCTCTAACACTGTGTACAAATTGTTGGAATGGCCATGGTCCCGCCCCCTTTTTGGATCAACGCACAAGAATTTATGTGCATATAAATTCTTATTACTGGCAATTAGCATTAATTGATTAGCACCTAATTATTGGCACTAATTTGCTTATTTTTCAATTGAATTGTATAGACAAATTGGGCATGCATCCAAATTTGCATGCACAGTTTTGTGCACCATATATAGAATCTGCATAATTATCAATCAACTGCTAGGCTTCCTTTAAGGAATCATTATTAATAGCACCTAATCAAACTTAGGCGTTGCTAGGCGTCCTTGAGGTAGGCACTGGTATATTAGGGAGAAAACAATAAGGCAATTGATCCACCATAGAATCCAACATGGAACAGAAGACAATAAGCAGACTATATGGAGATAAAAGCTAGATTTAATCAAGGGGCTCCCAGGAACAGTGCCCAATGCGTTTTGCTGTTTGTCATTCACAATGGACCCAGGACTCTTGTTTTAGAGTTGGAGTAAGCTGTTTTTGGACACCAACTAATTTTTATTGTTGGTGGAAGCTGTATATAATTCCAGCTTGTTACATGTCCCTGAGGCAGCCTTCCTGGCAAAATGAATTGGGCATTGCTCCTGGGAGCACCATGATTAAATCTGGCTTTTATTTTCATTTGGCCTACTTATCCTCTTCTGTTCCACGCTGGTATATTTGGCTAAGTGTTACCTGGCCTAATTTACTGGCACCTAACTACAATGCCTACTGAAGTCTAAGTCAATATACCTATTCTCAGCCCATAACCAAACCTACTTTTCAAGTAGGAGTCAGAGGGCATCTCATAAGAACATATTCATAGGGGATCTGACTCAAGGGCTTCAAGGTAAAATAACACTATTCGCCGATGACGCCAAACTATGTAATATAGTAAGTGAATGCAGTTTACAGAATTATATGGCGCAGGACCTGCTTACATTGGAAAGTTGGTCCTCAACCTGGCAGCTAGGCTTCAATGCTAAGAAATGTAAGGTCATGCACCTCGGAAGCGGAAATCCATGCAGGACGTACTTCTTGAACGGAGAAACTTTAACTAGGACTTCAGCAGAACGAGATTTAGGAGTAATCATCAGTGCAGACATGAAAACTGCCAATCAAGTGGAGAAGGCTTCATCTAAGGCAAGGCAGATATTGGGTTGTATCAATAGAAGTTTCGTCAGCCGAAAGCCTGAAGTCATAATGCCGTTGTACAGGGCCATGGTGAGACCTCATCTGGAGTACTGTGTGCAATTCTGGAGGCCACATTACAGTAAAGATGTGCGCAGAATTGAATCGGTTCAACGGACGGCCACCAGGATGATCTCGGGGCTCAAGGGTCTCTCGTACGAAGAGAGACTGAACAAATTGCAGCTCTACACTCTTGAGGAACGTAGGGAGAGGGGAGATATGATCGAAACATTTAAGTACCTCACGGGACGTGTCGAAGTGGAAGATGATATTTTCTTTCTCAAGGGACCCTCGCCCACAAGAGGGCACCCGCTCAAACTCAGGGGCGGAAAATTTCATGGCGACACCAGAAAGTATTTCTTCACAGAGAGAGTGGTTGATCATTGGAACAAGCTTCCAGTGCAGGTGATCGAGGCAGACAGCGTGCCAGACTTTAAGAATAAATGGGATACCCATGTGGGATCCCTACGAGGGTCAAGATAAGGAAATTGGGTCATTAGGGCATAGACAGGGGGTGGGTAAGCAGAGTGGGCAGACTTGATGGGCTGTAGCCCTTTTCTGCCGTCATTTTCTATGTTTCTATGTTTCTATGACCAATGATCCATCAAGCCCAGTAGCCCATTCTCATGGTGACCAATCCAGGTCATTAGTACCTGGCCAAAACCCAAGGAGTAGCAATATTCCATGCCACCGATCCAGGGCAAGCAGTGTCTTCCCCATGTCTTTCTCAATAACAGACTATGGATTTTTCCTCCAGGAACTTGTCCAAACCTTTCGTAAAACCAACTACGCTATCCGCTCTTACCACAACCTCTGGCAACGCATTCCCAAGCTTAACTATTCTCTGAGTGAAAAAAATTTTCCTCCTATTGGTTTTAAAAGTATTTCCCTGTAACTTCATCGAGCGTCCCCCTAGTCTTTGCAATTTTTGACGGCGTGAAAAATCGATCCACTTTTATCCGTTCCACTCCGCTCATGATTTTGTAGATTTCAATCATATCTCCCCTCAGCCGTCTCTTATCCAAACTGAAGAGCCCTAACCTTTCTAGTCATGTGGATATCTGCATACAATCTAAACTAGCAATTAAAACATGATTTTTAATGGGTTTTTAATAGCGTGGTCAAGTACTACACCATTTAATCCATTAACAAACAATTAAAGTTGCATGCAAATTTTAGGCGTCGCTAGGCGCCTGTGATTAGGGCACCTAGCGGTGGCTAAACTAGGTGTCGTTTATAGAATCAGGCCCAGAATGGGAAGCGCTGGGGTTGGGATCAGCATTTATGCAGGTATTTTATAAAATTAGTCCATATGAGCCTATTTCTACTGGCAAATTCATGCACAGGGTTGCTCTTACCTAATTTCAGCTTTTGGGTAGGCTGTTTTATAAAAGTACATAATTCCTTTGTTTTCTATGTAGAAAAAAAAAAGTAACATACTATATCTGTCTGAGTCTTTCCTCCCCCAGTGCTCTCTTATAAAATTACCATCTAAGGAATTAGATTAAGGGCCCGTAATAGGAAAGGAATGGGGACTTGTATACTGCCTTTTTGTCACTTTGGCATTTCAAAGCGAACGGCACTGGAGGATTAAGTGACTTGCCCAGGGTCACAAAGAGCAGCACCAGGATATGATCGCACAACCTCTGGGTGTGGAGGCAGTAACTCAACCAGTGAGCCGCACAGATTTCAGCAAGGCCTTTGCACATAGGAGGATCAAGAATAAAATGAGCAACCTGGGCGCAGGTCCTACAGTAGCAAACTGGATTAGAAATGGACTACTGGATGATGGGGAGGAGTAGTAAGGGGAATTCACTCTGAGGAGTGGAAGGTGGAGTACCTCGGGGGTCCTTCCTGGGACCAGTTGCATTCAACATCCTTGGTGAACAATATTGTGGAAGGGTTAGAAGGAAAAGCTTGTCTTTTTGCAAATGAAACAAAATGAGAAGTGATGTTAAAAAACAAAGGAACAGCTGAATGCTTGGCAATTAAGCTTCAATGGAAAGAAGTGCAAATGATGCATATGGGTTGCAGAAATCCAAATGAATTGTGGTGGAAGGAGGATGAGGTACAGAGGCTGATGTGTACAGATCAGGAGAGAAACATAGGGGTGTTTGTGCCTGATGATTTCAAGGTAACAAAATGTGTAATAAGGTAGAGGTTAGAGACATTAAAACTATAGCCTGTACAGAGAGAAGCATAACCACCACCTGCAAAAAATGAAATTACATGATACAAGACTTCATACATAACCCCCGCTTTTACTAAGCCATAGTACTACTACTATGCCATAAAGTTCGAGCTATGGCGGCGTCTGTAGCTTTCCTCAGATCAACTCCTATTGAGGAAATCTGCAAGACTGCCACTTGGTCCTCGGTTCATACTTTCACCTCTCATTACTGTCTGGATACTTTATCCAGGAGGGATGGCCATTTTGGCCAATCTGTTTTGCAAAATCTTTTTTCTTAAATTGCCAACTTTCCCTCCATCCCATTTTCCTTAGCTTGGAGGTCACCCATGTGTGAGAATATGCTGCCTGCTTGTCCTGGGATAAAGCACAGTTACTTACCGTAACAGTTGTTATCCAGGGACAGCAGGCAGATATTCTCACATCCAATTTCTATAGCGCTGAAAGGCGTACGCTGCGGTTTCAATCACAGCCCAGAGTGCTAAATGCTCCAACGCTCATAGACTTCCTATGAGCGTCAGAACATTTAGTGCCCTGGGCAATGGTAGAAGCCTCTACCATGGCTTAGTGAAAGAGGGGAGGGGGTAAATTTGCGTATCCTAGAAAAGAGGAGGAAGAGGATAAAAAAATTATTTAAAAGTATTGATACCAAGAAATAAATCTTTTCCAAAACAACGAAAGCTGTAGAATTGGGAGATAATATACAAACCTACCAGGTAGTAAACTTGGGAGCAAGATCAGGAAATATTTTGTTCACAGAAAGGTGATGGATGCCTGGAATACCATCCCAGAGAAAGTAGTGGAGACAAAAAAGGCATGGAATAATCACAATAGATTCCTTAATGGCAAAAAGATGTAAACAAAGCTTTGGGGTAACCTACATAACATGGAGGCATAATCTAAAGGTCAGTGTAGGGGCTGAGAACCAAGGAAGACAGGTTCAAATCCCCTTGCTGCTCCTTGTGATCTTTCGTACTAATTTAGAGGTCTATATTCAGCATGATTTCATGGGGAAAGAGAAGCTTCTGCCCATTTAAACTTCACTGAGTGCGCCAACCACTGATATTCAGCACTACTTAACTGGTCAATGCCACTGAATATCAGCTCTTATTACTTCATAAATGGATATTTTTCTCAATTGAGGAGGGTAAATAGTTGGATGCTGCAGGGATCTGTACTGGTGCTATTTAACTTATTTATAAATGATCTAGAAATTAGAACGATGAGTGAGGTGACTAAATTAACAGATGACACTAAACTGTTCAAAGTTGTTAAAATGCATACAGACTGTGAAAAATTGCAGGCAGACCTTAGGAAATTAGAATACTGGGCATCCAAATGACATGACTCAAAGACAGTATCCTTTCATGCTGCCACGTCGACTTGGTAAAACTTTGTAAAGGTATGTAGAGTGGACCATGTAGCCCTCTACAAATCTAACTTCTAACTTCAGAGAAATCAGTGGTTGCTTCCCACAATCAATGTATGCTGAAGAGATCACAAATCTAATCCATCTAGAGATAGAGGCCTTAGACACTGTCTTAACTTGCATAGCTTGACTGGTTAGTACAAAAAGATGATTTGAGACTTGAAAGTCATTAGTCATCTCCAGGTAATGGAGAAGAACTCTCCTCACGTTCAGTAACTTCAATACTTTGTCCCTCTTCTTTGACCCTGTTGCATGAAAGGTGGGTAACCACTTCCTGATTCACATGGAAAGCCAAAAGCACCTTTGGTAAAAAGGAAGGAACTGTGCGCATTGTAATCCCCACTTTAGTAACTTTGAGGAACAGCTCTCTGCAGAGGTGATCGCCACCAGGAACACTGTCTTGACTATGAGGACCAGTAAAGATGCCTACTGCAGCGGCTGAGGCCCTGTAGAACAATGTTAAGATTCCAGGATGGAAAAGTTGGTCTTACCAGGGGGTGCAACCTATGTGTCCCCTTTAGAAATCTGGTCACATCTGGAAGAGAGGCTAGAGAATCTTTTTCCACTGGAGACCTAAAGCATGAGAGCCCAGCTACCTGCACCTTAAGGGATCCAACTGCCAGCTCTTTCTTTAGGCCCATCTGCTAAAAGACCAGGACTACTGCAATTGGGGCTCTTAAGGGCTCCACATTGTCTTTGGCACATCAGTGCTGAAACATCTTCCAGACTTTAGCATTGACTGCAATGGTTGCTGGTTTCTTGGCTCTAAGAAATGTGGTCTCAGAACAGGATCCAACAATCCAACCTCTTCAATCTTCAGGCTGCGGAGAGGAATCACGATGGTGCCAGAGTAGGACACATCTGAAGAGGCTCCTGCATTGTGGGCATTTGTTTTTCTGTTTTTGATCAGACTTTTCCTTTACTGAGAAGTAATTTATCTGTTCGGAAATGCCTGAAAACAGAGGAGTGATCTTCCTGCCTCCTCTGCAACTTCATTATCGCATCAAACAGCTTTAACAACCTACACTATCTCTTTTGGAGCGGGTGGATCCGCAGACCGAGGTGGGCAGACCTTGGACTTGGACGGTGAAGTGTCGCTAAGCCTGATCGGTTCTGGTGTTCTTCTGCATTCTGGGATGACCTCAGGCATGCCAACAGTGCAGCAGGAAGTGTTGGAGTTGTGTTCTCCATCGGGGCTGTTGGTTTCACCCCTGACCCTGGAGGAAATTCAATCTCAGCCGAGATTCCAGCAACCGGCATTGGCAGTTGGAGGACTTGGTGTCCAGAGAGCGACAAGTGAGGAAATTGGAGTTCAAAGCTCTACAGAACAAGTTCTATCAGACACATTACCTCTTTTTCCACCTCTTAGCCTTTTGGTAAAACCAGCAGTGATAGACATGGAGGCGGTGTGGGAAGCTATTGAGAGCCTGTATCAGGTATGCACCTGTTTTATTTCCTTAACTCATAATACAGCAACACTGTTTAAAGCTTGTGAAGAAAAGATTCAACAGCAGACTATTAGAATAGACCAAGTAGAAAAATTTGTCTTAGACAAAAAAGTTTCTTCTAATCTTCAATCAAAGGACAAAAATGTATTAATAAGGAAAATTGAAAACTTGGAAAATGCCAATAGAAATTTAAACTTGAGATTGATCAACTTTCTGGTTTCCAGATTACAATCTCCTAAATAATTATTTCAGCTTTTCTTAACATCAGTCTTAAATTATCCTGAGGCTAATATTCCACCATTACAGAAGTTATATTATTTAAATTTACCTAAAGAAGGAAAAGATAAAGAGACAATACAACCTGGTAATTTGGATCTCACTGGGATATTAGAATCCTCACAAATTGAAATATCAGCAATGGCTACTATACTGGTGACTTTTGTCTTTATACAAGATAAAGAAGCTATGCTTGGTCTATTCTATAAGACTGAGAATGTTGAATTCTATGGTCACAAGATAACGATTTTTCCTGATGTTTCAAAGTGGACACAATCTAGGCAGAAAAAGTATTTGACTTATTGTCAATCAGTCTTAAGTTTAAGAGCTACCTTCCAATTTCGTTTCCTTGTAAATGTTGCATTACTTATCAGGCAAACAGATATATTTTTAATGATCCAGATCAATTGCAATATTTTCTGGAAGGCAAGGCTACCTCAAGAGCCCCAGACGCAACATGACATCCGTTAACCAGGCTATTAATAATTACACCAACAGATTTCTATAATTTCTTTTTGCATATTTCCTTACTTCAACTTCCCTTGAGAGTGTATGGTTCCTTATATGGTTCCTCTCTCTTTCATTTGTGGACTATAATCATAGTAATATAAAGTGAGATTGGGAAAGGATTATCTTTTCCCTTTTCTCATTTTGTTTTTCTTTGTTTGTAATTCTTCATTATATATATTCTATTTCCTTTTCAAAGTTCTTCATCTTTGATGTGAAATAAACAGAAAATAAAAAAAAATCTTCAGGCTGCCAGTCTGGTTAAAGCCGGAATGAGAACTCAGACCCCTCCTCCCCCCAGGATCACATGCTATGACCCCCAGGGAAAGGGAAAGTAAAGCAGCCGGCACCTAATAAGCCAAAGCGAACCACCGCGGGGCCAAACAGCCTGCACTCAATCACCTAATAAATCAGGCAGGAGGAACGGACCCCAGACTCTACAAATATTATTGCAGCTTGGCTAAACAGGGACAAAATGGTTGCCTTGCTAGCTGCAGACTGCTGCAACGAGAGTCTGGATCTTCTACCAGGCAGAATTACTCCAACTGAATGGGAACTCTTGGGCACCGAAAGCCTTTGGATACGAATTAAAAAACTCAAAAATAACAAAAAACACAGAGCAGAGCAGAAAAACACCTTCTCACCTTGCTTGCAGAAGGAGAAAACTGAGGAGACGGGAGTCAGCCCAATGAAGAAGGAGGTGGAGCTGAAAGATACAGATGACATCCTTCTGCAAACAACTTGCAACTTCACGGAGATATCCCTAGGGGTACAGGATTCTCAGATACATTGCCCCAGAAGAGCGGTTAACATAGCTGGTTTTTAAAAAGGTTTGGACAAGTTCCTGAGGAAAAGTCTATAGTCTGCTATTGAAATAGACAAAGAGGATGCTACTGCTTGCCCTGGATCAGTAGCATGGAATGTTGCTACTATTTGGGTGTTTGCCAGGTACATGTGACCTAGATTGGCCACTATGAAGACAGGATACTGGGCATTGGTCTGATCCAATAATACTGTTCTTATGAATATCAGTCTGTTAGATTGTATACCAGGAAAATTATTAAGTGCCTGAATGTAACTTGCCTTGAACTACTGAAAAAGGCATGAGCTAAATTCATGCACAATAAGTACTTCAGTTCAAAAGTACAGTGGAATGAATTTATTATGCTTCCAGAATGCAGAAAGTGGCAGTTACAACTCTAAATAAAGGCAATAGAGGAAACCTGTTTGGAATAACCGTTATAATCCTACTAATTTTACTTGTTATACTAGATAGTCCATTTTGGTCTTTATCTTCTACCGTTACTATATTATGTTAGTATGTCATTATGTTGGAATAGATGGTTGTGGACTAACTCCATTGCCTTCTCTTTTATAGGTCAAGGCACTTAAGCGTATCGGCATTACAGAACATATTTCAGCTTTCACTCAGTACAACAGATTGTTCTTCAGTATGTCATGTAGAGAGTAACCTTGAGTGTGCCATTCTTCAGGTTACTCATTTATCTCTTCGAACGTAATTCACACATTCTAGTTGAAGAGTTTTCAGCATGTTCTCTGAATAAACCTGGGCTTAAGACAAGAGGCCTTTAAAGAGTAGAGTCTGTGTATAATATGTCTGCGGCCCAGACAGATTGGAAGGACTGCAAGGGCAAGAGAGCCAGATATTAGCAAAGCAGAAATTAAGATTTGAACTGGCAAAATCACCATCCAGAAACCTGGGCAGTTCTCAGTCACATAAGTCTGTAAATAGTGGGGAAGCAGGTTAGAACATTTAAGGCAGGGTAGAATATCACAGGCATTTCATTTGCAGAAGATCCTGCGTAATGCATAGCTATCCTGGGACAGAGGAGAAATTGGGAACTAGGCTTATATCACAACAGTGAAATAATAATAATAATATGTATATCCAGTTGCTTGGGGCATAGGTGCCAGCTCTGTCGGTGCCCCAATATTTTTATGATCTACTTTATTAAATTTGGAGCTGAAATCTCCATGCTGAAGGGCAACAAAGGAAGGAAGTGTTTCTGTTTCCCAGTTACTGTTCCTGAATCCCTTTGTTTGCTATTGGCTAGAATTTATGATCAAAGGGCTACAAGAGGAAGAAGAAGGAGCTACTGTAACCAAAGTTGGAGATACTTTCTGTCTGCAGCAGATAGACAATGCAAGAAGACAGTCACATGACTTTATTGGCATGACCGTTTTTTTACACGTGTTACCACAATAATTACAGTATGTTTAGCAATTAAGGTTAAAAAGGAGAGAGAAGAAGAGTGAATTCTGCTGTGGAAGGTTGGAAGTAACAGAAAGAAGATGTAAGAAAGAGAGGGGCTGGCCGATATGGACATGCACTAGAAGTCGAGTTATGGGGGGAGGAATAGAGAGGTTCGGGAAGGTTTGAAGGGGATTGAAATAAGTTTCTGACAGGGAGAGAATTCTGCTGTGAAGGGCTGGAAGAGACAAAGTTGCTGAATGGGTAAGAGAGGCTGAGTAATGGGGATAGAGGCTGGGAGTGCAACTGTGGAACAGGGATAGAGGGAGCTAGGAAAGGATGAAGGAGATTGAGAAGAGCTACTGGCAAGGAAAGGAACAGGAAGGGATTACTGCATGGGAGAGGCATAGCCAGGTTTTGATGCCAGGGGGAGCAGACCACCAGTTAATGTTGGCTAGGCAACTGTGCCAATGATGTCACCCAGGTGCTGTGGCTGTGGTGGGCAATTAATGCAGGCTGCCTCTGCTATATCCTGCCTATGAAGAAACAGGAAGTTACACTAGGAGGTGGACACAACAGAGGTTCTGGGACTGATCAGATCAGGCACCTGCCTTAGGGTTATAAGACGTCCGGATTTACCTGGACATGTCCTCTTTTTAAAGGACTTCTCCGGGCGTCTGGATGGCTTTTCAAAACCCGGCACTTAGTCCAGATTTTGAAAAGCTTCCAGCTTGGGCCAAATTTTAATGCAATCCCTAATCCTATCTCAACTAGACTACTATAGTATAACATTAGTTCTTTGCTCTAAAATGATGTTATCATGCCCACAACTAGCTTAAAATGCAGCAGTAAGACTCATATATGGACTATGGAAATTGGAACACCTACAGCCTTACTATATAAAACTACATTGGCTGTCGATAACTGCAAGGATCAAGTTTAAATTAGGCATCACTGCCTTTAAGATCCTGAGAGTGAATGGCCCCAACTACCTAAGAGAATTTGCCATTCTACTCCAGAGTGCCTCCAACAGATATTCCACCAGAAATCTTTTCCAATTAAAATTTCCAGCATGCAACAATATAAAGTCTACCAGTCAAATTATCTTATCTATCCAATATCAATTAGCAAAATGCTGAAACCAATTACCATTTATACTACGATCTTGTGACCACTACCTCAGGTTCAGAAAACTTCTAAAAGCATTTCTGTACCAAGTCAGGGAGCCAACCCTGAAGTAACTGAAATGATAATTGTAAATGCTCATTTCTAAATTGTCTAATGCAACTCCTGGGACAAAACGATAAACCAATGATGATCTGCTTGTATTTGTAACTATATATTTGAAACTATGACCTAACTGTATTAATAGCTGTACTGACCTATCTGTACTAGCAACCCTGTTGAATGTTTGCATTAATCTGTCCACTGTAACTTCCTGGGTAACTGACCCAACCTCTTGTTATGCAAATCCAACCTTTAACTGAATAGGTAAAGGTGGAATAGAAAATCTGATTAACATAATGTAACATAACATTTTATATAGATCTTCCTGTTTGTTGATTGTGTACAATCTTAACCAGCTGAATGGCCTAAAAATTTCATTTTTTCTTCACGGGACTCTATATTTGTATATTGGGATTTTATAAATATGTCTTTACCTACCTTCTTTTTCTTTAGCTAGGTCAGGAATTTGTGTCATCTATAGAATATTATCTGTTTGATTAAGTCACTTCTCAGATCTATATGAAGACAGGAGCATGGCTTAGTTCTAGCATTTGCAGATAGATTAGACTACGTTACAATTTTAGAAGTTAATTCAGTGGGTTCTAAGAGAAAAGTTAAGGAGAAGAAGCCTTTTCACTCCCATCTGTCCTTTTATCCTCCCTGGGTTCCTTTCAACACATATATTTGAATTACCTGCATGGATTTCACTACTGTTATGCTTAGGGGGGTAATCTTGTGACTCACTTGAGTTTGAAGAACAGTATTTACAAGATCAAGTAGGTACTTATAAAATTGCCTTGAGACCTCTAAGGTCCTCATAAGGAGCCCTTGTCAAAAGAAATTGCACAATATGATACCTGCCAGGAAAACTTCTCAGGAATAGTCCTTACACCAGTGATCTTCAATGCAAGGCCCAGGGGCCATTAGCAAACCTCATCATCTTTACACTTTTCCTTCTGATATTTTCTAATTAGGGATTGAAAGGGATGACCAGGGAAGAAAAGGGTACATCAAGGAGGACAAACAAATTGAAGACAGACTAAATTCCTTCTTTGCATCTGTCTTTACGAAGGAGGACACTGCAACAATACCAGAAGCAGTGAAAGCGTTCAAAGGAGTAATAGAGGACAGCCTCACCACAGTAGAAGTGGACTTGGACCAGATATACTACCAGATTGACAATCTTAAAAGCAACAAATCCCCTAGACCTGATGGAATTCACCCGAGAGTCTTAAAAGAACTGAAGATTGAAATCAGAGAGCTTTTGCAAAAACTTGCCAACCTGTCAATTAGAACTGGACAGATACCGGACGATTGGAAGATAGCGAACGTCACGCCAATTTTCAAAAAAGGATCAAGAGGAGAACTGGGCAACTACAGACTTGTGAATCTTACGTCTGTCCTTGGAAAGATGGTTGATGCATTGATTAAAGATAGCATAGTCCGGCACTTGGATACACACAACCTGATGAGAGCCAGTCAACATGGCTTCAGGAAAGGGAAATCATGTTTGACAAATTTACTTCAATTTTTTGAGACCGTGAACAAACAAATTGATAGTGGAGAACCAGTGGACATAATATACTTGGACTTCCAGAAAGCATTCGACAAGGTTCCACATGAAAGACTTCTCAGGAAACTACAAAACCATGGAATAGAGGGAGATATACTAAGATGGATAGGCAAATGGCTGGAGAACAGAAAGCAGAGAGTGGGCATAAATGGGAAGTTCTCAGACTGGGAGAAAGTGCCCCAGGGATCGGTACTTGGGCCCATCTTATTTAATATTTTCATCAATGACCTAGAAGAAGGAACATCCAGTGAGATCATCAAGTTTGCAGACGACACAAAGCTATGCCAGGCAATCAGATCGCAGAAGGATAGCGAGGAACTCCAGATTGACGTGTCAGTTAGAAAAATGGACAGAGAAATGGTAGATGAAGTTTAATGTGGAAATGTGCAAAGTAGGTAATGCATTTAGGCAGAAAGAACATGGAACACGAGTATAGAATGTCAGGTGCAACTCTGAGTAAGAGCGAACAAGAAAAAGATCTGGGTGTACTGATAGCTAAGACCCTGAAACCATTGGCACAATGTGCGGCAGCAGCAAAGAAAGCAAATAGAATGTTAGGCATGATAAAGAAAGGAATCACGAGTAGATCGGAGAAAGTTATAATGCCGCTTTATAGGGCAATGGTCAGACCACACTTGGAATACTGTGTCCAACATTGGTCTCCCAACCTAAAGAAGGATATAAAACTGCTGGAGAGGGTGCAGAGAAGAGCAACAAAGCTAATAAAAGCTATGGAGAACTTGGAATACTAGGAATGACTTAAGAGACTGGGATTGTTCTCCCTTGAGAAAAGGAGGCTGTGAGGGGATACGATCGAGACTTTCAAAATACTGAAAGGAATCGACAAAATAGAGCAGGAAAAAAAATTATTTACAATTTCCAATGAGACACGGACAAGAGGACATGGACTGAAGCTAAGGGGGGACAAGTCCAGGACAAATATCAGGAAATTCTGCTTCACGCAACGAGTGGTGGACACCTGGAATGCTCTCCCAGAGGAGGTTATTGCGGAATCCACCGTTCTAGGATTTAAAAGCAAACTAGATGCACATCTCATTACGAGAGGCATAGAGGGATATGGGTGACTAAAATTACGCCAGGTGTACACCTGGCTGGGCCTCCGCGTGTGCAGATTGCTGGACTTGATCCGGAGATCTGGAGATGGCAGTTCTTATGTTCTTATTTCTTAACCACATACTTGAAGGACATTTCCCAGTAGACAAAGAGGATACTCTTAATGAAAAGTTTGATAATAGGCTGGTAGGATTGGATGCCATTGACATACACAGGTCAATAGTGTCATGGATCCACATGGGCAGTTATTTGGTGGCTCTCTTATAGCTCATTAGAATGTAAATTGCCCCAAACTCTAAAATTAGTAAAGACCACTGTCCTACACTCTGGAATTTACTCCTAGAAGTGCTACATAAGAACATAAGAAATGGCTTCGCCGGATCAGACCCTAGGTCCATCCAGTCCGGCGACCAGCACCCGCGGAGGCCAAGCCAGGTGTTCCCTGTTGAGAAACCTTGTTTACTCGTATCCCTCAATGTGATTTGCGAGAAGGTGTGCATCCAACTTGCCCTTGAATCCCGGAATGGTGGTCTCCATCATGACCTCCTCCGGGAGTGCGTTCCAAGCGTCCACCACTCGTTGTGCAAAGCAGAATTTCCTGATATTTGTCCTAGGCCTGGTGCCCCTCAGCTTCAATCCATGACCTCTTGTCCAAGTCACATTGGACAATGTGAATAACGATGTTTCTTGCTCTATTTTGTCGAATCCTTTTAATATTTTAAAAGTCTCTATCATGTCCCCTCGCAGTCTTCTCTTCTCGAGGGTGAACAATCCCAGTTTTCCGATGCGTTCTTTGTAGCTCAAGTTCTTGATACCTGTAACTAGCTTCGTGGCTCGTCTTTGCACCCTCTCCAGCAGGGTTATATCCTTCTTTAGGTAGGGAGACCAGTGTTGGACACAGTATTCCAAGTGTGGTCTGACCATTGCTCTGTAAAGATTACCTTCACATCAGGAGACAGGTAAAAGCCGTAGAGAGGGGTTGGTGGGCACACATATTCCCCCATAAATTTAGTGACTAGAGTGGCTTATGGGCCTGGGTCCTCCTCTCTATGGTTCATTAGCCCACCCCACACTTGTGTGCAGCTCTACTAGGCTTTCCTATACCAGGTGCTGATGTTCTGGAGACAGGTATGTATTTTTTTATTCCGATCTTTGTGGGTGTGTGGGTGTGTGTGTGTGTGGGGGGGGGGAGGGAGTCAGTGAACATGGGGGAGGGGGAGTGTGTGGAGGTCTTTACTTTGTCTCTGCAGTGGTTATATGGTTACTTTGGATACTTTTTTGGCAAATATACCTGTTTTTATATCGTCTAACTCACAACGTATAAGTTTCGTCCAGGATGTCTTGTAAAACTTCCAGGATGACTAAGTCTAGATCGGCCCCCATCCTGCCCTAACCACTCCTCCAGATATGCCCCTTTTAGCTTTGGGTGCACAGCAGGATTCAGAGGCCTATAAAGTCCTGCAACACGTCCAGAAAATCGGTTTGATTAATTATCGGCACTTGGACGATCTGTCTTTTAGGTCATCCAAGTGAAGACTTGGGCGGGTTTTTAGTCATGTTTAAGTTTTGATTATGAGCCCCTTAGTGACTGACTATTCTCTTATTCTGCACCTGAACCAGCTTGCTGCACACCCTGTAATTTAGATTAGATCCACATGTCTTATTTAACTTTACGTATAATTTGCCTTCAGTTTAGCCACCCAATTATTTATCCCAAATGACTTTGTACTACTCGTTTTGTCCCCTATATATATCTCAGTTGAATTTTGGCTCTTGACTACATACTAATGTATTTTATTATATTATAAGAACATCACTAGAATCATATATATATTATTTGAATGCTCTAATGTGTGGTTAGGTGTTTCATTGGTATTAGACTGACATTATACCTATGTTATTTGAATATTCTTCTATGCTATCTATTATCTTTTTGTATTGTACTGACATTTATCCTTTTTCTGTTATATGATTGTTCTGCAGTGCTGTTAAATGTTTATATTTTTGATATTGTTTCATGATAATCCTATTATTATGTTTTAATCTGCCATTTCCAAATTTGTATTTATGCTTATATGTTGTAATTTTGCTATTTTCATGTTAATAATAAAATTGTAAGTTGTATGTTAAACTGTACCTGCTGTACACTGCCTTGGGTGAATCTCTTTATAAAGATGTTTAATAAATCTCATAAATCAAAATAAATACTTAAAACTTAATTTTGTATACCATAATTACCATAACAAGGTCTAAGTGGTTCACAATAGACAACTGACAGCCAGTGAAGTACAATCAACAGAAGGTACAGGAGTAAATTATAAAGTAACAAGAAGCAAATAAAACTAGTTACTCAGAAAATGTGGAGAGCCATTTTCAGTAGTGCATCTAAGTCTGATTTAGACATCTTGAGAAATGGGTCCAAAAATCGGGAGGCGAAAATGTCCAGTTTCAAAACCACTAGATGTTTGTCTTTTCTATCTAGACATTTTGGCGCTTAGAACATCCAACATTGCTGGTCATTTTAGAAAAGAAAAATATCCAAGTTAAAAACATCCAAAATCAAGTCATTTGGATGTAGGCAGGCTCCAAGACAATGATGGGATAACACTAGGCGAACTATGTCCTCCAGGCTACCAGGCCCTAGCCTGCTCACGTACTTCTGGGAAAGGAGGTGGAGTGACTACCATTGTCAAGACCTCCGCCACACCAAAACTGATAAACTCCATTAATATTCCCTCCCTAGAAGCAATTGCATTCACCATAGGCCACAAACACAAAATCGCCCTCATACTCCTCTACAGAACTCCCAGCTCCCCAGCAGATACCCTAGAGACCCTCCTCGAATTCATCACTGAACTATCCATCTCACACAAACACGTGACAATCCTGGGAGATTTCAATTTCCCAGACTACCCCAACACTTCAGGACAAATTGACAACTTCCTCTCCTCCCTCACTGACTTGGGATTCCACCAAGCTATAACCACCCCCACGCACTCAGCAGGCAACACCTTAGACTTGCTCTTCACCCTCAGAGACCCAACTGCAGAGCCCCAACAAACTTATACCACCACACCTGTCCCATGGTCAGACCACCACCTCATTGAATTCGAACTCCCACTCGAAACTACCCTAGCCCCGCGTAAAGATCCTACCCCTCCCACCCTACGTCAACTCCCTAATTCAGTCAGCCCTCCAGCCATGGCCGCGGGTATTCGCACCCTAAATGAAACCTGCACCCAACATCCCCACTCCATTGACCTGGCAGCCTCCACATGGCACTCCAACATCCAATCCCTCTATAATAGCCTTGCCCAGACAAAAACAACCCAAATAATCACCAACAAAGCACCTGCTCCCTGGTACACTAGTGACCTCCGCTCCATAAAACGATCGCTGAGAAAAGCAGAAAGGATCTGGATCAAACACCCGTGCTCTGAAACCAAAGCACATTGGAATAACATATCCATCACCTACAAAGCTGCCATTCTAGAAGCGAAAAAGACCTACTACTCTCGCCTCCTACAACTAGCCCCTTCTAGATCCAAACAATTGTTCACCCTCACAAACCAACTCTTCACCAACGCCCAAAGAAAAAGTCACAACAACCAAACAGAACTTGATAGCGAGACTCTCTCGGACTTCTTCCAATCCAAAGTACAAACCATCCGAAATAATCTTGACACCAGCACCACACCCACTCCTACTCAGCCCCACCCGATTCCAAATACCCCATCCTCCGCCGCTCTCTCCCAATTTCATATGGCCACTCATGCCAAGGTTCTCGAAACTCTGAGAGAACTCAAACCCTCCAACACCATCCTTGATCCCTGCCCATCCAGCCTCCTGCTGTCCACAGAAGACGCCATGGCAGAATCCATCCTCCCCATCATTAACACCTCTCTAACCACTGGGACTGTTCCCCTCAGCTGGAAGTCAGCTATTATCAAGCCCACTCTCAAAAAACCCACCCTTGATCCTAACGAACCTGGCAACTATCGCCCAGTCTCCAACCTCCCATTCGTCTCCAAACTCCTTGAACGAATTGTGCTCCACCGACTACACCCTTTCATTGAAGAACAAGCTGCTCTATCCCCAGCCCAGTCCGGCTTCCAAAAAGGCCACAGCACAGAGTCAGTACTCTTTGATATCATTGATGACAGCTGGTCAATACTCGACAAAGGCAGTGATGCCCTACTAGTCCTACTTGACCTCAGCGCTGCCTTTGATACAGTTGACCACCACCTCCTCACATCCAGACTCTATGACCTAGAATCAAGGACACAGTCCTCCAATGGATCACCTCCTTCCTCCATCAAAGGACACGGACTGTCCTACTAGGGACACACAAATCTAACCCCAAGCCTATCAAATATGGTGTTCCTCAAGGCGCCCTTCTATCCCCCCTTCTATTCAACCTCTACATCAGGCCTGTCATTGATATAGCACAGAAATATAGCATTAAAATCCACTCTTATGCAGATGACATCCAGCTGCTCCTCCCACTAGGCGAGAACTGGTCGTCCCAAATTGCTAACCTCCAACACTGCCTCTCTGACATGAAAACTTGGATGTCAAAAAACAAACTTCAACTGAACGCCTCTAAAACCGAACTCTTATGGATTAGAAAAAAAAGCACCAAATACACACGTCCTACACTAGCATGGGACTCCACTCTACTAACGGCAACAGATCAGGTTCGCAGCCTAGGAATAACCCTAGACGGACACCTATCCCTATCTGCCCACATATCCCAAGTAATCTCCACCTCCTTCTACTACCTTCGCCAACTGAAAAGGATCAAACCCTACATCTCCACACCTGACCTCGCCCAACTCCTCTATGCATATGTCCTCTCCAGAATAGATTACTGTAACTCCCTATTTAATGGACTAACCAAAAATAATCTCAAACGCCTCCAACGGGTCCAAAATGCAGCTATCCGTCTCCTACACAACCTGAACTACCATGATCCCATCTCCCCAGCACTCCGTGCTGAACACTGGCTCCCAATTAGCCAGCGCTGTGCTTTCAAGGCCCTGGCAATAGCCCACAAGATAATTTACTCCACCACCCCCTCCTACATAAAATCCAAGCTTCCCATCTACACCCCCACTCGCACCCTCCGCTCAAAATCGGAGATACGCCTATGCACCCCCCCCCCCCCGGAAGGTCCCTTCTCTCAGAAACTGCCCGCAAACGATCCTACAGCCACTTCATTCCACATCTCTGGAACCAACTCCCCTTTCAACTCAGACAACAGAACTCATTATTAACATTCCGTAAAATGGTAAAGACCCTCCTCTTCAACTAAAGAGCACACTCAGTCTACTCCCCCCCTTAAGCCCACCTCTCTCCTCTCTCCCCTGTCTATCTTCTGCCTAAATTTCAGTATAGTCCTCTCTTAGTTTATACTCTGACAAATTGTATCTAAACTCAAATAACTTGTACTTAAACTAAACTACTTATTCTTAAACTCTACTCTTAATTTGCTGTATACTCCCTGTATTTAAATTATGTATGTAAATCTTATATGTCCAAACACTTAAACCTATTGTACTTCTTATATGTCTAATTACTCTCCATTGTGTATGTTCACTTGTAGACCGTTCTGAGCTACTGGGAGGACGGGATAAAAATCTAAATAAATAAATAAACATTTATACTCACAGACACACTAGCAGACCAGTGGGGTACCTTACAGGCACTGCTGTGTACATCTCACCATAACCCTCTTATAATGTATGGTGAGCCCTCTAAAACATTCCCCAAACCTACTATTCCCACCTTTCTACCACCCCAATAGCCCTTATGGCTGCAGATATCACCTATATGGTAGTACAGCAGGTTTTTAGTGGGTTTTGGTGGGCTCTCACTTTTCTTCATAAACGTAATGAGTAGGGTTGGATAAGGGCCTGGGCTACCCTCACTATGGTTCATTACATCACCCACCAGGTTACTCAAGACACCTGCTTGATGTTCTACCAGGATTTCCCATACCAGGTACTGCTGTTATAGAGACAAGTATGTACTGTTTCTTTCCAATCTTTAGGGGCTGGGAAGGAGTCTGTGACCACTGGGGAGTATGGGAGTCATGACTTAATTCCTTCAGTGATCATCTGGTCAGTTTGGTTACCTTTTTGTCTCCTAGATGTTTTTAAAATAGGTCTGCTTCCAGACATCTAAATGGCGTTCTGAATGTCTGGGTCCAGATTCTGTATAGGATGCCTGGTCTCAGAATTGCACCTAACCCTGCCTAAAAAGAACCCGATTCTCTAACTGACATCCATGTTATAGACGCCAGTTAGAAAATCGGGTTGTAAGTAGACGCGGCCGTTGAGCTTATCGCGGCAAGGGATCTCCCTGCTGCGATAAGTTTAGCGGCTGCATCTATGGCCACTCGTCCCTCCCCCCCGAATGAACCACGGAAGACTGTGAAGACCTGCAAAGGGACCTAAAGAGACTGGAAGAGTGGGCAAAAAAGTGGCAAATGAGTTTCAACATAGAGAAATGCAAGGTCATGCATGTAGGGAAAAAGAACCCGATGTTCAGCTACAAAATGGGGGGATCATTGCTAGGGGTGAGCAACCTTGAAAGAGACTTGGGGGTGATGGTGGACACCACATTGAAAGCATCGGCACAGTGTGCGACAGCCTCAAAGAAAGCGAACAGAATGTTGGGTATCATTAAAAAGGGTATCACAACCAGGACGAAGGAAGTCATCTTTCCGCTGTATCGTGCAATGGTGTGCCCACATCTGGAATACTGTGTCCAGTACTGGTCGCCGTACCTCAAGAAGGACATGGCAGTACTTGAGGGGGTCCAGAGAAGAGCGACTAAACTGATAAAAGGTATGAAAAACTTTTCATATGCTGACAGGTTGAAAATGCTGGGGCTGTTCTCCCTGGAAAAGCGGAGACTTAGAGGAGACATGATAGAAACCTTCAAAATCCTGAAGGGCATAGAGAAGGTAGACAGGGACAGATTCTTCAGGCTGTGGGGAGCCACAAGTACAAGGGGTCACTCGGAGAAGTTGAAAGGGGACAGGTTTAGAACAAATGCTAGGAAGTTCTTTTTTACCCAGAGGGTGGTGGACGTATGGAACGCGCTTCCGGAGGCCGTGATAGGCCAAAGCACATTACAGGGGTTCAAGGAAGGTTTAGATAGGTTCCTAAAGGATAAGGGGATTGAGGAGTACAGATAGAAGTAAAGGTAGGTTATCGAAATGCTCAGAAACCACTTCACAGGTCATAGACCTGATGGGCCGCCGCGGGAGCGGACCGCTGGGCGCGATGGACCTCTGGTCTGACCCAGTGGAGGAAACTTCTTATGTTCTTATGTTCTTATGATAGGAGGGATGCCCAATCCTTCCTGCCTGGCACCCCTCTCCCTAACGAACCCCAGTTGCAAGAAACAGTTATGTGCAGTATTCAATTACAGCTCTGGTCAGGCATTAGATGCCCAATCCCTCATGCCGGAACCCCCCACCTGTAGATCTTCAGCAAGAGGGATGCCCAATGCCTCCTGCCTGAACACATCCTTCCCCCCCTCCCCCCCACACACTGAGTATGCCCAATTATGTCTAATCTCGGAAGCTAAGCAGGGTCAAACCTGATTAGTCTTTTGATGAAAGACCACCTGGGAATTCCAGGTGCTAAAGGAGAACAGTCTCCCAGAGACAAGAGAGCACATTTGAACCATCGCTCAGTGATCATGTGCAGTGCACTCTAGACTGCTCCTGGTTCAACTCCCACTTCAACTCTATTCTCAGTTGCAAGTTCTTAACCCACTGTGGAGTTATGTTTATCTACTAATGTCAATTCATTCCTGATTATCCATTTTTCTCTGTGGCTCACAGAAAACAACAGAACTTACCTCCTAGCTACAGCCAGGAGTATATAAAATCTCCTCCACCTAGAATTCAAAATGGCCTAGTGGTGAATATGGTATGCTGAGATCCAAGAGAATTACAATCAAACCTTATCTCGGTTCTCTCACAATGTTACCATCTGCATTCTGCGATACTAGTTTTGTGGCTCATGGCGACCTCTTCTTCTACCAAGTCACTTTCTACTTCTTTTACATTTTGCAACCTACTCTCTAGGCAGTAGTTGCTAAGCACTCCCTTTACAGGGGTTCAAAACCTACTCTCTGCCTTTTATTCTGTGTGGTACTATTCTTTTCATTTCCACATGAATGCTTGGTTTCCTCCACTTATAATTCCATTATGGGCTCTTTTTACTAAGGTGCGCTAGCGTTTTTAGTGCACGCAGCAGATTAGCGTGCGCTAACCCCATGCTACGCGGCTAGAACTAATGCCAGCTCAATGCTGGCGTTAGCGTCTAGCGTGTGTGGCATTGTAGCACGCGCTATTCCACGCGTTAATGCCCTAACGCAGCTTAGTAAAAGGAGCCCTATATGTTTCCAGCTGCAAATGCTAATTCCAACACTGTGGGCTTTGCATCGTTTCTCTGGCTTGCATTGCTGCAATGCAAACATAATACCTCATACTGAGTATACGGTTCTTTTTCGCTGGCCTAGTGAACTTTGCATTCTATTGCCAGCCCTTTTATCTTTTATTTTCAGTGTTTCTCTCAACCACAAAGCTCTGTGCAACCATATATATATATTTTTTTTCCTTTCTGGTTGTACGATTCCTCTATTTTCTCTATTACTTCGGGACTCCCTTCTTTTTTGTAGCCTTGACTACCTCTCTTGCTTCTAAATAAAGACCCATGAAGCACCTCTAACTCACTCACAGACACATGCCTCTTTACATTTCTGTTATCCTCATGCTCAACCCTACATTGTTACATCACTTTCAGTTGATATTTCTTGGCTCCGGGGTAAATTTATAATCATTTGGTGGCAAGCATCCAAATGCAAATTGCAGGTCACTTCTAATAGATAGATTAGACACATGAGTTCACAGCCAAATGGCTTTGCTTTTACTGTCCAGTTATTTTTCTATTCTCATGAAAAAATAAAAATTGAAATTGAGGAGACTGGAACTGCCCTTCGATCATTCTGCAATTCATTTCCATGGGTACACATGTTTTTTCTTGTTGTACTTCTCCTCTATTTGCAACCAGATTCATGGTAGCTCATCTTTCCACCATTCCTTCCATTAATTAGGAAACAGTCCTATTTCTCTCTTACTTGATCCTCAAGTTTCTGAGCTCATTACTCTCCTCTTCAATAACAGATGAGGTCAATTTTTGCATATACATTTGCATATCCCTCTTTGTTTTCCTTACCTAAGGGGATCTCTAACATTTTCATTCCCCATGTGCCAGTTCTAAAATTACAAAATAGCTTTGCTGGTTTCCTTTTTGTTATTTTTCCCAGCACATTTCATGAGAAATTCTACTTCTCTCTATCCTTGCACTGACTTTTTTTCTTTACATACCAGTTCTTTACATACCAGTTCTCTTTCACAGGCCATAACAGGCACATTTTTATCATGTGGCTTTGCCTCAGTCTGCCAATGTTTCCACTTACATTCTATAATCCATAGTAATGACTTTCTCTCCTTCCTAGAGTTTTTTACTTTTTTCCTATAAAACTATTCTAGTCAACAGGAACAATGCTTTCATTTTCTTGGCAAAATTCCCTTCTACCTCCTTACAGCAGGGGCTGCCAGCCCAAGACTGAGTGGACTACACATGTCTCAGAGTAGACCACACTGGATTTTATAGCTCAATGCTGAGTGACCTTAACAAGGTAACCCTGCTGAGTCAGAGGGCGGGGTTCAGCAGGGAGGTGTTTATCTGCCACAGAGGACAATCATTGGGGAGGGTCCCTGGTGGAAGAGAAAGCAACTTCCTAGCTTTCCCCTAGAGGCTAAGGCAGAAGCCCTGGGGAAGCCGATGCTATTTGAGCTGAGAAAGAAAGACTGTACAAGGTGAAACAGTCACTGACAGCTTCGCTGAGGGTATTTGGGCTCTATTCGTGGACCAGCTTTCCCGCATATGGAGGCCCTAGAGGAAACATAGGAGTTAGGGAAGCTGTATGGAAGAGCTGACCTGTTTGCTGATAGAATCTGCTGGAGATAAGATTCTCCTATGTGAAAAACTCTGCCTGTATTCTAATGCCTGACCAGAGCTGTGATTGAATGCTGCACAAAACTGTTTCTTGCAACTGTGATAAAGACTGGTTTGGGGTGTGGCAAGCGCTACTGAGAATGTCAAAGGAAAGTAGTGGGAAAGTTGGAAAGCATAGCTGTTTCGGAGGAAAAGAAACCATTAAGAGAAACTTGTGAAGAAACAGGCTCTTTCTTCCCTGCTGTTTAATAAAGAGTTATTTTTTTGTTCTGAACACTACAAAGTGTAATACGTGTGGTTGTATAAATCCTTTCCTGAGCACTGTGTCATGCTCTGCCACAACCTGTTACAGTGAGTAACTGTGCTTTGCAGCTACAGTGGCAAAATAACACTCAGAATTTAGGAAATTGGTTGGTTGGACTGAGAACTTTTCAGTGCCTCCTCGTACACTTAGAAATTCAGTGCCAGAGCTTGGACATGACATGGCTCGGCATTAAATTTCTGGGTATAATGCCGGTAGCAGTCAGCAAAACGCTGAACACTTCTGGCTGATCATCAACTCCCATATGGCTAATCCAATGTGTCCATCCATCCCAACTATTAATTTCTATTATCCTTTCCTCTCTCTTAGTGATCCTGAGCTTGTCCCATGCTTTCTTAATTCAGATATGCTCCTTATTTCTGCTACCTCCACTGTTCCATGCATCCACCGCTCTTTCTATAAAGAATTTCTTTAGGTGCAAAGTATGCTCAGGCTATGCACCTAAGCTGAAAGGTAGAAAATTGCTCCTTACGTACCTGTGTTAGTGCTAATGCAGTTCTTTCAGTGCATTTCAGAAAGTCTTTCTGCAAAAAAAATCAATATACATTATATGGCAACTCACACTTAATTTATTAAAGTGATATCTAAGTGCGGTGGTGTCAATGAATGAAGCAAACAAAACACCTGCTTTCAATTATCCATCATCACATATTATCATTTATTGGCAGATATGTAGAAATGCGATGTATTCTGTGTCGGAGAAGTGAATAAAAACACTGAGACGCAACAGGGAATCCAACATCTCCTTTAGGCAGCACATATCTGTGGCTGTAGTTCCTAGCACATTTTTTTAAATAACTGTAGTTTGGGTAGGCAAGACCTAATTTTACTGTATAACTTTGTTCACTCTATTGATTTTTCATAGTGCATAGTTTTATATAAAAGCAAATGTAAAAAATTCCGAATAGTGATATGAAATAGAGAGAACAGGTACTTATTAAAATGGCAGAGACAATTTCATTAGAAAAAAAACCAAACCAAGCATTGCAAGAGGTCACAAAAACTATTGTGAATTGCTATACAGTTTTTAATGAGCATTGGTTTCTTGATCTGGACTAATCAAAGAGGCTTAAGTACAAAATTTTATCAATACATTTTCTGGTCAAATTAGACAAATATCAGAAAAATCTAATGATCCAGTTGTGGCTCATGACACCTTTTGTATTATATCGTTTATTGGACATATTTGCTCTACTACCTTATCTGGAATCTGGTCAAGGCAGTTTATATTTAAAACTTTAATAAAAGGGTGACCTCTTAAAAGCGCGCTGAACATTGGCGCGCTGACAATCCTGCAGCAACATTTGTGCATAGGACTAATGTGTTGTGCTGCTTCTGCCGGTTTCAGGCCTTCAGGTTTGCGCTCTGAGGGGGGCTGTGGGGGACTTAGAAGTCCTGGTGCTCCAGTTGGGGTATGTGTGTGTGTGGGGAAACCCCCCACTACACTGAAAACCCCCGTTCTTTCTTTGGGAATTTTTAGTGTAGTGTGTGTGTGTGGGGGGGGGGGGGGGGGGGAGTTCCCAGAACTTCTGGGAGCACCAGGACTTCTAAGTGTACTGAGGGGCTGAAAAGAATATTATAAAATGGACAAGAAGGTAAAACATTCACACTTCAGGTTAACAGGGTTAGAGAGGGGAAAGGGAAAAGGAGAGGAAGGAAAGGAAAGCTATCGGTGCTTGCCTTGGTGTTTGTGCCATTTATGTAGTGTGGTTCACAGCTCCTCAAAAAAGAAGAGCACTGTGTGGTGTGGGAAGCAAGGCGTTCAGGATCCAGCTACCAAATCAGAGGCAACATTGTGTTTGCTTGGCAGTATAGCAACTGGGAACTGGAAGCCGGGTCTCTAACTATGAAAGTGAATCATATCCCAGCAGCTGAAAAGAATATTATAAAATGGACAAGAAGGTAAAACATTCACACTTCAGGTTAACAGGGTTAGAGAGGGGAAAGGGAAAAGGAGAGGAAGGAAAGGAAAGCTATCGGTGCTTGCCTTGGTGTTTGTGCCATTTATGTAGTGTGGTTCACAGCTCCTCAAAAAAGAAGAGCACTGTGTGGTGTGGGAAGCAAGGCGTTCAGGATCCAGCTACCAAATCAGAGGCAACATTGTGTTTGCTTGGCAGTATAGCAACTGGGAACTGGAAGCCGGGTCTCTAACTATGAAAGTGAATCATATCCCAGCAGCTCCACAACTAGCTACACTAGTGACAGATGTGGCGCTGATAAACTAGAGCCTAGACCCTGGGTCAGTGAAAATGGAGTACCACAGCCATCAACACTGTCATAGTGAGGCACACAGGTATTATTACATGTCAGGAACATGGTCTGGTGACAGTAAAATAAAAAAGCATAAGTGCTAAGAGACCTAGGATACTGGGTTAGATGGACCATTGGTGTGACGTTGAATGGCTATTCTTAGGTTCTTAACTTTCCCAACTCAACTTAAAATATAGATACCTGAGCTAGTAGAGATCCCCGAGTCCTGCCAGCTGAAGACCTCTCCTCTGAAGGTGTCCTGCTAAGCTTGGCAATCTGTGGCAGCATTCCTGCACCATGGACATCAGTATTTCATGCATGCTCTTTTTTTTTTTTTTTATACTTTATTCACCAATAGAAAACAACATACACAGGCAGAATGGCAACAGCAATAGGAAAACAATTTCCAGCAGAACACCCCACTCCTACCTCCCCCCCCCCCCGAGTGATACTCTTCATTGTAATACAATACAAGGAAGCCACGGACAGGACTAAGGGCTTTAGAACGAACGTCCTAAACAATTAAGAAATATTCCTCCATCTACCATAAGGGCGCAAAATGCGGCGAAAAGACCCACAAGTGTCAGTCCTCAATGCAGTTAGTTTTGACATGAGATATACATGGTCCACTCTGAGCAAAAGATCAGACTGTGCAGGAAGAGTTGATTGTTTCCAAAGGGAGGCCACACACAGTCTGGCAGCCGTAGCGACCAGTGTCACAAAGTGAGCTTGCTCATGGTCCAACCCCCGAGCAGGATAATAATAATAATTAAGAAAGCATCCATCTGCAATGGTACGGGAGTGTGCAAAGCATCAGACATCAATTGTTGAACCATTCCCCAGTACAGAACAATCTAAGGACAGTTGCACCACACATGCTGAAAATTCCCCATTCCCCCACCTGGATCTACAACAGATTCTTTGAGATGCTGGAAAGTTGCTACTCCTTGGGTTTTGGCCAGATACTAGGGACCTGGATTGGCCACCGTGAGAACGGGCTACTGGACTTTTTATATTCTTATTTAGCATCCGTATTTTGGGTGCCCTTTGCAGAAGCTACACTTTAGTGTATTTTGCTATAACATCTGAAAATGAACCATTTTACCTCTACCCTGGAAGAAAACTGGCTGGTGGATAGGAAACAGAGAGTGGGGGTAAATGAACAATGCTCGGACTGGAAAAGTGTCACGAGTGGAGTGCCGCAGGGTTCGGTGCTTGGACCGTGCTCTTCAACTTATTTATAAACGACCTGAAAATTGGTACGACGAGTGAGGTGATTAAATTTGCAGATGATACGAAGTTATTCAGAGTAGTGAAGATACAGGAGGATTGTGAAAACGTGCAACATGGCATAAACATTCTCGAGAAATGGGCCGTGACATGGCAAATGAGGTTTAACGTGGATAAGTGTAAGGTGATGCATATCGGTAACAAAAATCTTGTACACAAATACAGGATGTCCGGTGCAGTACTTGGAGAGACCCCCCAGGAAAAAGACTTGGGAGTACTGGTCGACAAGTTGATGAAGCCGTCTGTGCAATGTGCGGCAGTGGCGAAAAGGGCAAACAGAATGCTAGGAATGATTAAGAAGGGGATCACAAACAGATTGGAGAAGGTTATCATGGTACGCCCTCACCTGGAATACTGCGTCCAGCACTGGTCGCCGTACATGAAGAAGGACACAATACTACTCGAAAGGATCCAGAGAAGAGCAACTAAAATGGTTAAGGGGCTGGAGGAGTTGCTGTACAGTGAGAGATTTGAGAAACTGGGTCTCTTTTCCCTTGAAAAGAGGAGACTGAGAGGGGACATGATTGAAACATTCAAGATAATGAAGGGAATAGACTTAGATAAAAACAGGTTGTTTACCCTCTCCAAGGTAGATAGAACGAAAGGGCACTCTCTAAAGTTAAAAGGGGATAGATTTCTTACAAATGTAAGGAAGTTCTTCTTCACCCAGAGAGTGGTAGAAAACTGGAATGCTCTTCTGGAGGCTGTTATAGGGGAAAACAATCTCCAGGGATTCAATACAAAGTTAGACAAGTTCCTGCTGAACCAGAATGTATGCAGGTAAGACTAGTCTCAGTTAGGGCACTGGTCTTTAACCTAAGGGCCGCCGCATGAGCGGACTGCTGGGCACGATGGACCACTGGTCTGACCCAGCAGCGGCAATTCTTATGTTCTTATCTGAAAAATTGAGGGCCCCTTTTATCAAGCTGCGGTGGAGCTTTTTACTGCGGGCAGGTGAGGTAAATTCTCCAATGCTCATTCAATTCCTATGAGCATCGGAGCATTTGCCTCACCAGCCCGCAGTAACACACTCTACTGCTGCTTGATTAAAGGAGCCCTGAGTCAACTCTTCATTTAGCATTATTATTAAAGATGATTTAGTTTTTCAGGAAATTGGTTGAAACCACATAAATGGCAAGATAGTTCATAGTGGTTTTTATAAATTACAACTCTGAAATGTGGCAATTCATTCTCTCAATGCTTATGAATCTTTCTGTGAAATAAATGTGAAACCAGTACATTGCTCGCTACATGCTATTATGCTGTATAAACATCACATGCTGAGGTAATTTGTGGATGTGGTTGTAATTTTTCACATTGTTGTAAGCTGTGTTGTTTCATTTTTGACTGGGCAACAGAGGGCAGCATTGACACAAAAATAGAATTGAACTTATAAATGCTGTATTCCTTTTTTAAAAAAACACAGGCTCAAACATGTATTTTATCAGAATATTTTAAAAGACAGCTAACAATTGTCACCTTTTACAAAGCAGCGGTGGAAGGTTCTAGCACAGGCCAGCGAGGTAAATGCTCTGATGCTCCTAGAATTCCTATGAGTATCTGAGAATTTACCTCACTGACCCACAGTAGAAATCTATTGCAGTTTTGTAAAAAGAACCCAATATTTTTAGATTTGTTAAATACTTCATGATTAAAATTAGATTGAAAGTGATCCAGACTGATAAAAAAGCAAATACTTGTAAAGAAAGATGAGAGTATATTTTAATAATTCATGTGCACTATCAGACAATAAAAATAACCCAAATGCGTTTACCTGGATATTTTTTCTAATTAGTGGCCTAGAGATACATTTCCTTTGCTTTGTCAGAGAAGCTGTAATATATGCAAACAGTTTTTACCTGTATACAAAAAAAAACACGATCATTTTGTATACTTGGAATGAAAATTTAGCTGAAATGTTCAAGTTTAGGTTTCCAAAATAAATCATTTGCTATAAATTTTATCAGAACCCTGCATGGTAAATCCTCCATGTTAACCACTTTTGTCATATTGAGAAAAAATATACTCACTGGAAATTATGTAAGTTTATTTGAATTTGTGCAGTTTTCAAAAGAATTTGGCCGGGGCAAATCCCCCTAGGTGACAACTACCTTTTTCTCAGAGGGTAAAATTATGCACACACTTTCACAGCACACATACTGTACTTAAGAACATAAGAATAGCCTTACTGGGTCAGACCAATGGTCGATTTAGCCCAGTATCCATTTAGCAACATTCCAGGGCAAGCAGTGGCTTCCTGTCTGTCTCAATAGCAGACTTTTCTTTCAGACACTTGTCCATACCTTTTTTTAAACTTCCTATATTAACTGCTCTTACCACATCCTCTGGCAATGCATCCCAGAACTTAGCTATTCTCTGAGTGAAAAAATATTTCCTCCTATTGGTTTTAAAAGTATTTCCATGTAACTTCAAATGTCCCCTAGTGTTTGTAATTTTTGATGGAGTAACAAATCAGTCCACATGTACCCGTTCTACACCACTCAGGATTTTGTAGACTTCAATCATATCTCCCCCTCAGTTGTTTTCTTTTCCAAGCTGAAGAACCCTAACCTCTTTAGTCTTTCCTCATACGAGAAGAGTTCCATTCCCTTTATCATCTTGATCGCTCTTCTTTGAACCTTTTCGAGTTCCGCTATATCTTTCTTGAGATAAAGTGACCAGAAATGAGCACAATACGCATCCATGTGTGGATGGGAAGGTTACAAGGACATGGTTAAGGCAAGGAAGTGACAATATGCATTGGGGTTTCCTGTGTATAGTTCATGGAGAGTTTTGTACACACGACATTTGCTAGCATGATCTCTCGAAGGGAAACGCTGGAGGGAATCTCTAGAATTCCTCTGCATGTCAAAGCATTTAACACCCTAGGCTATGGTAGAACCCTCTACTGTGGCTTAGTATAAAATGGCCTTATATATTAATATTCATTAATAATAGTGATGATTTTTTTTATATAGATTTGTCCTCTTTGAAATATATTTATATTTTATCATTTATTATTTATTTTGGAGCCTGTTTTATATTTTTATAAATATTTTATATTTGTTTGATGTTCTTTTTATATTCACTTTTATAATGATTGTATTCTGCATTTCCTTCCTCTTTTACAAAGCCGTGCTAGTGGCTGCCATGTGCAAAAGCCCTGAAGCCCTTTAAATCCCTATGGGATTCAGGGCAGTTACCGCAGTAGCAGCCACTAGCATGGCTTTGTAAAAGAGTGTGGGGGGGGGAGGTTTAATATTTTATTGGTACTTATTGGATATATATATATATTTATTGTTATTTGTTGGATTTTTAGACCCCCGATAAAGATGCCTACTCGCCGAAACACTGGTTGTGTTGGGTCTTCTAATATTTGTGATTCTGCATGTTTTATTCAATCTCCTATTTTATGTCCCATTATTCCCTCACAAACTGGCTATGAAGTAAAGCTACTGTTTATGCATTAAAGCTACTATTTCACTAAGTTCAGGCAAGGAAGAATTTTTCTGTCCCTTTATTTTTTTTAGTACTATGACACTACCACTAAGGGGTCTTTGGCATCATTAGAAACTGAAGACCAGTAGTTCCCCATGGGTAGGTCCCAGGGATGGTTGGAAGTTCGGGGGAGCAGGGCAGGGTGTCCAGAGTTGGCTTGTGAAAATGGCGGAAAGGCTTTGTGCTGGAGCGAATCTTAAAGCAGGATCAGATTTGAAGGCAACTAATAAAGTGGGATCAAATTGGGAAGGAGGGTGCATGAGGGGGATGTTATTACACCTGTGGATACACTATTGGTAGATGCAGCCATGTTATCATGTCTCAGCAGGCCACTCCTCTGACTTCCCCCATGTCATGCCATGTCATACCAAGTTCCTGTCCCTACCAACTTTAAGCAGCTAATGCAGGTTATATACTACATTTTTTCAATAGTAGCTCAAGGTGAGTTACTTTCAGGTATACTAGGTAATTTCCTTGTTCCTGGAGGGCTCACAATTTAATTTTGTACCTGAAGCAATGGAGGATTGATTTGATCGGAGTCAGTCTGTCCTGGATGACAAGCTCAGTGTTCTAACCCTAGGCTACTGCTCTACTTAGGCGTAAGTTAGATAGCATGGAGTGAGAATCCTTGCTAATAATGTCTACCACATGGTATGACCCAAACTAGCTGCTTAACACAGCTTAGTAATAAGGTCCCCTGGTGTGCCCAATATTTCTTTGGTGCTTTACTGAGAGTCCAAAAGTGTCTATGATATTAGGTATGTGCCTTTTATACAAAATTTTTTATAAGTTACACGTATTTTCATATATTATTTTTAAATGTTTATAGTTTATGAGGCTGTCAATATAATGTAGCTTTTATTAGGAGAAAAAAGCATGTACAGATGTAATATATTCTACTGGAGTCCCCAACACAGAAAAGTCATCATAATTTCTCCAACCTTGCCATTTTACAGTCACATTTTCTCTATAGAAAAATGATAAAACATCAAACGTGTCAGTTGCATTATTGCTTATTTATGATGCACTCGTACCGTCTAGAGCAAATAAATAAATGTATTAGTTACTCTATTGTTGACTTGACTAAAGAAAATAAATGCAACAAACATATTAAAAGAAAATTAAAAAAATGTTTGAGGCTATTCACTCTCTGTAGTTCCAGTTCTAGGCACCACCTATATTAACCACAGATTAACAACAATAATATGCACCAACATGCTTGGCAAAAAAGCATGTTGGTGCATATTATTCCAGAGTTCTCACAGGCCTATGTTTATGATCACTTTTTATTGCAGTTTAATTCAAGCCTTAACAACCCTGGACCCCTGAAGAAGGAGTGTTTACCGAAACACGGACTGTGTCGGGTCCTTAGGTTTGTTTGAAAGGTGGTAACATTAACCGCATTTATTATTGACATAATAAACATTGTGTCTGCAGTTCTCTTTGTTTTCTGAGTATTGATAACTTCCATTTTGTTGCTTCACACAGTTTTAGAACTTATTGGTAGTTATGCCTATCGACCAACAGGTGGAGATAGAAAGCACAAAACAAACTGTGACTCATAAGCCCTGTAAGGTTTCACAGCTTCCAGCAAGTAGATGGTTGTGTCTGGTAATTTTCTTTCCATTAGTCCTTCACACAATTCCGAGGCCCACCAGGTTGTCTGCATGTTCTTGGTTTGAGTATCAGAAAATGCCCGAGGTTCAAGTTTCTCCTCACTGTTCACTGCTTCTGGGGCCTGCCCTGGGGAGTGAGAGAAGGTTCTCTCTCAATTATTTTCCAATTGTTGTAGGTTTTTTCAAGGTTGTTGTATTGGAGTCCAGTTTTCCACATTGCTTGTCGGGTAAACACTGAAGAACAGCTTGTTATATGCTTTATATCTCTACCTGCTGGTTGATGGACATAACTACTCACAAGTTCTGGAATTGTGTGGATTAATGGAAAGAAAATTATCAGGTAAGACATAATTTCTCCTACTGTTCTATAACCAAGGTAATTTAGTTTCTGATTCTAAAAGAGTTGTACATTCTTGAACTCTTTCTCTACCATTACTCCATTGCCCTATATTCATAGGGTCTGCTTCTGAAAGCTTTTTCATAATATGTATATATTGGTAAAAAGCTAGCATCAATATTAACATGGTTCAGCAAGGCATAGAGCTACGATCCTGTCCTTAGAGAGGTCAGGGAAATGAGTTCCTAAATAGTTCCAGAAATACAGTCTTATTATTGAGTTCAGAACTTACTCAAAAACAAGAGATACCAACAAAGTCACATCCGAGAATTAATTTTCAAAATTCGCTAAATCATTCCCTCTCTCTTTTGCTTAAACTTGACTTTGATCTTGGCATTCTACCTCTGTAAGAGTATTAACTAGCAAATAATAAATGTTATTACTGTAATAGGCGAAATAGCTTCAGAGAGAATTTTAAGATTCTCAATCAAGGAAGTTTCACAAATTTGGGGAAGTTCAAAACATGCAGATTTAACCTTCTATTATGATTTTCCAGCTGTTCTGTCTTTCAATGAATTATAGTCTTATCCTTAATTTTCACAACCATTGTCTCTCTAAGATCTTTATCTTTAACTTCAGTTTGTTCTTGCTTCACTTGCTCAGAACAGTCTGATTTAACTTTCTCCAAATTTTGTGTTAATAAATCCACATTACCATCAGGGTTTCAAATCTCCTAAATAGATTTTGAAACTGTTGAGTCAAGCTTTTGTAGAACCTGTCAAATAATCTCTAAAGTCACCACTACAGGTGCAGATGATTCCAATGAAGCACCAAAGCTCTTCTTCTCAGCAAGCAATTTATTGGGTCTAATCTCCTCTTGCTGGGGGTTCCACTGCAGCAAATCAGCATTCAGTGTCTCCATGGGTAGAACTCAAATGTCTGTTGAATACAGTGGAGTGCTGGTTACTAGAAAGGATAGCAAGACATCATGGTCTGAAACTCGCGACCCGCCGGGTACTATTTTGTAGCCCGCGGTCTGTACTAATGCTGTCTGTACTAGTGCTGCCCACTCTTTGCTGCATCCTCTGGCTTCCCCCCCCTTGCCTCCCACTCTTACCTTCAGATAATTACCGCAGCCTGCAGAGAGGATCGCGTTCCTCAGGAGCACATTCCCTCTGCCCCAATCCTGCCCCTGATGTCAGAGGAGGGGCAGGACTACGGCAGAAGGAACGTGCTGTGGAGGCCGATGGCAGCCTGTAAGAAACACTACAGCACCGGCAACCCTCTCTGCAGGCTGCAGTAATTAGCTGAAACTAAGACCAAGAGGCCTGGGGGGAAGCTGGAGGACGCTGCAAAGAAGGGGAAACATGCAGGCCTTCGGGGGGGGGGGGAGATTTATAAACTATAAAGAGTTTTACCTCATTGAAAATTGTCATTTCTTTAATAAGACATTAACTATTTTTTTCTGCAGCCCTCCAAGTACCTACAAATCCAAAATGTGGCCCTGCAAAGGGTTTGAGTTTGATACCACTGCTCTAGTGGGATGGATGGTTCCTTATCAAAACCAAAAGCAGAGCTCCCTTCTTCTGGCTGGCTTGGTACAGGCTTGGTGGCATACCTATCTAAGAGCTCCTTTTACAAAGCTGTGCTAGTGACTACTGCAGTAATTGCATCGAAGCATTTGTTGTGGGGCAGCCACTAACGCGGCTTAGTAGAAGGAGGGGAGGGGGGTATGTTTGGTAGATTGGCAATGAGATCCTAGTTAGAGAGGGCACAGTCTTAATGACCCCTTTCCATTTGATATGAAACATTCTATATGAAGAAAATCCAAAAAACACCAGCAACACTCATATAGTAAATGATCACCACCATCTCTCATGCCACCAACCATTACATCTCCTTTTCATCTCTTTCTCTATTCCATGCTCTCTATCATTGTCTCTTCACTTGTTCTCTCTGCCTTATTTTATTCTCCTTCCCTTTTTAATTCTTTTTTTCTTCATTTCAATTTTTTTCACTCTAATTTCTTTTCTGCTGTTCACCTTACTCCACACCATTTTCTTACTCTTCTACTTTTGCTCCTTCTCATCACTATTTCCCACAACCTGCCTAATTCTTTTTTGTTTTATTCAACCTCCTATTTTAAATTCCATTGTTCCTTCACAGACTGGTTCTATTTTAGCTTTGCAGAAGCTCAGGTAAAACCCACAGGGAACACTTTTATCCTCTATAATAAAACCCTAAGCGCGCATGTGCACTTATGATGCCGTGATCCCTGCCACCGTGATGTGTGCTTCCATGCCGCACATGCGCACTGCCTGCCTCCTGCCCCAATCTCCGATGCCGGCTGACTTCCTGCGCTGCTGCTGCCGGGACGCCTCTTCTCACCCCTGGACCAGCAAATACAGCAGCCGCGGTTTCATTTTGCAGCCGCGGGGCATTTGCAAGGCCAGCCCACTTTGATAATACGAGGTGGGCCGGCCTAGCAAAAGCCCCGAGGCTGCCAGGGCTAGCGGATGCTGGACAGGGTAAGCAGGGAAAGGAGAAGAAGGTTAAAGAAAGGGAGAAGGCCTGCTGCTGGACAGGGGGAGCAGGGAAGAGGTGCTGCTGGACAGGGGGAGGTAATACGAAGGGAGAAGGGCTGCTACTGGACAGGAGGAGCAGTGAAGGGGTGCTGTTGGACAGGGGAGAGGTAAAAGGAAGGTAGAAGGGCTACTGCTGGACAGGGGGAGCAGGGAAGGGGTGCTGCTGGACAAGGGGGAGGTAAAATGAAGGGAGAAGGGCTGTTGCTGGACAGGGGGAGCAGTGAAGGGGTGCTGCTGGACACGGGGGAGGTAAAAGGTAGTAGAAGGGCTACTGCTGGACGGGGGGAGCAGGCAACGGGTGGTAGTGGACAGCCGAGGAAAGAGAGAGACAGAAAGAAAGACAGACACACACATCTATTCTAGCACCTGTTAATGTAAAGGGCTTAAAGACTAGTTTTCTATAAATCTGTCTGCAGACCATTGACTTGTTTTTTGGCTTTCATAATAAAAAGCATGTCTATAATTGCAGAGATAAAAACACCCCCCCCCATTCAGTCTGTCCTTGATAACCCAGAGGCATCTGGGTCCTTACCAAAGGCATCCTTACCAAAGGATGCATAAAAATTATAAACAGTACATGAAACATGACAAAAAAATAGATATGAAAGGAAATAATGAGCTTCCTTGCAGAGCTTGCAAAGTATCTCCAGGTTTGAAAGTAATTTTGTAAAGGAAAACTCCTTATGAAGTTTTCCTTTCAAAATTGTGCTGAAGTCTTACCTTCCTGATTGTGGGCTAAAGTATTATATTCAATATATTGTTCTGTACGATAAAATAGGGGGTATGAGAGTGCTCGAGGGAAGAGTAGTGGTGACTGTCGAGTGCAGAGCGCGGGTTACTCAAGTATTCTATGGTCTGTTTTGTTTTATTGGTTTTTAATGATACTCGTTATGGCAGTGACTTATATATCATAGGCAATTTTATATTCTGAGCTATACCGATGCTTGCTGTTGAAGCAATTTGTATGTTACTTGTATCTTTATATTTTGTCTGTATGTGTGCATTTCGGTTAAAGTGACGATTGTGTTGATGTGATTTGTGTGTTAAATGTAATGTATTGTTTTGTATGTAAAAGTGTTGCTCGCCTTGGATAAGGGCAGGAGATTAATAAACAAACAATATTTCCTTTCACGATCTTTAATATACTGATTTTGTTGCATTTTACTGGTCATGCATTTTGCTGAATGTATGTGATAAAAGTTTCACAAATAAAAATTTGAAAGAAAATTTTACTGGTGTACAAAATAGGCACATCTTATTCTTTACTTTGTATCTGCCTCAAAGCAGCTGTAAATTTTATGCCATGAAGTAAGCACAAAGATGTAAGAATGCAGTCTCTGCGTATATTGCCTCCTCTTCTGGGGTGTCATTGCTCTTTTTCTGGCCATTGTAGTTAAGGATTCTGCATTTGATATACTGCCTTTCTGTAGCAAAACCAAAGCCGTTTACATATTACCAGTGGCGAAGCGGGGGTGAGAGGTGCCCCTCCCCCGCCATATCCTCCACTCCCCACCCCCATCCACTCCTTTCCCTGCCCTCTCCTACTGTGCATGCATGCGCCCTTTCCCTTTCCCCGTACCTCTTTAATGTTCCTGGCTCGAGCAGCAACCCAAACCTGCTGCTCGCATCGGCGGCGGATCTTCCTCTGATGTCACTTCCTAGGTGCGGTTCCAGGAAATTATGTCAAGAGGAAGAGCCAACGCTGGCGCAAGCAGCAGGTTGCGGTTGCTGCTCGTGCCTGGTACGTTAAAGAGGTATGGAGAAGGGAAGGGGGGGAGGAGAAGAGGATGGGTGCTGGTGCCCCCACCAAGATGGCACCCGGGGCAGACCGCCCACCTCCGCTCCCCCTTATTACGCCACTGCACATTCTCTGTCCCTAGTGGGCTCACAATTATGTTGTTGTATCTGATGCAATGAATGGTCCAGGATCACAAGGAGCCATAGTGGGAATCAAACCCGGTTCCCAGGTTCTCCGCCCACAGCACTAACCATTAGGTGACTCCTCCGCAATGATCTGATTCAGAATGAAAGGGAAAGTTTATTGAACAATTTGTGCAACACTGTAGCAGAAAATATGTCTGCCTCAAAGCAGCTGTAAATTTTAGGCCATGAAGTGTAGAGCTTCATAGGTCTACATAAATGCAATAACAAACTAGCAAACTTAAACTACGAGTAGCCAGGTTATCCCAAAAAAGCAACTGATCGTGATGTATAGATTAACAATGTTTTCATCCCTCTCTAGGCTGCATGGAACTCTGGCATAGAATAACAGATGAGACAGCAGTTATGGATGGTCTCAAGAACCATCTGCAATCCAAGTCTTGGGGGGAAAAGAACATTTACATATCTCATCCAGGTCAGCGTTGGTTCCATACAGGCGGGTTAAGTTGCGGGTACAATTTGGGCACAGGCCCAAATTTGTGCATGCAATTCTGAGTGCTATGTATAGAATTAAGGGGTAAGTGTCTTCTCCAACCAATCTCTGTTGTTTGAGGCTGCAGACCACCATCATGTTCTTTACCAACGAAACAGCTGCAGCTACGTAAGATATCTTCTCCCTATCTCCTCAGTTTATATTTCTGCATTTCGGCTCAGAAGTCATATCATCGTGGGTCTGTGCATTTTTGTGTATGTGACCTTATTACTAACCACAAGTTCAACATAATGGGCAGGATTCAGTAAATGGCTCTGAACTGTATTCTATAATGGGCATTTTGGGATCAGCACTCTATATAGACTAGCATATAGCACTGGGATCCCCACCCAACATTGGGTGTGAGGATTTACACCAACCGAAATCTAGTATAAATCTTGGTGTGTAAGTTAGGTGTGGATCCTCAGTATTCAGTAATACCGTACGTTATCTTTAGTGAATGCTCATGCCTCACCTTTTGACTTGAACACTATAAGATTTGAACACAGATCTTTTATAGAACAGTGCTTATAGCAAGATGTGCATGCAAATTGTTGCCAATTAATGCTAATAATTGATAGCACCCAATTATGCACTAATTGGTTTGTTAGCCAATTTAGTTGCGCGTGCATTTCAAATGGCGTGCAATTTTGCACATGTAAATATATAAGACATTTGCAGAATCTGGCTGCTTATGTCTTACAGAAACTTGGTTGTTTGACACTGTTGCTGTTTATAAATCAAGCTCCCCCTCCCCCTCCCGCTAGTTACAAATATTATTTTATTTATTTAAAAAAGTTTCTATCCTACTCTATCTAACCATTGTATGCAGGTTATATTATTCTGTTTGTAACCTTGACAATCATCATGGTGGAGGGGTTGCTATAATTTCTCCTCATGCCTAAAATTATTAGATTGTTTGTCTCACTTCTATCCTTACTTAGAATCTTTACAGTTTCATATTTGTGCTAAACCTTCCTCTGATTTCCTCCTTATTCACTATCTATCCCCTCTCTTTGCTTTTTCATTTCAACTCCTTTAGATGCTCTTACTGACCATTGTGTTCATTCTTCACACCCTGTCATACTTGATGAATTTAATATCCATTTAGAATGATCTCAGGTTTTCCTTTGCTTATAACTTGTCTGTGGTTATTTCTGATCTAAATCTCTTTCAGCGAGTAACATGCGTTACACAGGAGATTATATCCTAGATCTGATTCTTTCAACTTCTTCTTTTTCTAATCATTAAGGGCTCCTTTTACAAAGCCATATTAGACCTTTTTTTTATTGCCGGCCGTGGTGGTATTAGCTCCAACGCTCATAGAATTCCTATGAGCGTCAGAGTTAATACCGCTGCAGCTGGCGATAAAAAAGCTTAATATGGCTTTTTTTTTTTTCATCTTATAGAATAATGCAATTCACAAATAGATCATAACATATGTATACATACACTAAGAAAATCTTAGCCAAAATACATCAATATCTATCCTCCCATCCCTCCCTCACCCAACCCCTCCTCCCCCCCACCACCAACCTCCCATTTGTCTGGCAGGTCATTCATACAGTCACACATACCTCTTAACAAAACCCTCTAAAGTGCCTCACACCTCTACAAAGGAGGCCATATTCCTAGATCTTTCAGCTAAATTAGCTTCATAACGATAATAGAGGCACACAGTTTCCCACCAAAAATGGAAGTTCAAAAGAGTGAAGTCTTTCATTTTTTACTATAACTATAATGCTACTCCAGACAATAAGGTTACTGAAGTAGCACATGTTTCACATATACATAGCTTTCTAAAAAAAAAAAAAAAAAAAAAAGGGGGGGCTTTCAATAATTTTTGCTAGTACCCTTATCGGGACTGACTTCTCTTTAATTTCGTTCATTTATGCTATCAATATAATTGATCGTAGGAACCCTATCTCAACAATTACTCCATCTTAGCAGTATTACATCAGAATCTTTCTTAAAGCATCATGATCTAGATCTTATTTTCTCAGGACTTTCCTTGGATGGAATATACTGTATATCTCAAAAACACCTTTGGTTGAAATTCCCTTGCAAATGTATGATAACATTTCAAGAGAAGGAATTTGTTTTTTGGGATCCTATTCAGTTGGAACAATTTTTGAGCTTACAGGAGCAACAAAAGGTGTAATGCACTGATTTATTGATGAGGATTTAGTATTTCACCATATAATGTAGATCGCATTAATAAAGATTAATTTTATTGCTTTATTAACTTTGATATTGAATTTCCTTACTTTGTTGGAATATGAAGTTAAGGGTAAGTCCTCTTGTAATGTGAGCTAGATGGAAACATTTGTTTGTATTTGAACTCGTCTTTGCGAGGAGAGTGTACGTATAATTGTAAATCCATTCTTCACTGTTCTGTGAAATGTAATTGAAAATTATATATATATTTAAAAGAAACATCTTTGGTAATGTTGCTCTTAACATTGTACCTTGCTCTTTATTCTCTTGCAAGTCCATGGATCCCTGGTTTACCCCTGAGCTGCGGCACTTGAAATGTCAGCTTTGACAAGCAGAGCAAGAGTGGCTCTTTTTCTTTTTTTAAAATAATATTTTATTAATTTTAAGATAAATAATCAAAATATACAAATCAGTAGAAATATACAATTCATAAAAATATACAAATATACAGTAGTTAACTATAACATGAAATCAACTAGTTGCTTATAACACAAATAAAATGATATTGACTATAAGGCCGTACAACTAGTGTCTTATGTCCAATATATAGTAAGACCAGTACATTTAACTATGGCTGATAGTATGCATGAAGAGTTCCCAACAAGCTTCGAAAAATAGCTTCATTTGATAACTCATATATTAACATGTCAATGATCCAAAGCACAATAAGTATGGACAGGGCTCCAAATTTTGGTGGAAAGGACTAGTAGAGTTATATTTTTCAGCAATAATGCTTTCAAATTTGGTAGTTATGCATACCGTGTTCCACCATATGATGAATTCTACTTTAGATAAGTCCTTCCAACAATGCAGGATATTTTTTATAGCCAAAAACAGTAATATATTAAGCAAATGGGCATTGGATTGAGGCAAAGAATTTGCAAGGCTGTATTGACCAAGAATAATAATTTTAAGGGGTTCTTTAATGTTTAAAATGGTGGCTATAGTGAGCCACTTGTTCTATTCTTGTTAGCATATATCTTCAATGAGTTGCTCTTTTTCTACATATAAGGACACTGTTCTTATAAGTTTACGCTTCTATATTTAAAAAAAAAACCAAAAACCTTTTATACAAGGAAAATTACTAGAGCACTACTACATTTTATAAAGTTCTCAAATCTCTTATTACTCATTTTCCCTCAGAATCCCTTGAATTAGCACTTACTGCTCAAAATTAGCCATTTGTTTTGCAAATAAAACAACAAAAATAATTGACCCTGTTCACTTCACAAAAAGCCACAAACACAAAAACAAAAAGCTTGTGGAGAGCTGATTCTCTCTCGCATGTGTTTCATACAGTTCTTTTATAATTATTAGATACCCACAGCGGGTCTTTTACATGTGTTTTACGTTTAAAAAGTGGGCCTTTTAGCTCATGTTTTTACTATAGTTCTCATGGTCATTTTTAAATGATATCAAGTATTGTCATGTGATTACAGTGGTCCCTTTTGCACATTACGTATTCCGTTTTCTACAGTTTTAATCCACAAGTCCATTGCTAGGACCAACAGGGTATGTAACGCCCTTACACTCATACATACCTCTTATTCTTCACATTCCCTCTCACAATTCACCTATTCAAGATTTTTATGCACATAGATGCACACTAGTAACTTGGTGTCTCTAGGAGGAATTAGGCTAAAGCGTCTTTTGCAGCCATTTTTCATCTATTATTCAGTTTTTCAGATCACCATTTTTAATTTATACTATTTTATTTTATTTCATTCATTTATTCACGATATAGAACCAGTCATCATTTTATCAATTCATTAATATACAAATGCATAATTCATTCACATTTTATTATTATTCATTCTTTAATTTTTATTTTTCACATAGTATAGATCACAACACACATTTTTCAGTAATTATACACCTTTTCTTTTTTTAAAAAAAAATATATTTTATTACGTTTCAAAATATTTAACAGTGCAAAGCATTAATTTATAAACAGACAATAAAGCACTGAAAGCACATATAATTTACAAGTATTCAAATAGAAACATTTTATCCCACCCCCTTCCACTAAATAATCAACATAAATAGCAAACATTTTTACCCACCCTCCCTCCCACCCTGGATGTGCATAGAATTACCAAATACAATATTCAAAAATATCTATCCTGATGTAATATATGATGTCCATCGAAGATTACTGAACAAGCTGAAATCGATGGGATTAGGAGACATTCTAACTACATAGGTTGGGGATTGGCTGAGCGGTAGACTTCAGAAGGTGGTGGTAAACGGTATCCCATCCAAAGCATCGGACGTGATCAGTGGAGTGCCGCAGGGATCAGTCCTGGGTCCGATTCTATTCAATTTATTCATAAGAGATATGACGAAAGGACTTAGAGGAAGGGTATCACTGTTCGCCGACAATGCCAAACTTTGTAACATAGTAGGCAGTGGCTTATCACCTGATAATATGACACACGACCTACTGCTGCTGGAATAATGGTCAAAAACTTGGCAGCTAGGCTTCAATGCTAAAAAATGCAAGATAATGCACTTGGGCAGGAGAAACCCACGTAGAACTTATGTACTAAATGGTGAGACCTTGGTTAGGACCACGGCGGAACGCGATCTAGGAGTGATCATTAGCGAGGACATGAAGGTTGCCAATCAAGTGGGAAGGCTTCCTCCAGGGCAAGACAAATGATGTGGTGTATCCGTAGAGGTTTCGTCAGCAGGAGACCTGAGGTTATGATGTCGTTGTACAGAGCCATGGTGAGGCCTCACTTAGAGTACTGTGTTCAGTTTTGGAGCCCACACTACCGAAAGGACGTGCTGAGGATCGAGTCGGTTCAGCGAACGGCCACCAGGATGGTCATGGGGCTCAAGGATCTCACGTATGAAGAAAGACTAAAGAAGTTGCGGCTGTACTCACTTGAGGAAAGAAGAGAACGGGGAGATATGATTGAAACGTATAAGTACATCACAGGACGCATCGAGTCAGAAGATGATATCTTCTGGCTCATGGGACCCTCAACCACCAGAGGGCATCTGCTGAAAATCAGGGGAGGGAAGTTTCATGGCGATCCCAGGAAGTACTTCTTCACCGAAAGAGTGGTGGATCATTGGAACAGACTCCCACCCCAGGTGATAAAGGCCAGCAGCGTAACGGATTTTAAGAAAAAATGGGATACTCACGTGGGATCTTTAAGGGAGTAAATTCAGGGAGGGGATACTTGGAATGGGCAGACTTGGTGGGCTATGGCCCTTTTCTGCCGCTTTTTCTATGTTTCTATGTTTCTATGTCCATGGGCCCCAAATCAATTTAAATGTACTACTATGCCCTAACAAATCCGCATTCATTTTCTCATTCCTATATGTGGAGCATACTTTTGCCCACCAAAAAGAGAAGTTAAGACGATCAGCATTCTTCCAATTCTGCATAATCATCTGCTTTGCCACCCCAGTCATAATTATGAAAAGACAACAATTATAACAATCTATAGAGGGCCTTATATGTAATATTGTACCACATATGACTGTCTCATATGTTAATGGAAATGCTGACTCTAATACTGCATTAATCTGTCCCAAATTGACTTCCAAAACCCAAGTATCAATGGACAATGAAACAACAGATGATCCAGCATCCCTATATCTAGATGACAATGCCTTTTCTTCATAGGACTCCTGAAGAAGACAATTGTGTCGAAACATGGACCATGTAAGGTCCATATGTTTCTAGAGGCTCTGGCCCTAGAAGTATTTATGTGAATGATTTATTTATTTCAATAAAGCTATCAACTTGGACATCAGCTCTACACAAGTTTTTTGTTTTTTTCTGTTTGTTGCAAATAAAACAAACATTTTGCAGAATTCTTTGTTGCCAGATTCAGCATCATTGCTTCTTCTACTACTACTACTATTGATTATTTCTATAGCGCTACCAGATGCACACCGCACTGTACATTAAACACATAAGAGATGAGCCCTGCTCGAAAGAGCTAACAATCTAATTATGACAAACACACAGGTCAAAAAGGGTGAAGCTATACATGCTGCTCAGGTAGGGAATTATAAGGAGACTGATGAGGCAGATTGGGTAGAGGAAATGGCAAACCAATATGGGTGCTTTTCAAGTTGGCAGGGGGGAGGGGTTGGGAGCGTTGAACTTAGCCTCCTCTTTGGTCTCTATGGCTAAGGAACCTTTTTTTTTTTTGGGGGGGTGTACTGTTTCCAGGAGAAAATCCCTCCTAGATCCCCAGACCAGTGGCGTACCTAAGCGTAATGAGGGAAACCGTGAACCCTAGGAGTCGTAAGGTGGAGTTACTTAAAGGGGACTCAAAGCTAGAACAGACTTTATTTTAAAATTATTTATTTATTAATTTGTTACAAATTATATAACAAACACAAAAGAATATCAATTACAGCCATCAGCATAAAAAAAATGCTAAATAATACAATCAAAAGAAACTAAGAATTCAATGATCTAGTCCACATTGCCTAGAACAGATTTATCTCCTGAATTTGTTAATTTGATGTGGAAAACCTATTTGGATAGCCAGGATCATCATAAGAGGCCTTGTGACGAGCCAGGGGTTGCGGGCACCTAGGACACAGAGTCTGTGGCAGAAGCTGCACAGGACTTTGGGACCTTGCTAACAGGGACTTGGAAGGGGTGGGATCAGTCTTTATGCCCTTGATGTCATGGAGTGAGTCATAGAAACATAGAACATGACGGCAGAAAAGGGCCACGGCCCATCTAGTCTGCCCACACTAATGGCCCACCCCCTAACTACCTCCATGAAGAGATTCCACATGCCAATCCCATCTTTTCTTAAAATCTGGCACGCTACTGGCCTCAATTACCTGTTGTGGAAGATTATTCCAGCGATCAACCACCCTTTCGGTGAAGAAATATTTTCTGGTGTTGCCATGAATTTTCCCACCCCTGATTTTCAACGGATGCCCTCTTGTTGCCATGGGTCCTTTAAGGAAAAAGAGATCCTCTTCCACCTCGATACGGCCTGTGACATATTTGAACGTCTCGATCATGTCTCCCCTCTCTCTGCGTTCCTCGAGTGAGTACAGCTGCAACTTACCCAGTCATTCCTCATAAGGGAGATGAGGAACGACTGGGTAAGTTGCATCTGTACTCACTTGAGGAACGCAGAGAGAGGGGAGACATGATCGAGACGTTCAAATATGTCACAGGCCGTATCGAGGTGGAAGAGGATCTCTTTTTCCTTAAAGGACCCACGGCAACAGGAGCAGTGGGGGCCCTCAACCAAGGGGAGGATCTTAGAGTTAGGGTTCCTAGATGTCCGGATTTCCCCAGACTTGTCCTCCTTTTGAGGACATGTCCAGGGGTCCGGACAGCTTTTCAAAACCCAGCACTTTGTCTGGGTTTTGAAAAGCCTCCCTCAAAATCATCGTCAGGCAAGAGGGCAAAACGATGACATCACGAGCACGTGCGCATGCCCTCCTGCCCAACCAGAGCAGGCAGCAGGGGGTGGGGCAGGGGCAGGATTGGGAACGGGACTGGGGTGTGATGGGCGGAGATAGTTGGAAAGAGGCGGGTCTAAGGGGTCTGGATTTTCCAAACGGAAAATCTGATAACCTTACCTACAGTATGCCGGCTGTTCAAGCCTTTAGAGCTTTTAGAGCTCATTATTGACTCCCTGCAGGAGTTACAATTAGACTCCCAACAGACCTCTTCTTCTCAGCGTTCTACCTTGAGTGGAGGACGAACGCAACCCATGTCTTTTCCCTGGCATCCTGATATGAGTGTTTTAGTCACGGAGCACTGGGATGCTCCTGAGGGTTCTCTAAAGGTAGCCAAAACAATGACTAGGCTTTCAGCCTGGATTTGAGTTATTGCCAGAGACGGAGCCTTACGTACCGAGTCAGGCACTTTGTTCTAGGCATACAGCGCAGCGAGGTAGAAGGGACGGAGTCTGTAGTTGGCAGAAGAGGAGAAGGGTACCAACAAGAGAGACTTACCCAATAAGCAGAGTTCCTGGGACAGAATATAGGGAGAGATAAGAGAGGAGAGATACTGCGGAACTGCAGAGTGAATACATTTGAACTGTATGTGGAAACAGACATGGAGCCAGTGAAGCGACTTGAGCATAATAACACTAGTGGAATATGAGGTGTGCAACAGAATTAGTAAAAAAAAATATCAACCAAAACAAAACAAAAAAAGCCAGAAAGGCAATGGGGCAACCCCAGAGGTCTCTGGAGGCCACTGTTTGACCCTGGACATTGCACTGAAAAACACTGCTACCTACTTTTATTTTTTTTAGCTTGTAAGCTGTTAAATAACTTGCTTGATGAGCAGGATAGAAAGTCTTAAGTAAACTTGAAACTTATATGGGAGTAATTCTATAACAGGATACCTATGTGTTGCATATGCTATAAAGGAAAGCAATGTCTCCTTTTCTTTATAGAACAGTGACATAAGTAGATTATGTACACACCTATATAGTGCTTAGACAGATACATACGCATGTGTATGCCATTATTCTAATCATTTACATGTGTATTCAACATATAAATTTTAGGCCCCCCACTTTATACTGTAGAATTATATTTACTCAAGTAAACCTTGCAATTTACATGTGTAAAAGCTGTGCAAGACTTCTGAAATAACCTTTTTTTTATGTAGCCGGTTAGTAGAGCACATCACATTAATGGTCTAAATTTGAAGATAACATAGTAGATGACGGCAGATAAAGATTTATCCATTCAGTCTACTGAACAAGATAACATCTGTCCTGTTTGTATGACAAACAATTTTAATCATACATATCTGGAGAGAGACCAGATTTTAACCAAGTGAATTTGCCTGATTAAAATGACATTTTACCTGGATTTCAGATTTACATAGTAACATACCCCTTCCTTTACAAAGCAGCACTAGCGTTTTTAGCGCTAGAATTCCTATGAGTGTTTGAGCTGTTACCGCTGGGGCCGCATTAAAAATGCTAGCACGGCTTTGTAAAGGAGTGGATAGTAAATGACGGCAGATAAAGACCTGCATGGTCCATCCAGTCTGCCTAACAGTCACATTCATTATCAAGGCAATGTTAAACCAAAAATCTAGTAATTTTTAATTTTACAAGCCAAATTCCCCTATAAGATGTCTTCCCCTCCCCCTGAGACAGGCAGGACCTGTACTCAGATAAGAACATAAGAATAGTCTTACTGGGCCAGTCCAATGGTCTATCAAGCCCAATAGTCCATTCTCACGGTGGTCAATCCAGGTCACTAGTACCTGGTCAAAACCCAAGGAGTAGCAATATTCCATGCTACCGATCCAAGGCAAATAGTGGCTTCCCCCTTGTCTTTCTCAATAACAGACTATGGACTTTTCCTCCAGGAACTTGTCCAAACCTTTCTTAAAACCAGCTACGCTATACGCTCTTACCACATCCTCTGGCAATGTGTTTCAGATGATAAGTATGTGTTTATAAGATACATATACTTGTTTCTGATTTGTCTTACCACATACTGTGGGGCAGTATATGGCAAAACAGACCATAGAAGTCTGTTCGGCATCAGCTACTCAGCCTCGCTGCTGGAGTTGTCGTCAAAGCTAACTCCAGCCTGGTCAGATCTGTCTTGTCTTATGTACTGGACACAGACGTATAAGTCTGTCCAGCATTGGCTTCACTTCCACACTGCTGGGGCTTCGATTTAGGCACTGTTCTTGCGCATTATAAACAAAGAGATAGTTGATCTGTCAAGTTTTGTGTTAATTCCATTCTTTTTCTATTTAAAAATCCTTTGTTTCTATCCCACACATTTTTGAACTCTATCCCTACTTTTGCTTCTACCACACCTACAGGGAGGATATTCCAGGCATCCACTAACTTCTCCATGCAAAAGTACTTCCTGATGTTATTCCTAAGTTTACCACACCATTACCTCATATTATGACCTCTAGTTTTAGCACTTCTCCATCTCTGGAAAAGATTTGTTTGTAGATTGATATCATTCAAGTATTTAAACGTCAGTATCATATCTCCTCTGCCCCTTCTTTCCTCCATGTGTACATATTCAGGTATTCAAGCCTCTTCTCATATGTTTCTCAGTGCAATCCTGATTTCATTTTCATCACCCTCCTCTGGACTGCTTTAAGTCTTTTTACATCCTTACCAAGATATGGCCTCCAGAACGGAACACAATATTCCAAGTGGGGCCTTACCAACAACTTGTACAGGGGCTTTAACACCTCAGTTTTTCAGCTGGCAATTCCTCTCTCCATGTAGCCCAGCATCCTTCTGGCTATGGCCACCATAGCCTTGAGATCCTCCAATACTGTCACGCCAAGTTCCCTCTCCCAGTCCATGCATATCAGCTTCTCACCCCCTAGCATATAGTTTCTTTAGATTTTTACTCCGCAAGTTCATCACTCTATACATCCTCATATTAAATGTTAACTGCCAAACATTAGCACATTCTTCTAACTTTTACAGATCTCTTATGTTGTCTATTCCCTCCTGGGTGTACATTCTGTTGCAAATCTTTGTGTCATCTGCAAAAAGACACAATTTTCCTTCTAATCCTTCAGAAATATCACTCACAAATATATTGAACAAAACGGGCCGCAGTACCGATCCTTGAGGCAAACCACTACTCACCTTTCTTTCATCCAAGCAAATTCCACATATCACCATTCTCTGTCATCTGTTAGTCAACCAGTTTCTAATCCAGGTCATCATTTTGGGTCTTAACTTCAACACGCTAAGTTTATTGATGAGCCTCCTATGAGGAACCATGTTAAACGCTTTGCCGAAATCCAAGTAGACTACACCTAGCACAAATTCTCTATCCAATTCTCTGGTCACACAGTCAAAGAAATCAATCAGATTCATTTGGCATGATTTCCTCTTGGTGAAACCATGTTGTCTCGGATCTTGTAACCCATTGGATTCCAGGTAGTTCACTATTCATTCCTTCAGCAGAGCTTCCATTATCTTTCCAACCACTGAAGTGAGGCAGCACATCTGGCTGCACTATAGAAATGATAAGTAGTAGTAGTTGTAGAGGTTTACCAGTCTGTAGTTGGCGACCACATTCATTCTTCTCCAATCCCACGGAACCTTTCCTATCTCCAAGAATCTATTTAACAAATCTGTAAGCGGTCCTGCAAGAACTTCTCCAAGTTCCCTCAATACCCTAGGATGGATCTCATCTGCTCCCATGGCTTTGTCCACTTTTTAGATCAGTGAGGACACTAGCTATTAGGCCCCAGGATCTAGCAAACCAAGGAAAAGCCTGTTAGTTAGAGTTCAGGTTTCATGGGGGCTAATTGTCTGTACTCAGTGATTTTATCAGTCTACAAGAGGAGCAATTGAGTGTTTTCTGGCCTGATTTATAGAATTGGTTGCTGGGATAGTCCTAGCAGGCTGCGGTGGCCAGCTGTACAGATGGTGTTTAGCTTTATAGGGTTTTCAGTTTTTTTAAACAGTTCAGACCTGTAGCAATTTCACTGCATTTCAATCCAGAAACAATTGCCTAGCCATCCAACCAGCTTTCCCTCTGCTTTCTAGCTGCTGGATTTTTATTGCAAGTGATTGACTCTGCTGCCTGCTCTTGCTCCTAATTGAAAGTTTTGGATGCCTCTGTGATCCAGCCTGCTGCTCTCTCACCTAGTTTCATTTCTCCCATCTTGAACTGTGTGGGGTTTTCTGTGCTAGTAGAAGGATATAGTTTTATTTTCTTCTACAGAAAATCCTTGCAGACAGACGCTACTATGTTTTAAAATTTAAAAATCCCTGGATAGATGTCCACATAAATGCCAAGACCAAATATAAATGTATAAATGACTGATGGAATTTCAGAATCTTGTGGAAATGCTTCGTGCTTACTGAACCCTGTGAATTCAATCATAGGTTCCTTTGATCAGTCTTCATCATTATTTTAAATCTAATATTCAAATATGTGTGAAAAACCACTTCCCTGCTGGTGAAAAAGAAACTAACATTTTTTTGTTGTTGTTAATCTAAATATTGCTACTAAAAAATGGCTCAGGTGAAAGTTGAAAAATAACATTTCTACCTAGGTGGAATTTCTCACTGCTTCTAAAGAAACATCAGGGTGCTCATCTCACAGTATGTACCTAGACATTATGGGGCTCATAATCAAAACAAAAAAAAAATCTAAAAAGTGGCCTAAATGGGTACTTGGACGATCAAAAAGCCTGATCGTCCAAGTACCCATAACCAAAGCTGGTTTTAAACCAGCTTAGGCCTTTCCCCTGCCTCTAAACGCATAGAGCAAAAAGAGGCGTTTTTAGAGCAGGGGAAAGGGCGGAAAGTGGGCTGACCTAGACATAGGCTTAAAATAGGTATAACCAAAAGTTTAGGTAGGTTGCCTAGTCGGCACTTATACGTTTTGATTTAGACCAAGTCAAAACAGGTATAAGTGCCGAAAAAGGGGCCCCTTAGCTGATCGCACCAGCTCAGTGGCCCCAGCAACCTGCCTACCGCCTATTGCAACTATTGCAGCAAGAGAGATGACTGATCTCTCCTGCTGCAATGGTGATCGCCCACCCACCAAACCGCATGCCAGTGATTCTCACCCCAAAGTGCCGCGGTTCATGGGGTGGTGGGCGATCGCTATCGCGGCAGGAGAGATGAGCCATCTCTCCCACCATGATCCGCCCCTCCCCCCTGATCGGATCGGGCAGGAGTGAGCCCAAGCCCTCCTGCCCCAGTGACCCCCCCACACTCGATCCGGGCAGGAGGGAGCCCAAGCCTTCCTGCCCCAGCAACCCCCCCATTCGATCTGGGCAGGAGGGGGCCCAAGCCCTCCTGCCCCAGTGACCCCCCCCCCACTCGATCCGGGCAGGAGGGAACCCAAGCCCTCCTGCCCTAGCGACCCCCCGACTCGATTTGGGCAGGAGGGAGCCCAAGCCCTCCTGCTCCACAAAACTCCCTATCCCCCACCCCCTACTAAGATACGGGCAGGAGGGATCCCAGGCCCTCCTGCTCTTGGTGCACCCCCATCCCACGATCGGCCCCCCGAGCCCCTGATTGGCTCATGGCCCGCCGACCCCTTGACATACCCCCGTACCTGAAAAAATGTTGGATGGACGGACAGGTCCCAAGCTTGTCCGTCTGGCAGGCCCGCCATCCGTCGAATGGCGAGCCTTAGGGCCTGATTGGCCCAGGCGCCTCAAACCCCACCCACAGGTACAGGCAGACTGTTGAAAAACAAGAGTTCTGCCCAGGCAGGATTAGTTCTTAAAGCTGGATACTGACCTGTTGACAGATTGCCAGACTGAAGGAGTGGAAGTTGTGTGACTGGAGAGAGAGTTCTGAATTATTGTAGAGATGAATATTAACTTTAGTAGGAAAAGGATGTTCAATTAAGGTTACAAACGTTCAAAGAAATAGCCAGCACCTTCCCCTCTCCATCCCTTGCCACACTTTCATGCTCCACCTCTCTACATCCAACTGTCCGCACTAGGGTTTCCATCTCGGAAGAAAAACACTGCCACATGTACATACGTTCTATGATTATTTCACAAACTTCACATAACAGAAACAGAGCTCCAAAGATTCCATCCACTTGTCTCATCCCATTTTATGTGCCAATGTTGCGATGACATAACAATGATGTACTGTATGTAGGGACCAATAAATGAAATAATCCTGGGTTTTAAATTTCAATCAAGCCATATATAGAATAGACACAAGATTCCTCATTGTTGATGTGAACTATTACGCATTGTTGATGCCCACCGTTCGATCTCATAATTAAGACCAAATGGCACCGCTATGTGCCATCTAAAAATCCATTCCTGTTCTTTTTACCACAACCGAACAGTTAAATTTCCATCCCTGGGTAAAGTAGTCAATTCCACACTTTTCTTGACACTTTTCATTTTAGTCAGGCAAATGCATCTAGTAAATAGGCACAGGTATAGGGAAATCAAGTCATTGTGACATCACCAATGAGGCTGGCTCTTATGCATTGGTGGAATGAGGCATTATGACATCATAATACAAGGGGTCGCTGAAAAGTTCTCAGCCTAACCAAGAAGAGAATGATGTGGAGCCATGAAACTTACAAGTTATTCCACAGTTTTCTTGACACTTTTTGTTTCAATGATATGAAATGAAATGAAGTGTCAAGAAAAGTGTAGAATAACTTGTAAGTTTCATGGCTCCACACAGTGGCGTAGCAAGGGAGCGAGGGTGAGAGGAGCCTGGGGTGGTGCAACCCTCCCCCACCCTCTTCTCCACCCCCTGCTCCTTCTCTGTCCCTCTTTAACTTTCCTGGCGCGAGCAGCATCACCAACTTGCGTAGGCGTCTGCTCTCCCTCTGATATCACTTTCCTAGTCATGGGACCCAGAAGTGACATCAGAGGGAGAGCCGACGCAGGGGTGAGCAGCAAGTTGGAGATTCTGCTCATGCCAGCAAAGAGCTAGAGGTATGGTGGGGGGACGGGGACGTGAAGGCATGTGTGCGGTGGAAGGAGGAGTGGGAAGGAGTGGGGGGTGGAGAGGAGGATGGGCACCAGTGACTCCATCAAGACGGCGCCTGTGGCAGACCACCCCTTCCCCCCTCCCCGTCTTACTACATCACTGGCTCCACATTATTCTTTTCTTGGTTGGGCTGAGATCTTTTCAGTGGCCCCTCATAATGGGCACTCATCCCAGAGTGCTGAGTGCTGATTTTTCCCAATGCCCAAATCTGTTTGCCTTTTACTGAATCTAGTTCCATATCTATTGCTCTCTTTTCCTTAGTGTTTGTAGCATGCATCTTTCTTGTGCTTTCCAAATTTATTGCATCTTAATGGTATGATGGATTTTCATAAAGATATCATAATGGTAGAAATAATTAATAGTAGTAGTAGTTGGTGGTATTACAGCATCAACATATTGGCTCCACTGCTTGCTCTACAAGTACACTGCAGTGATCAAAACACACACGGCTAGATTTGTCTGACAAATGCTGTTGTGCTGACTGTAGTGCTGTGTCAATCAAACACACAGCAAAACTGCATTGCAGAGCCAGTAAAGAAAGAGTTTAGCAAACTTACTTGCTGTTCTGAGGTTGTTTTGCCAAATTTTCTTTGGTCTGACTCTGCAAATCTTTTGCTTTTTTTTTTGAAGAAGGAAGTTATTTTGCATGATGCACGTTGCAATTTGCCCTAAGGAAGGGAAATTGATTAACAAGGTGCCTAGGCAGGACAGACACATATGTTTTGTTTATCTTAGACAATCAATATATTTTGCTATGTGCCTTCATGTAATTACCCCTGGGAATGTGGGCATATACAATACTCTTGCTCCAAGGTAGGTATAATTGTGTGCATTTATCTGCTATTGTGTTGACTCCTATACCCAAGAACCAATCCAATAGCAGTTTTAACAAAAGGTGAGAACTTCAGGCCAGTAGCTGGAATACTATGGCCTGCAAAGCTGTTAGAATTCTGCATTAACTCACAACTAATGAGTTTTCTAAACCTGGATGAACGATTCCATAGTTCACAATATGGTTTTCGGACTAAACAGTACAGAAACCTTATTGCTGGAATTAATATCTAAAGCGAAATCCCATCTAAGTAAAGGTAAACAGACCTTTTGCAATTCGATATCTCAGCTGTGTTTGATATAGTCGACCATTCTCTGCTACTATAAAGCTTGAATCACACGGAGCGGTACTAAAATGGTTCGCAGGATTCCTACGAAATAGTAAATATGTAGTAAGAAAGGGATATAAGAAATCCCAAAATTGGAATGCCTTCTGTGGAGTAACGCAATGTTCACTACTGTCTCCTTCCCTGTTTAACATATACAGTGATACTTTAGAATCCGAACTTAATCCGTTCCAGAACTCAGTTCGAGTTCCAAAGCGTTCGAGTTCCAAGACAATTTTTCCCATTGAAAATAATAGAAACTGGATTAATCCGTTCCTGGGTCCCACAAACTCAAATTTTAACAGGAAATACACTGGATTTTAAGGTATTTTAAGGATTCTGAGACAAAATTTACTACAAAAAAAAGTTCAGATTCCAAAACGTTCGAGTTCTGGGGCATTCAGATTCCGAGGTACCACTGTACTTAAGAGCCCTTGGTAAGAGATTTATGATTACCCAAGTGCACATTTTTTTCTATGTAAATAATATCTTCCTTTGTCTAGCCAAATAATCTTTTAAGGATACATTACAGTACTTAAAGATGATTATTGAGTACATAGACACAAAAAGAGCTTCCTCAAACATAATAAACTGAAGACCAAGATCATTTGGTTTGGCGGCTATAACTCACTGTCACATATAGATTTAGAGGGGCATAATCAAAACAAAAGTCTAAGTCTGTTTTGGGCCTAGGGCACTAGTCGCCTAAAGTCGGCAGCATCCAAAGTTCATTCTCATAAAAATACGTCCACAATTTTTTTTTCTGAAAATCATCTACTTCTATGTCCAGTCGTTTGATGCTGGAGGACCTTCCCGGACAACTACAAAACTGATTTCTTTTTAGATCCGCAAACATCAAGTCACTAGGACTCGAGCATGAGTCGATGACACCTAACAACTACAACAACAACAACAACATGATAATCTAATGTGTATTATTACCCTTTAACAAGGGTTAAGGCGCAAATAATGCATATTAGAGCATGAAGTATTTTCATAATAACCCCCTTAATGTTAATTCAGGATGAAAGCTTATTCCATACTTCATTTTATGAGTACAAATCTACCTTTTAGCCTTAGCCTTTAGATCTTAATTTTTAACCTTGAATTTTCTTCCTGTTCATTTGTATGAATTTTGTTCCTATTCCTCATACCTGCAACTCATTCAGAACATAGGTTGCAATCTAGTGCAAAGAGTCTTTATTTGCCACTACACAGGGATTCCCCCCTCTATTTTATATCCCTCCTCCCCAAACATATCCTTATGTATGGTCAATGCAATTATTGGCCCTGAATCTGGCCACTAGATTTTGCTTTTATGTAATGACCACAACTCACAACTCACATCTCCCTTCCCCAGCCTCAACCAACCCATGTAGTGGAAGAACCAACTCTGGGACAGAACTAGGAATCTTCTATAAGGCAGTGCATATTTCTGCCATCCAGGCTAAAAAAAAATAAAAAATTGTAGATCTATATTTCCTACAACATGAAATATGGAATAAACTTTCATCCAGAATATCAGCACTAACAGCCCCTGCACTGTCTGGTTAGTGCTGGACCAGTCCTTGAGTGGAGCTAGAGCAGAGCTAATACTTAACCAGTTAAGGAACAATACTCGCACTACTAACCAGTTAAGTGAGTGGGTAAAGTTAAACAATAAAAAAGCTGCCCTGACTAAAACGGTGTGTGGTCTTTGTCATAAGGCATATAGGGACAGACTTAAAGATCTCAATATGTATAGTTTGGAGGCAAGGCGGGAGAAGGGAGATATGATAAAGACATTTAAATCCCAAAAATCAATCTGCAAAAATATTACTCGCCAGAGATGGACTACACACCCCTGATAAACATTTCACAACCAAGTGGAGAAAAAGCCTCAAAATTTTCAACGCAGCAGCAAACAACTCACAGTGCTGTTTTAAGATTCAAAGCTGCTTAATTTACTATCACTGGCAAAAAAAACTCAACCACCACTGAAATAAAATTATCAAAAGGGTAATATACCCATCACTGTGCACAGGAAAAGCAAAATCAAAAAGTTTTACTTAGCTTGGGAACATGGTCTGAAACGCCTTTCTGTGTTGGTAGGAAATGTCTGGCCAGACTGTCAATGGAAACACCACGGCTCCATTCAGGTGTACAATCCAGAATATATGCCAAATCCTCCAACAAGTGCCTTGTTTCGCCTCTCAAAGGCTTCCTCAGGGAATATATCAGCTGGAAATCTACGCTCCTCTTCCATGCACACAGGCACAAGAAACGCCCATTGCTAAAAAGAACTGTAAGATCCAACTTCTGGTGGCACTTCTGGGTTACAACGTCATCACAGCAGCCACAAGCCTGGCTGCCATTTGTCCACAAAATTGCCATTCATCCTTCAAACTTCCACTCATCCGAAAAATGCCGCCCACTCCATCCGCTGATTGAGGCCATTAGGCCATATAGTGTCCAAAAAGAAAATCCAGCGCTGTTCATGCTGGTACAAAAGCCTCTTCACATTGCCCCTCCGTGGGGCAACAAGAAACACACAAAATCATCAAAATTGTGCCATTCTTTGGCACAATGGCGGGTCAGGATGTCAACTTCTTTTCTGTGGCCAATGTTCAAACAACCAAGTCTTGAAACATCTGGCAGTATGGCCAATATAAGTTAACCCGCAAGGGCATGTCATTCCATACACTACTCTTGTTTCACATGTTGTCAAGGAATGTAATTTCACCGCTTTTCTGGCTGGGACTTGTGCCGCAGTACACTCTTGCATGACATCACAAACTGCACATTTCCCACAATTCTGTGTAAGGCTGATGTTTGGACTTTCCAGGAGGATGGAGAGGTGGGTCATTTTCGTTGTGGAAAATGTGCAGCTTGTGATGTCATGCAAGAGGGTACTGCTGCACAAGTCCCAGGCAGAAGAGTGGTGAAATTTCGCTTCATGACAACATGTGAAACAAGAGGAGTAGTGTATGGGATGACATGCCCTTGCTGGTTAACTTATATTGGCCACACTGCCAGATGTTACAAGACTCGGTTAATAGAACACCGGTCTAACATTGGCCACAGATAAGAAGTTGACATCCTGACCCGCCATTGTGCCAAAGAACGGCACAATTTTGATGATTTTGTGTGTTTCGTGTTGGAACACATTCCTGTCACCCCACGGAGGAGCAATGTGAAGAGGCTTTTGTACCAGCATGAACAGCGCTGGATTTTCTTTTTGGACACTATATGGCCTAATGGCCTCAATCAGCGGGTGGAGTGAGTGGCATTTTTCGGATGAGTGGAAGTTTGAAGGATGAATGGCAATTTTATGGACGAATGGCAGCCAGGCTTGTGGCTACTGTGATGACGTTGTAACCCGGAAGTGCCACCGGAAGTTGGATCTTACAGTTCTTTATAGCAATGGGCGTTTCTTGTGCCTGTGTGCACGGAAGAGGAGCGTAGATTTCCAGCTGATATATTCCATGAGGAAGCCTTTGAGAGGCGAAACAAGGCACTTGTTGGAGGATTGGGCATGGATTCTGGATTGTACATCTGATTGGAGTCGTGGTGTTTCCATTGACAGTCTGGCCAGACATTTCCTACCAACACAGAAAGGCGTTTCAGACCACATTCCCAAGCTAAGTAAAACTTTTTGGTTTTGCTTTTCCTGTGCACAGTGATGGATATATTACCCTTTTGATAATTTTATTTCAGTGGTGGTGGAGTTTTTTTTTTGCCAGTGATAGTAAATTAAGCAGCTTTGAATCTTAAAACAGCATTGTGAGTTGTTTGCTGCTGCGTTGAAAATTTTGAGGCTTTTTTTCCACTTGGTTGTGAAATGTTTATCGGGGGGGAGGGGGGTAGCCCATCTCTGGTGAGTAATATTTTTGCAGATTTTTCTATTACTCAATAATTTTTTCTTGAAAGACATTTAAATACCTACATGATGTAAATGTGCATTAGTCAAGCCTCTTTCAATTGAAAGGAAACTCTGTAATGAGAGGGCATAGGATGAAGTTAAGATGTGATAGGTTCAGAAGTAATCTAAAGAAATATATTTTTTTTTTACAAAAAGGGTGGTAGATGTGTGGAACAGTCTCCAGGAAGTGGTGGTGGAGACAGAGACTATGTCTGAATTCAAGAAAGCCTGGGATAGGCAGATGGGCAGTCTGGATGGGCCATTTTGGCCTTTATCTGCCATCATGTTTTTATGTAACTTTATCCACCATGCTAACTGTGCACCGATCTGGATATCGGTTGGCCTGGGTTAACTTCTGGCTGGCCACTGTAACTGGATATTCAGTACTGGAGCCTGGACATGGCCTTGTATTGAAAATTTGGGCTAAGTGTAGCCCATGGCTATAATTGGCTTTAAAATAACTGAATGCTGCAGGCTGAAAATTACTCCCAACATATTCAGTCTCCCTTTTCATCATCAAGTTCTAGAAAATTTCACTTACACCATAAATCAAAGTATCTCTTCTGAATTCGGAGCCAAATTTTTTTTTGTTAGCTATAAAAGAAGAGAAAAAAACTGCAAGTGTCAGAGAACTGATTTCATTTTAATAGATTTTGGGACTGTGCCTTATATATGTACCATAGCAATAAACTAATGAACCACAGAGCTAAAAATACCTAAGCTGCTTGCCTGGATATAAATTAAACTAGGTCTCTAATTCTTTAAAAAAGTGTCTTTCTATAATAAAAGTTATTACCTATCAATATACGAGTTGGAACATTTAGAAAGTGTCTATCTCAAAAAATACATGTGGAAATTATCTTGTGTAGAATTTGACTATTTGTCCATGTAGCTCCTGTCTAAAACTGACATATCCCTATCCCCAATGATTACATATGAGTATGTAGGTGCTGGCAAGGATATGTGCTTTCTACTTCAGGTTAGGTGCTGCCTATATGGGGGAGGAGAATCAATTTTACATACTTAAAAGTTGGAAAGCTATATGGGGAAAGCATAGGGTTTTACATATGTTGATTGCAGAACAGCAATCCACATTATTTATGCCAGTATATACATGTACTGTATAGAGCTACCATCTTACAAACCTACACATATAGCACCCATGAAAACAGAACTTTGAATCTCTCTCCCCTCCCCCTCTGATATCATTTCTTCCGGAATCAGATTCCCCCTCTTAACATCAAATCCCCATCACATATCATATTCAGCCCAAATCTGATTCCCCCCACCTCCAATATCAGATCTCCCAAACTAATCTCTTTCTTGGAACAGACCCCCTGCAGAGCTGATTGCCCCCTACAACAGATCCCCCTGATCATTTCTTACATTCTCTTCACAACAATGTCATGCCTCTCCAAGCAGTCCTGGACCGCCTGCCCGCTGCTGGGGTCTACCCAAAAGAAATTTTGATGTTCTAGGGGTGAGGGTTGGGTGCAGTCCCATTTGCTTCTGCTCTATCTGCTTTAAGGAACAAAAAATGGCACCCATGACCCCTAGCAGGTCAGTTTTTTACATAAGGGCAAAAGATCCTTATACAGAAGGTTGCTTTTTAGCAGTAGTATTGCTACACTACCACTAGAGGTCATGGGTACCAATCTTGTTCCCAAAGCTAGATGGGGATAGATCAAGATCGGGACTGTTCCTAATCCCTATATCTAGACTACCAGAATCCTCTAGGGATGGTGGAGGGTCTGCTGAGAGGGGCTTGCCATTAGGTAAGAGGGAATGCAAGAAAAGATGGGGGGGGGGCATGTGTCTGTTCCAAGAAGGAAGAAATCTGATACTAGGAGGGGAAATGTGATGCATGTGAGTGTATGTAGGAGGAAGGGTCTGTTTATCTTACTTACATGGGACTCTTTTGAACAGGAGGTAAGTGCCGTTGAGAGGCTGTGCGTCAGGATTCTGCCGGCAAGGGTCTTCCAAACAAAATATTTGTTACCTTGTCGTGCACTGGGACTACTACTGGAGACTAGAATGTCAGCAACATTACTATGGGAAAGGGAGAAAGGATATGTAGTGCCCTCCCCCAAGAATGCATTACTCATTATACCATCCTATTTTGGTACCCCAAATTCCTTTGCCAGAGTTATCTCAACTGGATACACACAACCTCCCACTTGAAACAATGGGCACAGTGCAGTCTTATTCTTTTAAGCCTCTTCACTCACCCATAGACTAGCAATAGGGGAATGTTTAATTATATTGCCTCCACATGATAGCAAAATGCAATCTTATGTTATAAGTTGCTTGGATATATTAGAGCATACAGTTAAACTAGGCTTTCATGGTGTCAGAAAGTGACATGTGATTAAAATCTGCTCCTGTTGTCAATCCAGCAGCTTGAGGGTCGTATGTATGTGGTAACTATGGGGGTGGCTGTTAAATAGCAGGCTTTATAGAACCACACTTTGGAGCGCCATTTATAGAATTCCCTCCTATATGCGTATTGATGGTGAATGGCATTCACTCTCTCACCTGCATTATATACAGATATCATAACAGGTTGGGTACAACTGTCTTTCGAACTGTATGGAATGTTTCTGGGTTTTCTATCTGCCCATTGTATCCTCTTGAAACAATTTTCGCTGGGAACTGTATATCCTTACCACAGGTTGTATATCTTAATGGTCGAAAGGCTAGACAAAGTCCTATCCAAACTGAAGTTGGGACCAAAGTTGCCCTGTTGGTTTGAATCATGCTAAGTACCTGTTTCTCACTGGTGTTAGAATGGGGCTATCTCCACTGCTCTAAAAGTCAATGAAACTTTAACTGATTAGTGCCTATAGTTTTTAGCTGACCAAGACAGCTCCAGACTATGTCCTTTGGGATGTATTGCAGACCAGTTAGCCTGACTTCAGTGCCGGGCAAAATGGTGGAAACAATTATAAAAAATCAAATTGTGGAACACATAGACAAACATGATTTAATGGGACAGAATCAGCATGGGTTCAGCTGAGGGAGATCTTGCCTCACCAATTTGCTTGACTTTGAAGGTGTGAATAAACTTGTGAATAAAGGTGAGTCAGTTGATGTAGTGTATGTAGATTTTCAGAAAGCTATTGACAAAGTTCCTCATGAGATACTCCTGAGAAAAGTAAAGAGTCATGGGATAAGAACATAAGAACATAAGAACTGCCATCTCCGGATCCGCACACGCGGAGGCCCAGTCAGGTATACAGCTGATGTAGTTTTAGTCACCCATATCCCTCTATGCCTCTCGTAAGGAGATGTGCATCTAATTTGCCTTTGAATCCTAGCACAGTGGATTCCTTAATAACCTCCTTTGGGAGAGCATTCCAGGTGTCCACCACTCGCTGCGTGAAGCAGAACTTCCTGACATTTGTCCTGGACTTGTCCCCCCTTAGCTTCAAACCATGTCCTCTTGTCCGTGTCGCGTTGGACAATGTAAATAATTTATTTTCCTGCTCTATTTTATCGATGCCTTTCAGCATTTTGAACGTCTCGATCATGTCCCCTCGCAGCCTCCTCTTCTCAAGGGAGAACAGTCCCAGTCTCTTGAGTCGTTCCTCATATTCCAAGTTCTCCATACCTCTTATTAGCTTCGTTGCTCGTCTCTGCACCCTCTCCAGCAGTTTTATATCCTTCTTTAGGTTGGGAGACCAATGTTGGACACAGTATTCCAAGTGTGGTCTGACCATTGCTCTATAAAGCGGCATTATGACTTTCTCCGATCTACTCGTGATTCCTTTCTTTATCATGCCTAACATTCTGTTTGCTTTCTTTGCCGCTGCCGCGCATTGTGCCGACGGCTTCAGGGTCCTATCTATCAGTACACCCAGGTCCTTTTCTTGTTCGCTCTTACCCAGAGTTGCGCCTGACATTCTATACTCGTGTTCCTTATTCTTACTACCTAAATGCATTACTTTGCATTTCTCCACGTTGAACTTCATCTGCCATTGCTCTGCCCATGTCTCTAACTGATACAAGTCACTCTGGAGTTCCTCGCTATCCTCCTGCGATCTGATTGCCCGGCATAGCTTTGTGTCGTCTGCAAATTTAATGATCTCACTGGATACTCCTTCTTCCAGGTCATTGATGTAAATATTAAATAGGATCGGCACATGAACCGAGCCCTGGGGCACACCACTAGTCACTTTCTCCCAGTCTGAGAACTTCCCATTTATGCCCACTCTCTGCTTTCTGTTTTCCAGCCATTTGCCTATCCACCTGTGTATATCTCCCTCTATTCCATGGCTTTGTAGTTTCCTGAGAAGTCTTTCATGTGGAACTTTGTCGAACGCCTTCTGGAAGTCCAAATATATTATGTCCACCGGCATTCCACTATCAATTTGCTTGTTCACGGTCTCAAAAAATTGAAGTAAATTCGTTAAACATGATTTCCCTTTCCTGAACCCATGTTGACTGGGTTTCATCAAGTCGTGTGTATCTAGGTGCCGGACTATGCTATCCTTGATCAGTGCTTCAACCATCTTTCCAGGGACAGACGTAAGGCTCACAGGTCTGTAGTTGCCCGGTTCCCCTCTCGATCCTTTTTTGAAAATTGGCGTGACGTTCGCTATCTTCCAGTCTTCTGGTATCTGTCCAGTTCTGATTGTCAGATTGGCAAGTTTTTGCAATAGCTCTCCGATTTCAACCTTCAATTCCTTTAAAACTCTCGGGTGAATTCCATCCGGTCCAGGGGATTTGTCACTTTTAAGTTTGTCGATCTGGTAGTATATCTGGTCCAACTCCACTTCAACTGTGGTGAGGCTGTCTTCTATTACTCCACTAAACACTTTCACTGCTTCTGGTATTTTTGCGGTATCCTCCTCCGTAAAGACGGACGCAAAGAAGGAATTTAGTTTGTCTGCAATTTGTTTATCCTCTTTGATGTACCCTTTTCTTCCCTGGTCGTCCAGGGGTCCCACCGCCTCTTTTGTGGGTTTTTTCCCTTTCACGTATCTAAAGAAGGGTTTGAAGTTTTTGGCCTCTTGCGCTATTTTTTCCTCATAGTCCTTTTTGGCATCCCTCACCGCCTTGTGACAGGTATCACCGCCTTGTGATAGGTGGCAACATTCAATTGTGGATTAGGAATTGGTTATTGGACAGAAAACAGAGGGTAGGACTAAGTGGTTATTTTTCTCAGTGGAGGAGAGTAAACAGTGGAGTGCCGCAGGGATCTGTACTGGGACCAGTGCTATAACTTATTTATAAATGATCTGGAAATTGGAACGACTAGTGAGGTGATTAAATTTGCAGATGACACTAAACTATTCAAAGTTGTTAAAACGCATGCAGATTGTGAAAATTTGCAGGCGGACCTTAGGAAATTGGAAGCCTGGGCGTCCAAGTGGCAGATGAAATTTAATGTGGACAAATGCAAAGTGATGCACATTGGGAAGAATAACCCAAATCACAGTTACTGGATGCTAGGGTCCACCTTGGGGGTTTGAGCCCAGAAAAAGATCTGGGTGTCATTGAAGACAATATGATGAAACCTTCCGCTCAATGTGCGGTGGTGGCGGTGGCCAAAAAAAGTAAACAAGATGCTAGGAATTATTTAAAAAGGATGGTTAACAAGACTAAGAATGTTATAATGCCTTTGTATTGCTCTATGGTGTGACCTCACCTGGACTATTGTGTTCAGTTCTGGTCTCCTTATCTCAAGAAAGATGTAGCGGCACTAGAAAAGGTTCAAGGAAGAGTGGCCAGGATGATAAAGGGGATGGAACTCCTCTCGTATGAGGGAAGACTAAAAAGGTTAGGGCTCTTTAGCTTGAAAAAAAGATGGCTGGGGGGAAATGTGATTAAAGTCTACAAAATCCTGAGTGGAGTAGAACAAGTGGATTGATTTTTCACTCCGTCAAAAATTACAAAGACTAGGGGACACTCAATGAAGTTACAGGGAAATACTTTTAAAACCAATAAGAGGAAATATTTTTTCACTCAGAGAATAGTTAATCTCTGGACTGCAGTGCCAGAGGGTGTGGTAAGAGCAGATAGTGTAGCCAGTTTTATGAAAGGTTTGGACAATTTCCTGTTATTGAGACAGACATGGGGAAAGCCCCTGCTTGCCCTAGATTGGTAGCATGGAATGTTGCTATTCTTTGGGTTTTTGCCAGGTACTAGTGACCTGGATTGGCCACCGTGATAATAGACTACTGGGCTAGATGGACTATTGGTTTGATCCAGTAAGACTATTCTTATGTATTCTTCTCTTATGTTGCAATACAGGAAATAATCTTGCTGAAGTAAATTTGGTTTGAAGGGCAGGGCTGACATGGCCTGATATGTATGGCAGGAGAAGTATCAACCTGTACATTGCAAAATGTACTACCTGTTGCAACAGGCCACTCTTTTCTTTCCCTTTCTAAGCTCCCACAGTTCTGGTATCTCTCGAGGGTCTTCCTGCAGAGGGTGCAGCCACAACCCATCTCCTCTTAGGTAACATCCTGTTTCCATGAGGTGGGACATGGCTACATGAAGGCCCTGGGGTCCAAATAGAGGGAACTACTTCTGCTTCTGACATCTGACAGCTATCCAGGCACATTTACAGGATTACTAGATGAGGATAAGGGAAAGGATAAAGAGGCCGGGCAGTACGGTGGCAGTGGGAGAGAGGGAAGAGGTGCTGGACTCTAGAGAGATGGGGGAGGAGAGATGTGTTGGGAGAGGCAGGAGGGAAAGAGATGGTAGACTCAGGGACTGAGGAAGAGAAGAGACACTGAGCCCATATTGGGAAGGGAGAGGCACTGGACTGGGTAGACGAGGAAGAGAGTGGGACAGACACTAGATCCAAGGAGGGAAAGAGAGAGAGGGGGGGGGGAGGGTTTCTGGACTTGGAGATGGGAGAAGTCCTGGACTCGGGGGAGATGGGACACAGAGAGATCTGATGAGATGGGTGAGGAAGTGAAGGATATAAACAATGAGTCCACAGAGGGAGGGGTAAAAGAGAGATACTGGGACTCAGAGGGACAGAGGGTAGAGGAGAGAGACATTTGCCTGGGGAGGGGGGTACTAGATGTGGAAAAAATAGGGACACAGAGATAGGGAAAGACACAGAGGAGAGATGCTGGACATGATGGCTAGGGATACAGATGGAATGTATGATGGCATGGAGACAGATACTGAACAGGAAGAAGGGAGGGAAGAAAAACAGGAGATACTGCTTTAGGTGGGTAGAGGGGAGCAGACAATAAGCAAGACGGAGGAGGGCAGCAATACGTATATAGGTTGCAGGGAATGCCAGAAACCCTAGAACTAACTCAGTTGAAGGACAAATGGTCCAAAGCATACTGGATTATTTCTGTGCTTCAGAACAAGGTATTACCTTATTTCCTTTGTTTTTTTTTTGTTTAATTTCTATATATTACCTATGCTCCAGAACAGAAATTCTCTAGCTGCTTTTTATATCATCTTCATTTTTTTAGCTTCTTGCAGGCTTTCTTTGTAAGTGTGCGGGTATGAAAAACATCATTTGGTAGCTGCTTGCTTGTGTTTTTGAAAGATACTACAAGAAGAAAAGGTGAATCTTTGATTGATCTGACCCGCACACATCTTTGCAATAACTTTATGATGAAACTGAGCATCTGATTATAAATAAGGCACATATCTACTTGCTAAAGGAACTTATTGAACTCTGAAATACTGAAAGAGTAATCTGGAAGAGTAGACTTCCGTCATTTGTCCTTAAAGTGCCGTTCTTAGACATTTAAACCTTGTCTCCGAGCTGACTAAAGCTTCACAATCTGTAAAGAAAATATGATAGGCCGCCAGCATACAATATTGAAATTCAGTTAACTGCATTTTCTAGGATCAGCCGCCTAGCTGAAATATGCTTGATCTTTTTTGTTTTCTGCTTGTGTCAAACCAATACTAGAGATCGACTGTCATTTCTTCTATATCAGTCTGTCACAGCCTGGAACTTTTTCTTGGCTGCAGATCCAATGCTATGAGAAATATGACAATGACACTCCATAAAATAAATGCTTTTGTTTTTATTTTCTATTCTGGTTTTGATGGCGTTCTTTCCATATTTATGCTTGTATTTAGAACTCCAAACCCTACACATTTTGACCAGGAAATATTACATTTGTCCAGTGCTGGATTAATCTTAGAAAAGATTCTGTCTGTGGGTGAAGCATTAATGCCCAAGGTTAGGTCCATGCCCATGTCTAGGAATTCAGTGCAAACACGTCACATCAAAAATATGGATGGTGAAGGGATTAATTTTTTTTTAAGACCACTGTCAACTGAATTATTGTTTAACAGATTAAGAGTGAACATTCATATGATTTTTAAGTTGCTTGTTAAATTCTTTGACAATGGCAGTTTTTATTCTGGCACTTGAGTAACTTATGGCAGTGGTACTGTCTGTGAAGATATGGTCTACAACTGGGATGAGATGGTCTACAACTGCAATGGGGACATTGTGACTAGCATGAAGGAAGACAATTTTGACTACAGCATGTGTGATTTTGGCAATGGGATCATCTAATGATAAATTAAATTTTTATAAATTTTTCTGATTTTTAGCTCTTTTCAGAAGATATTTTGACTACACATGACTCTTGATGTCTCTTTCTTCCAAGCACTCATAACTAAAATCCATATTCCATATGGTATGCCAGAAACTATACATCTGTTTTGGAAGGAACAACTAAGTTCCATATTTTAGACCAGTCTTGGTAGAATTTATTTATTTATTTGGAATTATATCCCATCTTGCCAGAAGAACTCAGAACGGGTTACAAGTGTACATACATAATAAAACATAACAGGTTTATATAATACAATAGAACAGGATGCAAGAAGCAAGGAAGAGAATTGGTTTGACTGCTAGACGGCCAAGGGATAAAAAGTGCTCTCAGAGAAGAGAGGGCCATAGTAGAGAGATTAAATTAATTCTTTGCCTCGGTCTTCAACGAGAAAGATGTGGGTGGGTTACCGGTACCAGACATTGAATTCAATTCTGATGAATCAGAGAAACTCATACAAATCTCTGTAACAATGGATGATATAATAGGTCAGTTTGACAATTGAACAGTAGAAAATCACCTGGGCTAGATGGTATACATTCCAGAGTGCTGATAGAATTAAAAAATGAACTTGTATTTTATAATTTTTCTGTAAAAATCAGCATAGTACCAGAAGACTGGAGGGTGGCTAACGTGACACCAATTTTTAAAATGGGTTTCAGAGGTAATCCAGGAAGTTATAGGCTGTTAAGTCTGACGTCAGTGCCGGGCAAAATGGTACAGACTATTATAAAAAACAATTACCGCTCTCCCTCCATATTTGCGGAGGTTAGGTGCAGAGCCAGCCTGCGAATAAGGAAAAATTGTGAATAATTTTTTGGGCTGGCTCTGACCCACCCCCGCCTCCCTCCTGAATTCCCAGACCTTACCTAGTGGTCTAGCAGTGACGTGGGGCAGGAACAATCTTCCAATGCTCCTGCCCCTTGCAAAGCTGTTATCAAAATGGCTGCTGTAAGTTCCCGTTGCAGTCTCGAGACTACAACAGGAATTCACGGCAGCCATTTTGATTATGGTTCTGCATGGGGCAGGAGCGTAGGATGATCGATCCTGCCCCACGTCGCTGCTAGACCACAAGGTAAGGTCCAGGGCAGTCTACAAAAAGAAGAAAAAAAATCACAAATAATTGAATTTGTAAGTAGGGAAACCGCGAATCCAGAGGGAGAGCTGTATAAGTAAGCATGGATTAATGAACATAAGAACATAAGACTAGCCTTTGCTGGGTCAGACCAATGGTCCATCAAGCCCAGTAGCCCGTTCTCACAGTGACCAATCCAGGTTACTAGTATCTGGCCAAAAGCCAACGTGTAGCAATTTCCATGCTACCGATACAGGGCAAGCAGTGGCTTCCCCCATGTCTTTCTCAATAACAGACTATGGACTTTTCCGCCAGGAACTTGTCCAAACCTTACTTAAAACTAGCTACGCTATCCATTCTTACCACATGCTCTGGCAATGCATTCCAGAGCTTAACTATTCTCTGAGTGAAAAAAAATTTCCTCCTATTGGTTTTAAGAGTATTTCCCTGTAACTTCATCAAGTGTCCACTAGTCTTTTTGATGGAGTGAAAAATCGATCCACTTGTACCCGTTCTACTCCATTCAGGATTTTGTGAACTTCAATTATATCTCCCCTCAGCCATCTCTTTTCCAAGCTGAAGAGCCCTAACAGTTTTAGTCTTTCCTCGTACGAGAGGAGTTTCATCCCCTTTACCACCTTGGTCTCTCTTCTTTGAACCTTTTCTAGCACCACTATATCTTTCTTGAGATAAGGAGGCCAGAATTGAATGACATTTTTAGTCTTGTTAACCATCCCTTTTTTAATAATTTCCAGCATCGTGTTTGCTTTTTTGGCCGCTGCCGCACATTGTGCGTAAGGTTTCATTGTATTGTCTATAATGACACCCAGATCCTTTTTTTGGGTGCTAACCCCCAAGGTGGACCCTAGCATCCGGTAACTGTGCTTTAGGTTATTCTTCCCAATGTGCATCACTTTGCATTTGTCCACATTAAATTTCATCTGCCACTGTCAATTTGGCTCAGTACATCTTCCAGATTCACTGAGATTTCTTTCAGTTCCTCCGCATCATCACCCTTGAAAACCATTTCCAGTTCAGGTAGATCTCTTTCATCTTCTTCCATAAAGTCCGAAGCAAAGAATTCATTCAGTCTTTCCGCTATGGCCTTATCCTCCCTGAGCACCCCTTTCGCTCCTTGGTCATCCAACAGTCCCACAGATTCCCTCAGGTTTTTTGCTTCTGATGTACCTAAAAAAAATTGCTATGAGTTTATGCCTCTTTTGCAAGTTTCTCTTCTTATTCTTTCATAGCTGTCTTTATCAATGCTTTGCATCTAACTTGCCAGTGCTTGTGTTTCTTCTTATTTTCTTCATTTGGATCCTTTTTTCATTCTTTAAAAAATGTTTTTTGGGCTCTAATAGCCTCTTATACTTCACCTTTTAAACACACTGGCTCTCGTTTCCTCTTCTGTCCACCTTTGCTGATACGTGGAATATATCTGGTCTGGGCTTCCACGATAGTATTTTTAAATAACATCCATGCCTGGTTTACAGTCCTAACATTTGCAACTGATCCTTTTAGCTTCTTTTTAACCATTTTCCTCATTTTATCATAGTTGCCCTTTTGAAAATTAAACACCCCTACCGAAGATTTCTTTTGCGACGTTACTCCCGGTATCAGCTCAAATTCGATCACGTTATGATCACTGTTTTTAAGTGGACCCAACACAGTTAACTCCCGTACTATGTCTTGCATTCCACTAAGGATCAAATCTAAAATAGCACCCCTTTTGTCAGTTCTCGGACCAGTTGCTCCAAGATGCAGTCATATATGACATCTAGGAATTTTACCTCCCTAGCACTCCCTGATGTAACATTTAACTAGTCAATGTTGGGGTAATTGAAATAAAAAAACTTCCTCAATTTGTGGCGTGCTTTTTGTGATATGGTTTTTTGGGGGGCTGCTACAGTACCTTATTTTTTCCACCATTGCTGATTTAGCACACATGTGAAAGTGGTTTCAGTTGGTTTGCTTGCTTGACACAGAAGTGGAGGTTTTTTTGCCATATGAAGCTAAACTGAGGCTTTTTCTCCACTTCTTTTTCAGTTTCCTTCTCTCTCAGGCTTTGAATGAGTGAGTGGTGTGTGTGTGTTTGATGGGGAGGCCTTGCAGTGTCTCAGAGACCCCTGGTTGTTCCATTTAGGGCATAAATTGAGGAAGTTTTTGATTGCTTATGTCCCTTTCCTTAGGTAGTTTGAGTAATTGAAATCACCCATTATTATAGTGTTTCCCATTTCTCCAGCTTTCCTAATTTCTGAAAACATTTCTTCATCTGTTTGCTCATTTTGTCCCCTGGGACGGTTGTATAACCCAACCTTTATATTCCTTCTCTTCACACATGGAATTTCTATCCATAAGGATTCCACACTGCTATCTATGTCATGCAGAATGTTTATTTGATTTGATTCAATTCTCTGTTTAACATATAGCGCAACCCCCCCTCCAATTTGATCTACTCTATCCTTGCGATATAATTTGTACCCAGGTAACACAGTGTCCCATTGATTGTCCTCCTTCCACCAGGTCTCCGAGATGCCTATTATATCTATCTCATCATTCAGTGCTATATACTCTAACTCTCCTATTTTTTTTTTAGGCTTCTAGCATTTGCATACATACACTTCAAATTATGTTTTTTCCTTGCAACTACAGGCTGCTGAGAAGACAGGGAAAATCTGAGTCTTTTACTCTGTCTTCCTCTTAAACCCTCCTGGCTTTCTTTCACCATTATTGGAACCTCTCTATCGTGACTCTCTAAATATCCTCTTTCAATAGTATCCTCCAAGGATACCTCACACCGAACCATCCACTCCCAGGCGACTGTCGGCTTTCCCCCACATCTTAGTTTAAAAGCTGCTCTATCTCCTTTTTAAACGTTAGCGCCAGCAGCCTGGTTCCATCCCAGTTAATAATAATAATAATAATAATTTTATTTTTGTATACCGCCATACCCAGGGAGTTCTAGGCGGTTCACAACAAATAGATGAGTTACATACAGTGCAGTTGAAAAAGAAGTACATAACAAGTCAATCGAAGGGTCAAACTAGTTTACATTGACAATTAAGTAAGGAAGGACTAATACAGAGCATATATGGTATTTACTGTAAAAGAGTTCAATAGAATTTGTGAGAAGGGGGAGCCAAGCATATTGTATGAGAGGAGGGGACAGGGATCATTGGGAGGGGGGAAGGAGGGGGAAAAAGTAAAGAAAGGTGGGCCGTGTTGAGGGGGGGAAGAGGAGGAATTGGTCTGATGCAGAGAAGGGGATTCGATCTGTTTTCTAATGAGGAGAGGGGGAGCGTTAAGGCGGAAGAGGGGAGCATTAAGGATTTGGTCCATTGAAAAGTAGAGTTTTGAGCTTTTTTCTAAAGTGGAGGTATGAAGAGGCGTCAAGTATAATTTGGGCGAGCCATGAGTTTAGTTTGGGAGGGGGGTGAGGAGGGGGAAAAAGTAAAGAAAGGTGGGCCGTGTTGAGGGGGGGGGAAGAGGAGGAATTGGTCTGATGCAGAGAAGGAGATTCGATCTGTTTTCTAATGAGGAGAGGGGGAGCGTTAAGGCGGAAGAGGGGAGCATTAAGGATTTGGTCCATTGAAAAGTAGAGTTTTGAGCTTTTTTCTAAAGTGGAGGTATGAAGAGGCGTCAAGTATAATTTGGGCGAGCCATGAGTTTAGTTTGGGAGGGGGGGTGAGGAGGGGGAAAAAGTAAAGAAAGGTGGGCCGTGTTGAGGGGGGGGAAGAGGAGGAATTGGTCTGATGCAGAGAAGGGGATTCGATCTGTTTTCTAATGAGGAGAGGGGGAGCGTTAAGGCGGAAGAGGGGAGCATTAAGGATTTGGTCCATTGAAAAGTAGAGTTTTGAGCTTTTTTCTAAAGTGGAGGTATGAAGAGGCGTCAAGTATAATTTGGGCGAGCCATGAGTTTAGTTTGGGAGGGGGGGTGAGGAGGGGGAAAAAGTAAAGAAAGGTGGGCCGTGTTGAGGGGGGGAAGAGGAGGAATTGGTCTGATGCAGAGAAGGGGATTCGATCTGTTTTCTAATGAGGAGAGGGGGAGCGTTAAGGCGGAAGAGGGGAGCATTAAGGATTTGGTCCATTGAAAAGTAGAGTTTTGAGCTTTTTTCTAAAGTGAAGGTATGAAGAGGCGTCAAGTATAATTTGGGCGAGCCATGAGTTTAGTTTGGCCGCTTGAAAAGAGAAGGTTCGTTCAAGGAATCTTTTAAGATGACATGCTTTCAGTGAGGGGAAAGCGAACATAGTTATTCTGCGGGAGCTCTTATTATTATAGTACAGGTTGAAGTGGGGGTAAAGATAGTCAGGTGACATACCCCATACAGTTTTGTAGCAGATACAACAGAACTTAAATAGGACCCTGGATTCGAATGGCAGCCAGTGCAACTTGTGGTAGAAGGTGGATATGTGTTCCCATTTCTTCAGTTAAGGTGGAGTCCATCCTTTCAGAACAAGCTCCCCCTTTCCCAGAAGGTTGCCCAGTTCCTAACAAATCAAAAACCCTCTTCCCTGCACCATTGTCTCAACCAGGCATTGAGACTTTGGAGCTCTACCTGCCTCTTGGATCCTGTGCGTGGAACTGGGAGCATTTCTAAAAATGCAACCCTGGAGGATCTGGATTTCAGCTTTCTACCTAAGAGCCTAAATTTGGCTTCCAGAATCTCCCTCCCACATTTTCCTATGTCTTTGGTACCTACATGTACCAGAACAGCTGTCTCCTCCCCAGCACTATATAAAATCCTATCTATGTGACACGTGAGGTCCACCACCTTCGCACCAGGCAGGCAAGTGACCAGGCGATCCTCATACCCACAAGCCACCCAGCTTTCTACCTGCTTAATAATCGAATCACCAACTACAACCGCTGTCCTAATTTTTCCCTCCTGGGCAGAAGCCCCTGGAGACATATCCTCAGTGCGAGAGAATATTGCATTCCCTGGTGGGCAGGTCCTAGCTTCAGGATTATTTCTTACTTCACCAGGGTGATGCTCTCCTTTTAGGAGACCTCTCTCCTCCAAGGCAGCACAGGGACTACCAGATTGGAGGTGGGACCCTATAGGTCTCCTGTATGTACTTCTCTGTCTCCCTCAGCTCCTCCAAGTCTACTACTTTAGCCTTAAGGGAACGTACTCATTCTCTGAGAGCTAGGAACTCTTTGCAGCGAGCACACACATATACTTCTCGCCAACCGGGTTTTAGCCAAGGGAAATCTTGCCTCACCAATCTACTGTGTTTCTTTGAAGGGGTGAATGAACATGTGAATAAAGGTGAACTGGATGATATTGTGTATTTGGATTTTCGAAAGCCATTTGACAAAGTACCTCATGAAAGACTTATGAGGAAATTAGAAAGTCATGAGATAGGAAGTAATGTCCTTTTAATAATAATAATAATAATAATTTTATTCTTATATACCGCCAAAGCCATGGAAGTTCGAGGCGATTTACAACAAGAAGCGCTGGACAATCAGCGAAGAGGTCATAATCAAGTCATCAATACAATCTTACATAATGAAAGAAGTGGAAAGCTATATAGTTCTTAAGGTTATTGGTTGAATTAGCAGAGCTGTATAGATTCTTAGTTTACAAAATGATTGAACAAACTCGTTTTTGCCAATTTTCTAAAATTGAAGTAGGATGAGGAGAGCATGATAACGTTACTAAGCCTGGAAGGCAAGAGTTCTGTCCAAGAATCTTTTGTAGTGGCAGGCCTTTATTGTCAGATAGGTGAACAGATGTATTCTTCATGTGGACCTAATAGAACTTGCCAGATTAAATTGGGAAACTAGGTAAGTGGGGGCCAGACCAAATATTGATTTATAACACAGACAAGAGAACTTAAACAGGATTTGTGCCTCCAGGGGCAGCCAATGGAGTTTTTGATAGTAGGGGCTTATGTGTTCCTATTTCTTCAGCCCAAAAATCTGACTGAGAAGTGGTTGAAAGACTGAGAAGTGGTTGAAAGACAGAAAACAGAGAGTCGGTTTAAATAGTCAATATTCTCATTGGAGAACGATAAATAGTGGGGTTCCCCAGGGGTTTGTGCTAGGACCGCTGCTTTTTAACACATTTATCAATGATCTAGAAATGGGAATAACTAGTGAGATAATTAAATCTGCTGATGACACAAAGTTGTTAAAAGTTGTTAAATTGCAAGAGGACTGTGAAAAATTGCAAGAGAACCTTGTGAGAATGGAAGATTGGGCATCAAAATGGCAGATGATGTTTAATGTGAGCAAGTGCAAAGTGATGGATGTGAGAAAGAGGAACCTGAACTATAGCTATGTGATGCTGGGTTTTGTGTTAGGAGTCACTGCTCAATGTGGGGTGGCTGCTAAGTCAGCAAATAAAATGTTAGGAATTATCAAAAGGAATGGAAAACAAAGATGAAAATGTTATAATGCCCTTGTATTGCTCTATGGTATAGCCACACCTCGAATACTGTGTGCAGTTCTGGTCACCATATCTCAAAAAAGATATAGCGAAATTAGAAAAGGTACAGAGAACGGTGACAAAAATGGTTAAAGGGATGGGACAGCTATTTTATTTGATATACCGCCAATATTAACAAAAAAAAGTCAAATCAAAGCGGTTAACAATAGATAAAAAATCAAAGGGAAATAATTTTAAAAACAATACAACAGGAAAATGTATACTGTACAATTAAAAATACTAGACACAAAAGGGCAAATTCTATATGAAGCGCCCAAAAGTTAGGCGCCAATTAGGCACTGTTCAGCGTGATTCAAGTAAAATTAGGTGCTGTTTCATGAATCACGTTGAGCGGAACCTATTTTGGAGGTGCCCAAGAAGTAGGCCAGCTCTAGGCACAACTAAAAGTTAGGCGCCTAGCTGAGCGCTTAAGCACGCTTAAGTGCAGTGATTCTGCAACAAGATGCCTAACATGCATAGCGCCTATTTTTTTTGAAGGCCGCCTAAATTTTTAGAGGCGCCTTGTTTCAGAATCGCGATTTCTTGATAGGCGCCTATGTTTCAATCAGTGCTGATAAAAAGGCTTAATTGAGCTTGTTATTCAATTTAGCCACGTCTTGCCTTTGGGTTGCATCAGGGACAGAACTAAAAATTAAATAAATAATTGTGACCCGCAGGCTGGGTCAAAACCCTTGGGAGCAGAGAGACTAGGATTTAAGCTTGACTATCATGTGGGAGAGACCCTCTATCTCCAGGAAAGACAAAAAGTAAAATTTCTGTAATATATCCTTCTCTGTTTACTTCTAAGGATCTCCCTATAATTAGGCAAGGCAGCGTGCATGGGGTGGGGTAGCAGCAGGAAGTAACACACACAGTACCTCCAGCAGCTGTCTGGGGACAAATATCAGAGCCTCTTGTTACAGGTGGTCCAGGAGCTAGTCTCTACCCAGCTGTGGCAATTAGCTCATTAGCTCTCTTGGCAGAAACAGGAAGATATGGCTAGAAACATACTCTGCAAGTATTATTTGAAGGAACTAGAAAAATTTTCCTTATATGGAAATATAACCCCTAGTGGTAATCACAAGACTGCTTCTAGGGGCGGGATGGCCAGGAGTGATTGGGCATCACTTCTGGTGATGCCACTGAACTCCAGCAGATGCCCCTATGGACCACCATGGATGACCCCCCAGACTCCAGTGGATGCCCACCTGGACCACCACATATTTGAGAGCTAGCCATGTGGGGAGGGGCTACATCGAAGGTAAAGAACTTAAACTGCAGGCAAGGAGCATCAGGCTTCACATGGCCCAATTCTCCTGGATCATAGGAATAATTCAGCTTGCAAAGTGGCTTGTAAGCAGTGTTATTATTATAAGATGGGATTCAGCAACCTGAAGTACTGGGATACCGGAGGCTGCTGAATCCCATAGCACATCAAGGTGTGGTAAAGGGTGAATCCCTTAATAAATATGTAAAATTTCTCATTGAAATTTGCTGCGAACACTCCCAAAACTATAGGAGGTTTTTTTTGTTTTTTTTTGCCTCACCCTGTATATACGAGGGGGTGCTGAAAGTTCTCAGCCCAACCAAGAAGAGAATGACATGGATATAATTCAATCAATGATCTGAAACAATGTCAAAACATTGAATTTCATTTCTGCAAAATTGGCACTTAATAAAATACACTACAGCTACAGTGGCAAAATAACCTCAAAATTAAGGAAATTGGTTGTTTTCAGCACCTCCTCATATAGATATAGATATACAACTACATGGATATCTATCTATAAAAAGTATCATGGAAAAAGTTAATCTAAACAATTAATCCCCCCTTTTTTTGAAGCTGCATTAAGTTTTTTATCGCCAGCCGCAGTGATAAAAGTTCCGAAGCTCAAAGAATTCTTATGAGCGTTGGAGCTTTTACCACCGTGGCCTATGATAAAAAAAATCCTAATGCAGCTTCATAAAAGGGGGAAGGGGTAAATATTTCTAAATAATGCAATATCTTTAAAACAATTCTTAAGAAAAAATTTTGCTGATATCAAAAGCCATAATGTTAAATGATGTTAAATGCATCAATTATATTAAAATTCCTAGTAGATATTATTCAATTACTAAGAGTTTCTTTGATAAAATATCATTGAGGAGATTAATTCATGCAATTAAAATTAGGCAGAGAATGACATTTTTTAAAGATATTTATCCTAAAGAAGACTTTATATGTTGAATTTCCTGGCACTGAATATATTAATTAAATTCAAAGAATTCTAAAAATGTATCATCTCATTACTCAGTCATACCATCTTTTGATATATTCATCTGAATGAATCATATTGAAATACAAAGAACAGATTTTTGAAAAAGGATCAGTTAAATCAAGTATAATAACTAAAATAACTTCATTACTCAAATATACAGTATACTTGTTTCAACACATTGCTATTAATTAAACCATTTCACATCTTTATCAATTACTAAACTTTCCTCTGTGGATGTCTCTAGAAATGATCTGCCAAAGAGGAACTCCCATGGGAGACTGGGCAGGTCTGATGTTGGGATATATAGTATATTGAGGGAGAGTGAGAAGAAGGCAAAATGAAAATATAATAAAAAATCCATATCTGTAATTTTCCTAAGATGCAGACTGTTCCCTAAATTAGCAAAGAGCACTATTCAGTTCTGGGTTGTTTTTTTTTTTTTAAATTCAGGCATACCAGCACTGTCTTTCACAATCCAATTCTAATCATACAGGGATCCTTTGGCTTCTCACACTGATGAGGAGAGAATCCATTGACAGTCTGCCCTCAGAGTTACAGGCATAAAACTTTTAAAAACTTGTAGCTTCCACGGTCCTTAAGCCTGATTCACAGACTCAGCCTTTAACTGAATAAACTGGCCTATGATAGATGATTCTCTACCAAACCTTCATAGAAACAAAATCTCATTGTAACCTCTAAATGCTTTCTGACATCATAGATCAAGACTCAAGCAGATTCAGAAATCCTCACAAGCAGTACCCTGAAACTCTAAATTTCACCAAATTTTCCTCATTACACACATTCATCTCTATCAAGCACAATTGCTTCTAATCACTTCCCAAACTTTCAAACATGTCTGACCTCTATTAGATCTTCAGCTCTTCTCCCCAACTATCATCCAAGTCATTACCATTCCATGAACCTACAAAATGGCTACTTCCCATAGAAATCCTTGAGCTTCTTCTAAAAGGATACAGCAGATGACCCAGGGCTCAGCCTCATGAATAACCCACCAAGTAGAGAAAGGTACAAAGGCTGAGAGGTATTGGAGTAGATGACCTCCAAGTAGAAAAGGTCAAGTGGATGAAAGGTGGATCTAAGATGGCTGTATACACCTGATGCACTGAGTTGCTGTCCTCAGTTTCTTAAGATTTTTTAATTATGTCAAAGTGGAGGGGAAGAACCTCTGCTGAACCCCCTCACCAGATGCTACCTCTGGACATATGGATTTCTTTTTGAGGAGACCCAAGTTTTTAGCTGGATCACTGGGGGTAGATCTGCTTGAGACTCTGGGGCAGAGAAGAGCATCTTCAGCAACTCTTGGAGAAACCCCTCCTCATCCCAGAAGTGCTAGCTCACCACTAGCAGCACTAGCGGAGTCCCTGCTTGGATATGCTTGAGGCTTAGCACTGTGAGGGAGTATAGAACACATTCCTAGCATTAGTGGGGTTTCTGCTTTGGAGGTCTCCCCTGAAAAACAAGCAACACTGTCTAGTTCCAACATTGGGAAAGGAAGATTTGTCAGAGAAGAGTCAGGTGGGGGCTCGGAGGAACTGGTAAAGACTTTACCATATTTTTTACTTACTAAGCCAACTAATGTGACTTTAGATAATATTTGGCAATTAATTGATGATTTGGGTAAAATGTACAATCTTTGGAGAAATAAAGTGCACCATTTGGAGACACAGATGGAAAAAGATTCTTCTGAATTAATATCAGTAACTAACCAAGTTGAAAAGCTTGAAAAAGAATTACCTTGATTCAATCTGTTCATGCTACTATTATGAAAGATAAGGGGAGTTTAAGAAATAAATATGAACTTTTGAAGAATTGCTCAAGATATAATAATCTCAGACTTAAATTTTTCCTGAGCCTTTACTTTTACTCCTAGAGATATGCTAATGCGTTATTAGAAAGAAATTCTGTGATATCCAATGAGAATTTTCCTCCATTTTCTAATGCCTATTATTTGCCTTCAAAAGAATTGCAACAATGCTAAGATCAAGATATATCTAATTTACACCTCCCCCCCTTACTAAGCCATGATAGAAATTTTTTGCCATGGACCAGGGTGCTAAGTGCTCTGACACTACTTCGACGCTCATAGAATTCCTATGAGTGTTGGAGCAGCGTCGGAACATTTATCACCCCTGGCTACGGAATAAACCTCTATCGCAGTTTAGTAAAAGAGGGCCTTAGATGTTTCAGCTGTACTGGAATCTTTGATACAGAGACATTTATTCCAGCAACTTCAATTATTACTGTTGCACTTACCCCAGATAAAGATTGGCTAATGAAGATGTACTTTAAAAATAGAGAAAAGTTTTAGGGACTTTAGAAACATTCAGAAAAATTATAATCTTGAGATACACAGAAGCGTCATTAGTCATGAATGAGACCTGGAGTTCTCCAGATCAACGCTGCCTTTTCTTTTTGAGATACCTGTGTAAATGTGTCATAAGATATCAGTTCATTAAGTACGTATTCTTTGAGCCATCACACCTCATAGCTTTCCTGGCAACCAAAAGACATTTAGGAGAATCACGTTTGCACATGGTAGACTCTGAAGAGCTGTAGCTTTCTTAATGCATTAAGACTGCCTTGATTAGAATTTTTTTTTTTTATATATACTTGTAATATAAGCACAATGTTTCCCACCAAAAGGAGAGGTTCAACCGGTCATAATTTTTCCAATTCCTGGTTATCATCTGCATAGCAACCCCGATCAAAATTAAAAGAAGTCTGCTTTTGTTTTTGTCAACTGAATTCTTTGGTCTCATATGTCAATGGCAGAGGAACACCAAGTATCATAATAATCTTTCCCCATATCGATTTCCAGAAATGTTGCTTATTTCTTGCAATCTTCTTATATATCTTGGATCCCCATATGGTGGACTTGAGTGAGTTTATTTCCTAATTTACTAAATGGTGTTACCTTTTTAAATTTTGCTTTGTGGCACTCACTTTGCTGTACAAGTGCATTGTTTGGTTAAATATGTAAAACTTATTAATAAAAAAAGAAAGAAAGAAAAGCAGTGAAGTGACTGCAGGCCCTGGGCAGCTCAGACTTAGCAGCCATGACTCTTCAGGCCCCAGGCAGCTGAAGTTAAGTGGTGTCCAGGGACTAATTGTCCCATGCGATAGGAGTCCTATGTCTGAGAAGTTATGGCCCTGGACAGAAGTGTCTACCACAAAATAACAGCTCAAAGGCCTAAAGAATTGGGACTTAATCTTTATTCACAAAAGGTCCGAAACTGTCAGTGTTTTAACGAAAAGCCTGCATCAGGGGTCTGTATGGTTGTCTCATATATATTTGAACAATGCAACATTCAACAATGTAAAAGATTCAAGTCCCGATCAAAGACAAACCTGAGTGTATATCGGTGCAATCTCAAACACGAACTGCGTTCTCTCCTCTGTTTGGACAGAAGTGCCCCAAGGGCTAAGGGGCACTACTACTACTAGTACTGTTAACCATTTCTATAGCGTTACGAGACATATGTAGCGCTGTACATCAGATTCACAGCTTTAAGAGGGGTGGAGCTAGCCACTAAGGTGGAGCTCTGGGACTAGAGAGCAGAATAGTGGAAACAGGCCAATAACAGATCATCCTGGGATTTGTAGCAACCACTAGTCCAGCTATACTCTTACATACAGGTGAGACTTGTAGTACAGTAGAAAGGGAAAACAATTAGTAATGAAAGATGGATAGACTCCCCTCCCCCTCCCAGCTACCTTCTGTTTTCCTAATTATCTGGTAATTGTCTGAGGATTAGTACCCTCCACATTATCTGAAAGGTTACTTAATGCAATATAGGAATGCATAACTGTTTAAATGCACTGTTGGTAATGGCTGGGAAATCCACAGGGCTCCTTTTTACAAAGGCACGCTAGGACCTTAACGCGCAGAATAGCGTGCGCTAAATCGCCATGCGCGCTAGCCGCTACCGCCTCCTTTTGAACAGGCGGTAGATTTTTGGCTAGCACGTGCGTAAAAGGAGCTCATAGTTTTTTTTAATTAATACAATTTATAAATACTGCTACTGTAACAGCCTCGTTCATGGTCACATGTGTTGTGGTTGTCTGGGGAGAGGGGGGAAGGGAGAGAAATCCCACCAGCTAACACCCTTATTCCTCAAATGTAGGTACCAAATGCCAGGCATTCAGGAACCAATGGAGCTTGCTGGAGGAAGGAATCCTGCCAGGTCAGCATTGGATCTAGGGACGTCCCGCAAGAGAGTGCTACAGCAGGTATGATTTGAAACATCCAGACTGGGCATGACACTGAATATGTGATTTAAATCGGTGAAAAGTAGGATAATTACATTACATTATATTAGGGATTTCTATTCCGCCATTACCTTGCAGTTCAAGGCGGATTACAAAAGAATTATCCAAGATGTATTACAACAAGAACTTACAAAAAAAAAAAAAAAATTGGTCATTTTCAAAAAGAGTGAGAAATGGGTAAGGTTAATTGTTTGGGGTAGTTGGCTTTAGTGAGAGGTGGAGTTTGAGACTTGCGGTATTATTTCTTTTTTCTGAGTTTTCTTGAAGAGTATGGTCTTTATTTCTTTTCTAAAAGTCTTGTAGTCGAGGGATGCCGTCAGTAGATTGGCGGTTTGGCTGTGTAGTTTGGCTGCTTGAGTGGCCAGGAGGCCATCATATAGTTTTTTCCGTTTGACCTCCTTAATTGGGGGGTATGAGAATGGGGTGTGAGTTTTCCTATGTCTGGTTGTGGTGTTGTGGATGAAGCGGTTATTCAGGTAGTTTGGACTGTCTCCGTATAAAGTCTTAAATAGTAGGCAGTAGAATTTAAATTGTATTCTTGCTGGGATCAGAAGCCAGTGCGATTGGAGATATGCTTCTGTAATGTGATCATGTTTCTTTAATGAGTAGATGAGTCTTAGTGCTATGTTTTGGATAATACAAATAACAATGGTAACCCTTTAAAATATGAACAGAAAACATACTGCACTTTATGCATATAGGACAGGTATAAATTTAAAATATGTATTTACAAATTTAAATCAGTATTTAAAATATGGTCTATTAACACTAATCAGCAACAAAGTGAACAGAAATACAGAATCAAACAAGGGAACTATATTTCTGTACTGCGTGTACAGCCTCACTTGAGTTGTTTTCTACAGCAGAAATTGTGAACAGAAATATAGAACTGAGCTTTTTTTTTTTTAAAAAATCATATTTTATTAAAATTTTTCAAATACAAATAATGTAAAAATGAAACAATACGGTAAGCTGAAAATTGTACAGAGCTTGATTGGAGCCTCATTTCCCAAGCTCCCTGCTTTTGGGTTGTTTTTTGGTTTGTTTTTTTTGTACTCTAGTCAAAGACTGTGTGAAACAGATATCCAAAACAGCAGAACTGAAATTGGAAACTCTTCGCACTCCAAGTTCACAGGCAAAACCGATTTAACAATGAGAATAAGACTACGGGCTCCTTTAACTAAGGTGCGCTGGCGTTTTTAGCGCACGCTGAAGTTTAGTGCGTGCAAACCACTCGCTAAATGAAAAATATTAACGCAAGCTTTATGAAGGCATTAGTGTCTAGCGCGCGGGGCATTATAGCATGCGCTAAGCGCGCGCTAAAACCGCTAGCGCACCTTAGTAAATGGAGTCCTAAAAGTGCTGTAAATGTAAATGAACAAACAAGAATAGGAACAGGTGTACATTCAATACATTCTGCTTTAAATATTCGTATTCATTCTTTGGTTATCTCTTGTCTGGATTATGGTAACACTTTATACCATGGAATTACAAAAAAAAAAAAGAGATTAGACGTTTACAGATAGTCCAGAATACTGCCGTTAAGATCATATTTAAGGCCAAGAAATTCGACCATGTCACTTCCCTCGTGATTAAAGCCCGTTGGCTTCCTATTGATTACCGTATCACTTATAAAACATTAATGCTGACGTTTAAAACAAGAAAAACAGGACAGCTGGAATTTATCAACAAACGTCTGATCCGATACTCTTCACCATGCGCCCTCCGATCCTCAGATCAAAATCTATTAGTACTTCCATCAATTAGACACATCAATGCAAGGAGAAATGCCATTAGAACATAAGAACATAAGAATTGCTGCTGCTGTGCCAGACCAGTGGTCCATCGTGCCCAGCAGTCCGCTCATGAGGTGACCCTTTGGTCAAAGACTAGTACCCTAACTGAGACTAGCTTTACCTGCGTACATTCTGGTTCAGCAGGAATTTGTCTAACTTTATCTTGAATCCCGGGAGGGTGTTTTCCCCTATAACAGCCTCCGGAAGAGTGTTCCAGTTTTCTACCACTCTCTGGGTGAAGAAGAACTTCCTTACTTTTGTACGGAATCTATCCCCTTTTAACTTTAGCAAGTGCCCTCTTGTTCGCTCTACCTTGGAGAGGGTGAACAACCTGTCTTTATCTACTAAGTCTATTCCCTTCAGTATTTTGAATGTTTTGATCATGTCCCCTCTCAGTCTCCTCTTTGGAATTTAATGCCTAACTTCTTAAGAGAGACAATACCTATGAAGAAATTCAAATCCTTCCTTAAAACATTCCTTTTTAAGGATGCATTTCAAGTTTGACTGTCCTAAGGATTTTATAAACTTAATTTCAGCCCGCTTAAGTTGGACTGCTATGTGTTACCCTACCCTTTTGTATTTTCCTGTGTTTTTCTCTTTTCTTTATTTCAATTGTAGTTCTTCTTTTTCCACTCGTTTCAGTATGTCCTTTGGTCTTATTCGTCCGTTGTTTTAACTGATGATGTTTCTTTGTTATAATTTGTCCCCTCCTTGATTTTCCTGTATAACCACCTTGAAATTTTTGATAAGGTGGTATAACAAATTTTTTATAAACTCAGAAACTTGGATTAAACTCATTGCACACAAGAATCTTACTATTGGTTCCCTTGCTGCAAAAGTATGGTCTCAGATCAAAAACAGGTCCCTGGCAGGAAAAACAGGCTCTCGGGTCAAATAGTGTTGCCTAGAGAGTGACATGGGAACCGTTACCATAGCAATATCACAGTAATTACCATGGTCATGAGAAGAACCCTAGAAAATCCCCTGGGAATGTCATGGACTGTTCAGCAGTAGTGCCGCGGGAGCGGTAACCGTTCTCGTGGCAATCTCATGGTAATGGGGAAGCATCTGCCATTGCTACTGTTGCTTTTTATCCTCTCACCTGACACCAACACCACCCTCGACACTCCTGCAAACACTGCTGCTTTTCTAGACTAATAGTGGCGGAGGCAAAACAAAAACCATCACGAGTCTTTTCTCTTCCTCCTTACAGCTGTCAGACCTGCCTCCCTTTGATGTCACTTCCAGCTCTTGGGCACAGCAAGCAGCCACGAGAAGGAAGAGAAAGAACTCATGAAAGCTTTTTGTTGTTTTGCCTCCGCTGCTGTTAGTCTAGAGAAGCAGCAGTGATTGCAGCAGTGGCAGGGGCAGAGTCAGATGAGAGGGGGGTATCTAGATGCAGGAGGGGAGAGACTGGGACAGACATATTGGATGAGGGGAACAGACACACTGGATGGAAGGGGAGGAGGAATACATGCTGGATGAGGGAGACAGACACGTTGGGTGGATGGGGAGAGGGACAGACATGCAGAATGAGGCAGATGGGAACAGCCATACTGAATGGAAGGGGAACAGACATGCTGGATGGAAGGGGAGAGGGCAGACATGCTTGATGAGGGAGATGGGGACCAACATGCTGGATGGAAGGGGAGGAGTACAGATGCTGGATGAGGGAGAGAGGGACAGCCACACTGGATGGGAGGGGGACAGACACTGGATGATGTAGGTAGGGGGACAGTCACACTAGATGGAAGGGGAGGACAACAGCCATACTAGATGGAAGGGGAGGGGGACAAACACACTGGATGGGGAAGACAGGGGGACATTCACAAATGAAGAAAGGGAGAGGAGTTAAAATCTGGATAAAAGATGGACATGGAGACAGACATGCTGGATTTAAGGGGAGGGGTTAGATACACTGGATGGCATGGGAGGACAGAAGGTAGATGCTAGATGGTATCAGGGGGAGATAGAAGGCTGACCCTGGTTAGAAATAGGAGGGTGGAGAGAAGCAGGCACTGGATGCAAGTGGAGAGTGAGGGGACTGAAAGAAGGTACACACTGGATGGAAGAGTGAAAGAGAGGAGGCAAATGCTGAATGTGTGTGAGGGGAGAAGGGGAGGTGAAAGAGGATTGGGGAAATGAAATAGGAATCCAAAGCAAGGGAAAGAAATGGCAAACTGTAGGTAGTAGACACAGTAAAAAAGAAAAAAGAAAACCTAAAACTGTATATTAGAAAAAGCTGAAAGGAAAAGGAGAAGAAAGGAGAGAAAAATGACAGAGACAAAGTAATCCTTTTATTAAGGTGCGGTAGCTGATTTAGCGTGCACTAAAAATTAGTGTGCACTAAATGCTAACGAGTGCAAATGCATCCATAGGATATAATGGACGCATTAGCACGCGTTAGCATTTAGCGTGCGCTAAAATGGTTAGCATGCTTTAGTAAAAGGACCCAAAAGAGAGTTAAGGGTAAACTGTGGAAAGCAGAAACCAGAGACTGGGACCAACACAATTACTATAGATAAAGTGGTCAGACAACAAATGTAAAAACAATGGATTTTATTTTTAGTATAAGATAAAATAGCGTGGTACGTGTGTTATTTAACATTTATAAATATAGAAAATGAAAATAAGGTGATATATTTTTATTGCATTATCTCAAGGAGCAGCAGTGGCCTTCCTAGTTCTCATCCTGCAGCTATATTAGGTACAGCTAATACAGGTAACACATATTATAAGTATTAAAGTACCTCCATATATTTCCAGAATACTGCAAATATTCTGTTCAATATGTTGATCTTCTGTACATTACCGTATTTTCGCGGATATAACGCGCACCATTGTAAAACGCGCACAGGGGTATAGCGCGCAGAAATCACGATGATATGTACAAAAACTTTTCTATACCGCGCTCAGGCATATAACGCGCATGCTGCCCGACTCTCCTCTGGCCACCCCGACTCTCCTTTCGCTCTCCCCGACTCTCCTCTGGCCACCCCGACTCTCCTTTCGCCCTCCCCGACTCTCATCTGGTTGCCCCGACTCACCCTGACTTTCGGTGCACTGCCCCGCCTCTCCTCTGGTTGCCCCGACTCACCGTTCACCCGCCCTGACTTTCGGTGCACTGCCCCGCCTCTCCGTGCCTGTCCCCCTTGAAGTCCTGTCCCCCCTTGAAGGTCTGCCTGTCCCCCCTTGAAGGTCTGCCTGTTCCCCCTTGAAGTCCTGTCCCCATCCTGAAAGCCTGATGCCCCCCCTCGACGTCCGATTCTTCTCCCCCCTCGGCAGGACCACTCGCACCCCCACCCCGAAGGACCGCCGACTCCCCGACAATATTGGGCCAGGAGGGAGCCCAAATCCTCCTGGCCACGGCGACCCCCTAACCCCACCCCGCACTACATTACGGGCAGGAGGGATCCCAGGCCCTCCTGCCTTCGACGCAAACCCCCTCCCCCCAACGACCGCCCCCCCCCCAAGAACCTCCGCCCGTCCCCCAGCCGACCCGCGACCCCCCTGGCCGACCCCCACGACACCCCCACCCGCCTTCCCCGTACTTTGTGTAGTTGGGCCAGAAGGGAGCCCAAACCCTCCTGGCCACGGCGACCCCCTAACCCCACCCCGCACTACATTACGGGCAGGAGGGATCCCAGGCCCTCCTGCCCTCGACGCAAACCCCCTCCCTCCAACGACCGCCCCCCCCCAAGAACCTCCGACCGACCCGCGACCCCCCTGGCCGACCCCCCCACCCCCCTTCCCCGTACCTTTGGAAGTTGGCCGGACAGACGGGAGCCAAACCCGCCTGTCCGGCAGGCAGCCAACGAAGGAATGAGGCCGGATTGGCCCATCCGTCCTAAAGCTCCGCCTACTGGTGGGGCCTAAGGCGCGTGGGCCAATCAGAATAGGCCCTGGAGCCTTAGGTCCCACCTGGGGGCGCGGCCTGAGACACATGGTCGGGTTTGGCCCATGTGCCTCAGGCCGCGCCCCCAGGTGGGACCTAAGGCTCCAGGGCCTATTCTGATTGGCCCACGCGCCTTAGGCCCCACCAGTAGGCGGAGCTTTAGGACGGATGGGCCAATCCGGCCTCATTCCTTCGTTGGCTGCCTGCCGGACAGGCGGGTTTGGCTCCCGTCTGTCCGGCCAACTTCCAAAGGTACGGGGAAGGGGGGTGGGGGGGTCGGCCAGGGGGGTCGCGGGTCGGCTGGGGGACGGGCGGAGGTTCTTGGGGGGGGGGGGGGGGGGGGGGGTTTGCGTCGAGGGCGGGAGGGCCTGGGATCCCTCCTGCCCGTAATGTAGTGCGGGGGGGGGTTAGGGGGTCGCCGTGGCCAGGAGGGTTTGGGCTCCCTTCTGGCCCAACTACACAAAGTACGGGGAAGGCGGGTGGGGGTGTCGTGGGGGTCGGCCAGGGGGGTCGCGGGTCGGCTGGGGGACGGGCGGAGGTTCTTGGGGGGGGGGCGGTCGTTGGGGGGAGGGGGTTTGCGTCGAGGGCAGGAGGGCCTGGGATCCCTCCTGCCCGTAATGTAGTGCGGGGTGGGGTTAGGGGGTCGCCGTGGCCAGGAGGGTTTGGGCTCCCTCCTGGCCCGATATTGTTGGGGAGTCGGCGGTCCTTCGGGGTGAGGGTGCGAGTGGTCCTGCCGGGGGGGGGGATGTATCGGACGTCGGGGAGTCGGCCGGGCAAGAGGGCTTGGGCTCCCTCTTGCTCCGATCGTGGATGCGGGTGCGGGTGGGAGCGCGTGCGAGCAGTCGTTCGGGGTGGGGGTGCGAGCGGTCCTGCTGGGGGGGTGAATCGGGCGTCGGGCGGGGTGGGAACTATGTTTAAAAACTTTTGTATACCGCGCTCAGGCATATAACGCGCGAGGGGTATGCGCGGTACGTAAAATCACGTATAACGCGCGCGTTATATCCGCGAAAATACGGTATTTTGATTTTTTTGGTACATAATTCCATTGAATGCACACAGTTTATTTATTTATTTTAGAGTGGTCCTTATACTGTACAAGGGGGAGCAGTGTTTTTTTTTAAGCTGCATTAAACATCCAGTACCTGAATTTTACTCAGACTAGCTATAAAGGCGAATAAGTAAGGGAAGCTTGCAGAGTATGGCTCCGGGAATTCTTTGCAACTTTCCTGTGAATGTTTGTGTGTGTCTGTGATGTATCTGAAGAAATGCTTACAAAGTAAGATAATAGGAAATTTTTGCTCACATCAACTTGGTCCTGATGTTTGGGTTTCTGTGCACAATGCAGAATCCAGGCCAGCATGCCTCACAAGTTGTATTTTTATTGATGTTCTTTCAGTCAAAATAGAAGTTAGAAACTCCCCTCTATAGGCTTATAATGTTTATTTACAATGCCTTAGGCCCATAAAATTGCATAAAATCATCTTTCCGCTTTGTGTGGGGAGATGCAGGAAAGAAAATTAAAACTGCGGGGACGGTGAGGGAATGAAAATGCACTTCACTGCAGGGACTGTGAGGGGACGGGGATGAGAATATGGAAATGGGGATGAATTTTTGTCTCCGCGACACTCTCAAGTGCGGTGCTGCCTTTGCAGAGCAGCAGTGTGTCACGTCCAAAAATTGCTGCAATGCTCTAAAAGTAAGGTCTCTGCTTAAAATATCTTTCAGAGTATGGTCTACGATGAAAAAAAACAGAGTCCCATACTACATATACTGGAAAAGCATGGTGTCAGATCAAAAAAAACATGGCTTCCTTGCAGCGCATGAAGCCAGAAAACCAGAAGAGAACCTGTGTGCTTCTTAATGGTGACGCAATGAGGGGTACATGAAGGAGTATCAGTTGCAGAGAAGCATGATCTGAAATCAAAATGGTTTCCTTGCTGCAAAAACGGGGACCCAGGTCCAAACATCGCTGCGCATTCTGGAAAAGCATGGTCTCAGCTTGATAAAACATAGCTTTCTTGCAGTGTGTAAAGCCAGAAAACAGGAAGAGAAGCTGTGGACTTCTTTTAAAAAAAAAATATTTTTATTAAACAAGCAATAGAAATTACAACTCAGAGAGCCAGGCCATAGAACTCAAGGACAAGGAACAGTAATCATAGTTGCAAGAATATAACAGTTCTGATATTTTCACCATCCCCCCACCCACCCCCCATGATCCAGGCATATAGTATGAATCTATGAAGTCTCTGCAGATGTCAAGGGATGAGAAGCTCAGCCATAATAGGTATCACAAATTGAGCAAATAACTGCGGGAAGCAGGCCTAGGAGAGTCCCAAAATGGTGCCCAAACAGTTTGCAGGTGCTGGCCTGTGCGATATTCCAGAGTAGAAACGATCTACCCCTCCACCAGAAGAAGCTGGATTATAGCTGCCCTCCACTGTGACAAAGAGGGAGGAGACTCCTCCAGCCAGCACAATAGTATAACTTTTTTCCACAACAATAAACCCTTGCGTAAAAAGCAAGGTAGACCTTTTAGCACCGGGGCTACCACTCTTCATTGAAAGAACAAAAGATGGGGGAGACTATATAATGAGCTCTCCATAAGGTGCAAATGTGATCCAAGACCCTCTCCCAAAAGACGCGTACACTGGGGCAGACAAAAGACATGTGGCCTAAAGTGGCTCCAATAAAGTGACACTTGGGGCAGCGAGCATCCGCCTGCAAAGAAATCTGTTGTGCCCACCTGGGAGACACGTGTAACCACATGACCGTCTTATAATTGAGTTCCCAAAGAGCAACAGATAATCGCATCTGCGAGGTGAACCAGAGACAACATTGAAGAAGATCTATTGATATAGGAACCCCCAGATCACGAGACCACTGCTGACCCACAAAGGTATAATTGAAGTTGGGGAGGAATTCTTCCAAAGATTTTAAAAGGAAACACAGTGGAATAGGGCCCTGCGCCTCTAAGTATAGTGCTTCCCTAAGGATCTCCAAGCCCTCTTCAGTAAGGATTCCAGGAGGCAAAGAGTGTATATAATGTCTCAATTGCCAGTATGCAAATTGGTCAGAAGGGGGAAGTTGGAACTTTACCTGGAGGTCCGCAAAGGACTGCAAAGAGCCATCCTCCGACAAAACCTGATGTTGATAAAGAAGATTACGGGATCGCCACCTGCGAAAAGTAACTGTGGTAAATCCCAGAGAGAACAAGGGGACCCCAAATTGGTAGCAATGCAGTCGTAGCAGAAGGGATCTGCAATAACTCACACAACTGACAGATCGAAAAATATACAGGGAACGATCGTAAGGAAGAATCAAAATACCATAAAGGAGCATGAAGGAGACTGCTGAAATGTAACGGGCGCAACAATGAGGTTTCCGCAAATGTGAAAGAAAAATGATGGATGTCCCGAAACCAATCATTAAGATGACACATCTGGCAAGCCACACCATATATATATAAGAACATAAGAATAGAGTCACTGGGTCAGACCAATGGTCCATCAAGCCTAGTAGCCTGTTCTCATGGTGGCCAATACAGGCCACTAGTACCTGGCCAAAACCCAAGGTGTAGCAATATTCCATACTACAGTCACAGGGCAAGCAGTGGCTTCCCCTGTGTCTTTCTCAATAACAGACTATGGACTTTTCCTTCAGGAACTTGTCCAAACCTTTCTTAAAACCAGCTACGCAATCCACTCTTATAACATGCTTTGGCAACGCGTTCCAGAGCTTAACTATTCTCTGAGTGAAAAAAAATTTCCATGTAACTTCATCGAGTGTCCCCTAGTCTTTTTAATTTTTGGCAGAGTGAAAAATCGATCCACTTGTACCCGTTCTACTCCACTCAGGATTTTGTAGACTTCAATTATATCTCCCCTCAGCCATCTCTTTTCCAAGCTGAAAATCCCTAACCATTTTAGTCTTTCCTCATATAAGAGGAGTTCCATCCCCTTTACCATCTTGGTCGCTCTTTTTTGAACCTTTACTAGCGCCACTATGGGCTCCTTTTACTAAGTTGTGATAGCATTTTTAGCGCATGCAGAATTGCCCCGCACGCTAGACGCTAATGCCAGCATTGAGCTGGTGTTAGTTCTAGCCGTGTAGCATGGGTTTAGCGCGTGCGGCAATTCTGCGCACGCTAAAAACACTATCACAGCTTAGTAAAAGGAGTCCTATATCTTTCCTGAGGTAAGGAGACCAGAATTGAATGCAATACTCCAGATGAGGTTGCACCATGGAGCAATATTAGTCTTGTTAACCATCCCTTTTTTTAATGATTCCTAGCATCCTATTTGCTTTTTTGGCCGCTGCCGCACATTGGGCGAAAGATTTCATCGTATTGTCTACAATGACACCCAGATTCTTTTCTTGGGCACTAATCCCCAAGGTGGACACCAGCATCCGATAACTGTGATTCAGGTTATTCTTCCCAATGTGCATCACATTGCATTTGTCCACAGTGAAAAATAGACAAAATACCATAGACTGTCTACCTTTGACAACACAACCGCAGACTGTCTACCTTTGCACAGAGCAAATTAAATCTGCCAAAAGACGAGCCAGGATCTTGATGTCAACATTTAGAAGAGAAATAGGATGATAAGATTCAGGGACCAGCAAGTCTCTACCCAGCTTAGGAATTAATGAAATCGGCACCACATTGGACCCTGCAGGAAACTCCCCCACCGAGATAACCTGTTCAAGTGTGAAAGAAGAGGTGCACACAATTGGGGAAGGAGAAGCCTGTACCTGGACCCCAGGCCGTTGCGTGACTCATGGATTTGATTCCCTTCTGTACCTCCCGCATCGTCAGGGGGGCATTGAGCATTGCCAAAAGGGCTGGAGTAAATTTAGGAAGAAGGAATCAGCTATATAATCAGAAAGTGAAGGACCCGCAGAAGAAGTAAATGGAGAAGCATACATGTTGCTAAAAAATTTATGAAAGATCCCTAGAATATCCTGCATCTTATGATGTAGCACCCTATGATGATCTTTAAGCCCTGAGATATAACGAGGGCCCTGCCAAGTATGAGCAACACGTGCCAACAATTTGCCCACTTGGTTACTGTATTTATGAAAGTTGAATCATCTGTGAAAGAGATACTACTTTGTCCGCTCATGTAGAAGCGCGTTCAAAGTCGATTGAGCGGACAGTTAAGCTTCCTTATTAGCCCAAGAGGGAGTAAAGCTGTGGACTTCTTAACGGCAATGCAATGACATCACCGGGGGTATGTCGGAAATGCCGGGTGGCCAGATTAGCGAAGGTCAGATAATCGAGAAATGTTCTCCATGTGATAGAATATTGATCTTTTTTTGTTTCCGATTTATTTGTAATTAGTATATACTAGCACAGGGAAATGTGCATCCCTTCTGTTTTTGCATTTTGCAAATTATAGGAGAAAATGTAATTCTATTTTTTCTTTTTTCAGGATTGCATGTCTAACAGAGCCTGAGGTATTGAGGTGTTCATTTCTGTTTGCATGTTTCTGTTTCTACTTTATGACTATCTAAGAAAAGTAAGGGATTCTGCTGGGATTTGTGCTGGGATCTGTAGCAGTCTGGCTTGTTTTGCTTTTGCATAAGGCAGGGGGTGGGCAACTATGGTCCTTGAGGGCTGCTATCTAGTCAGGCTTTCAAGATTTCCCCAAGGAATATGCATGCAACCTATTTGCACCCAATGAAAACAGGACATGCAAACAGATCTCTTCCTTATTCATCAAAGAAATCCTGAAAACCCAACTGGATGACAGCCCTCAAGGACCAAAATTGCCCAACCCTGGAATAAGTGCTTTTACGAAATTGTGGAGTCCTTTTACTAAACTTTTTTTAAGCACTTAACTTTCCTTACAAAGGACCAATCATTACTGAGGTGCAGAAAGACCAGATGTAGAAAACTGTAGTGTCCTTTCACTAAGACGCGCTAACCAATTTAGCGTGTGCTAAAGATTATCACGCGCTAAATGTTAAGGCATTCATTATATTCTATGGGTGCCTTAGCATTTAGCGTGCGCTAAATCGATTAGTGCATGCTAAATTGGTTAACGCGCGCTAAATCGGTCAGCACATCTTAATAAAAGGACCCCACTGTGTATAATCTATGTATATTTTTATGCTGGCATATTTTTTTAATGCTGCAGAACTTGCATGCTATTGCATACTATTTGCATTGGAAGTAAAGTAGATTATTTTTAGCATGTGTTAAGCTGTACATATAATAATTATCAGCATACATTAAGAACATAAGAATAGCCTTACTGGGTCAGACCAATGGTCCATCAAGCCCAGTAGCCTGTTCTTAATGTGTAGTTTATTGCATCAACTCCAGAGAGATCTAAGACATGTTCAAGGGTAAGATTAGATTTACAACCTCCTGAAATTATAGCTCCCAATATCTTGTGGAAGGTAGGAGGAATAAAATGAATAAAAATTAAATTATGTGGCAATTATCATGACTGCTGAAATCACAGGAAATGGGGGACTATGGCTATAAAGTGAAAATAGAAAAGACCTACATCTCTATACTTGTGATCCTGAACACAAACCTATATGCATATAATATAAATTAAAACAACATAATTTTATTCACCTTTACTGAAATATTTCTAAATACAGACTAATGCACCCATAATCACATTCCATATTATGACTCAAGCCTTTAAAAAACCATCTGTGCAAATGAAGAATGCATACAAAGTAGAAAGTTAATTTATATTCAGGTCTAATTGGTTGATTTCACTCTATTAAAAATATCTTGAAACACTAATCCTACATTATTACAAGATGCAATGAAATGACCCCATGATATATTAATATTTGAAAAGTTAATTGGAAAGGAAGCTCGTAGCATTGAATTTTAGTAAATCTCCTGACCAGTTGAAGGAAAGAATTCAATGCAGACTATCGCTAGTACAGAAAATGTTCAGCTGGGTGGGCTATCCCTAATTTACAGTGAGAGAGGTGTTGATAATCTACATCTGATCGCTTACCTGAAATCAGTATATGTTAAGAATAGTGACTCTGAGTTGAAATTTGATATGAATAAGTCCTACCTCCAAAATCCATTTCATATTTCATGAAATGAAGACATAAAATATGTTATGACATGTTATGCAGTGTAATGTGTGCATTTTTAGTTTCAAAGTTTGAGTTATAGCCATCCATAACTCATAAAATATGTAAGCAATGCTTTCTGAAATGTCAACGGCATGATGTATAAAATATCGAGACAATAAAAGATTTCAATTCACCTTCTGATTTGTGAGGCACGAGGCTAGTGGTACTTTCTTTTTAGTAACTGGTATGCTTTTATACCCATGCCGAAATGCACAAATTTTCAAATTATCTTGGAGCCAAACAAAATTTGAAGACTTAAACTACTCATATTACTGGCATATTGCTGCACATCAAGTCTATATTTTGCGTAATACATAAGTTGATTTTGTTAAATAGATCAAATGCATGCAAGTTCTGTAGTTTTGAAATAGGCCTGTTCAATTATAAATAAACTATATCAGCTTCAGAGTCTCTATACCGTATCTTCAATTAATCTAAGAACATAAGAACATAAGAATTTGCCTCCGCTGGGTCAGACCAGAGGTCCATCGCGCCCAGCAGTCCGCACCCGTGGCAGCCCATCAGGTCCATGACCTGTCATGTTATCTTGATTTAGCCCTAAAACTCCTTAGACTAGACCATATTATCATGCCATCAGATATTTTAAAGTTGCCTTGTCATTTTATTCATTACTAGTCTTTAAGCCCGTTACATTAACAGGTGCTAGAATAGATGTGTGTGTCTGTCTTTCTTTCTCTCTCTCTCCTTGGCCGCTTTTTTCTGTCTGTCTTTCTTTTTTTCTGTCTCTCTCTCTCCTTAGCTGTCCACCACCACCCCTTGCCTGCTCCCCCTGTCCAGCAGTAGGCCTTCTCCCTTTCTTTTACCTCCCCCCTGTCCAGCAGCACCTCTTCCCTGCTCCCCCTATCCATCAATACCTGCTCCCAAACCTCGGCTACTTCCGTTACATGATCCTCTTAGAATGAGTGAGGGCAGGAGGGGGGAGTCACCGGCATGTTCTACCTGCTCCCAAACCTCGGCTGCTTCCATTGCATGGTCCTCTTAGAGTGAGTGTGGACAAGATGGGGGAGTCGCCAGTGTGTTCTCCGCCTCCTTGCATCCGTGGTTGCCATTTCAAACTCTGCATGCGCAGTAGGAGCCAGAAAACCGCCACAGGCTCGTTCTACTGGCATGGTTAAATGATCTGCCTTTTTTAATCTAAAAATGATATGTACTGCGGTGTTTTGTATCATTCGCAGTCAATAATTATTTTTTTGAAGACCGCCCAAGTGTACGATAGTACAGTAATCCAATATTCCCAAAACAAGTGATTGGACCAGTAGTCTAAATGAGCTATAGTCAAAGTAAGGCCTGATGGTATGAAGCTTTCATAATATAAACTAAACTAAACTGAACCTTAAGTTTGTATACTGCATCATCTCCATAAAGATAGAGCTCAACACGGTTTACAGATAATTAAATAAATGAGGGAAGGACATAATAAGAAATTAGAGGTTATGAAGAAGATAGCTAGCTTTACATTTTAAATAGATAGCTTTACGTTTTGGAGAAAAGCCAGGTTTTCAGATGCTTTCAGAATAATTGGAATGAGCCTAGGTTCTGCAGCAGGGCAGGGAGGTTATTCCAAAGCTCAGTGAATTTGAAGAAAAGGGATTTCCCTAATTTACCTGCATACATGACACCTTTTAACGAAGGGAAAGATAGTTTGAGTATGTGGGCGGATCTGGTAGTGTCAGGTCAGGTCTTGAAGAATTCCAGGATAGTAGGATTAGGGGAGGAAGAATGCCATGTAGGATCTTGAAAATTAGGCAGATACATTTAAAGTGAATCCTAGAAATCACCGGAAGCTAGTGAAGTTTTTACTTTCAAAATAGCACTTTTTAACCTGAGCGTCAATCTGTGCAGTCATTGATAAATTTCTGTCCCAAATGTACTTCAAGTATCCTAATAGTTGAGGTAATTGGAAAGGTTATTCCATTTAAAGTTAAATTTTCCTCATCACATTTGAATAGGAATGCTAAGAAAAATCTGGTTTTCTCTGAATTTAGTTTGATTTTATGATACTTCATCCACTCCTCATCCATCACTATTATCGATGATAATGTTTGTAAGACATTTGAGATGTGAGTCTAATGGAAGTATGATAGTCATGTCATCAACATAGCTAAATAGTTTTATTCCGTAATTACATTTTTTTTCCCCCAAAAATGCCAAGCAGATATTAAAAAGCGACGGGGAAAAGGAGAACCCTGGGGAACTCCAGAGGAGTTAGCCCATATTTCTGATAACTCATTCTTAAAACAAACTTGAATCTGTACTTAAAATTCATTACAGATGTCTTTGAAAATTGCTCTGAATTGACTACCCAGTCATTACTAGTAGTATAGAAGTTTCCAATAAAGATAAAGACTAGCCAGTAACCAGCTATGTTGCATGACGTAACCATTCAAGGCCAATATTCAGTGGCTGGCTGACTAAGGCTAGCAGCTAGATAGGCCTTAGCTGGCCAGTTGTTGAATTTCAGTTGGACCAGCTAAGTTTGCAGTGGTGAACCTTGACCCTGATATTCAACGCTGCTGGCCGGATGGCAGCCAAGTTGCCTCCCACTGTCTCAATATCAGGCCCTCAGCTCTTAAGATAAATTTTGTAGAACTATATTGATTTGATTTTGAAATTAAAATATTGGAGGGAAGGTTTTTTTTTTTAAATGCCTATGATGATTTGAAAGCTGTTGAAAACTTTGGTCAGATATGGAGCTGGGGCTTTTTCCTTATTTTTCCATTAGGTGCAGTTAAGGCTATACAATACATCAAAACCATCTTGATTCCTTACAACTCCCTTCAGCGCAATCTTTGGTAGATCATTTTACTAATAAAATCCAAAAAATCCGTGCTTTGTTTCAACCCTCTACTCATACTAATTTGGATTTTCAACCCTCAAACTTATCCCTTTCAAAGTGTTCTCATTTCAGAGATCCAGCGAATCATTAACTCAATGAATATAAAGGGTTCCAGTACAGATGTCATCCCTCCTTTTATTCTCAAACGATACTTTGCAATCTTTGGATCATCCATATTTGACTTAGTTTCCACTAGTCTAATCACAAGTACTTTACCAAAACTTTGGAACGAAGCCATTATTCTCCCAATCATCAAAGACTTTAAAATTAGTGCTACTGACAATACATATTATCGGCCAATTTCCAATATTCCCTTCCTAGCTAAAATTACCGAAAAGGTGGTCTTTAACCAAATTTCCGACTTTGTGGAAACCACCAATGCTTTGTATCCTAACCAAACTGGATTCAGAAAACATTATTCTACTGAACTTTCTCTCATTGATCTTCTTACTAATATCACTTATCACTTGGATCATTACAACTCAGTCATTCTCATCTCTTTAGATTTGTCCTCGGCTTTTGACATAATTGACCACCACTTACTCAATTGTCGATTACAGGAAATAGAAATATCAGATCAAATATTAGACTGGTTTATCTCATATTTTAAAGATCGTTCTTCAAAAGTAGCATTTAATAGCTCCTTTTCTGAATCTTACCCAATCAACTTTGGAATTCCTCAGGGATCAATCCTTTCTCCCTTGCTTTTTAATATTTTCCTTGCTCCCCTGATTACTCTCGGACAATCAATTGCTTTACTATCTATGCCTACGCAGACGATAACCAACTAATTCATCCCATTAACTTGGATAACCTTGAAGATAACTTCAATATCAATCAAAAGCTGGAAAAAAATAGGTGAATGGCTTAACACTAATATGTTATCACATAACATCAATAAAACCAAAGCTATGGTTTTTCCAATTAAGAAAGGATCTTCTCTGATCTCCCCCAATTAAATTTTATTCTTTTCCAGTACAATTAGTTAAATCAATTAAACTTTTAGGAATTACTCTAGATGAGAACCTCAACTTTCATGACCATATAAGCACAGTAATTCTCTAGCTAACCTCCTTGATAATTCTGCTCTAAATATTCTTATTCATTCTTTGGCTATCTCCTGCCTGGACTATGGTAACTTATTATACCATGGAATTACAAAAAAAGGATCAGACGTCTTCAGATAATCCAAAATACTGCAGTCAAGATCATATTTAAGGCCAAGAAATTTGACCATGTCACTCCCCTCTTGATCAAAGCCCATTGGCTCCCCATCACTCACCATATCACTTATAAAACATTACTGCTGCATTTAAAACAAGAAAAACTGGACAACCTTAATTTATTAACAAACTTTAGATACCAAATTCCGCTTCATGTACCCTCCGATCTTCAGATCAAAATTTATTAGTAGTTCCATCACTCAGACATATTAATACGAGAAGAAATTCCATCTTTTCGGTTGTTGCTCCCTTCCTTTGGAATTCAATACCTAACCATTTGAGAGAGACAACATCCATGGAGAAATTCAAATCTTTTCTTAAAACATTCCTTTTTAATGATGCATTCCAAGTTTGATTGTCCATTTAAGGATTTTATAAAAACTTACTTTCAGCCCACTTAAGTTGGACTGCTATGTGTTACCCTTACCTTTTGTATTTGCCTATACCTCTTTCTTTCCTTTATTTATATTGTAGTTATTCCTTTTTCCATTCATTTCAGTATGTCCTTTTGTCTTATTTGTCCACTGTCATTTCAGTATGGTCCTTTTGTTATTATTTGTCCTCCCCTTGATTTTATTGTATAACCACCTTGAAACTATTGATAAGGCGGTATATAAAATTTTAAATAAACTTGGAAACTTGGAAACTTATACATTGAACATTGTTGGTGATTTTTTTGTTATTGCAATGCAAATAACTACTCTATCTGAAAACACTGTCCCTCAGTTAGTGTTCTGGCATTACTGGCAACCCCACATTTGGTAAATTAATTGGTCAGACCACAGGTTATCATAAAGAGGCATAATGACAAAAGCAAATAGAATTGATAATTGTATTTATTGTTAAACATAGCAGATGGAGTAAGTTAACCTTCCAAGAATTTAGAAGGACCAGTGTGGTTATTTGGATTTGTTAATCCAGATGAGCACAACAGTAAATTACAGCACAAGAAAGAAAATATGATAGCTTATGTGGGATAGTAGCACAGGACAGACAGCGAGTCAAGATGCAGATTGTTCAGCAGGAGGCAGCAAATGCTGCTGCTGAGAAGAAAATGCATAAGGAACAGATAAATAAGGTAGAAAAGTTGTGTCTTGTTGATGCTGAAATACCACTGTAGCAGGATTGTAAGATGAAAGAAAGCTTGGTGAGTCTGTAAGTGGAAGCCTCCTTTTAGGCGCCTTCATGCTGCACAGTGGGAGCCTATTTATAATGGCATTGGGGATTCTATTATAGAATACTAGCGTAACCTAGTATCTGTGTGCCTAAGGTTTACGAAGGTGCTGGACCTGCACCAATCACAGACCCGTTGCAAATCTGTCAAAGGCACACATAACTTACAGTATTCTGTAAGCTGCATGCATAAATGGTAGCCCCAATTATGCCCCTCCCATTCTCCACTCATGCGAATGCCTCCTTTCAGTTTATGCTCTATCTAGAGAATTCTGTATAGGTCATCCAAAGTTAGATGACAGGACGATCCGCACTAAATGCAACTTCTATAAAAGCCATTCTGTGTGCAATGGCCTAACTTTGGGCATGAGCATCGTCCCCTCTGAGCTGAGTGGGAGCCTACATTGAGTATTCCATCACTAGAGAGAGGCAGGTTCCCTGCAGTCCTGCAAAGATTGCCTGTCTCTCACTATTGAAGATGTGATAATAAAACAACACTCTTGACTGGCAGAAATATAGGTGGAGGGATCCCGCTCAGCTTACAGGGAATAGTGGGTATGCCTGCCAAAGACTGGTATAAATGCTCATGCCCAACTAATGGCAGTTAGGCGCAGAGTTGTGGGATCAAATCCCAGGGATGCTCCTTGTGACCTTGGGCAAGTTACTTAATTCTCTATTGTCCTAGGTACAAAGTAAGTACCTTTATAAAAGTAAACTACTTTGAGTGTGGTTGTGTAACTACAAAAAAACAATATACAAGTCCCAATCCCTTTCCTCAGACAGGAATAGCTTGTGTCATGGGGATGGTTTGGAACTCACTACCTCCACACATTAGAATGACACGAAACCATCTCCTATGTTAAAAAGCATTCTTGTTTAAGACATTTTAGAGCATAGTTGTTTAGATTAATTGTATTTCATTCATATTCTTAATTGTGTTTTCTCCAGAAATGCCTGTTTCTCTTTAGTTGGAATTTGCATAGACCTTTACAGTGTTTGCAGAATATGAGTATTTTAACATAACGTGTAGGGGAGAACAGTTTTGGTACAACTTTTATTTTATTCAAAGGGGGCCATTATTTCAAAATGCCGGAAATGGATGAGGCAGTAATGGGCAGCATCTCTTTTCCATGATGCATGGTAGACTTGATTATCATCACTTCAAGATGCATGCACTAACTCAAAAGGGTTGATCTGGGAATGGACTGGGCAGAACCATGGAGATTTCCATGGGGACTGATTGTAGATTTCAATGGAGATTGATTGTAGATTTTGATAAACTGAATCTTGTGCAAGCAGGCTGAAAACAAATGGATAAAAACAGAATAATGGGTAAAATTCGATGTGACAGCACTGTTAAAACATCTAGCAAACTGGACATCCCCTCTGTTCTTGTCACAGCAGACCAGGAGTTATCTGATGTCATGCAATACACTAATTTGTATTGGAATAACTCAGTGTCAATATTCAACTGCATTGAACTCCAGGGAACAATCTTGATCATCTAAGACACTTTCCATTTGGTCAAAGCCTAGGTCCATCTTGTTCCAGCCCTGCTCATCTACATAATTCATTTCAGACTGTGGATGCCTTTATTAAGTTGTATGAAGTCCTTACATCTCTAAGAAAAAGAGAATAAAAATACAACCCTTCCACAGAACTTGCTTTGATATCACAAAAAGTAACCCTGAACTAATCAGAATTCAGAGCAATCCATCAAAAGACATTGTAAACCAGGTCCATCAAGCTGCTGGTTATTGTCTGTGCAGGAGAGCAGACAGTAGAATACCCATGTTTGGTGAATTCCATTAGCAAACTGTTTTAGGAAAAGACAAATTACTAGTACTTCTTAAAAAGACTCTCATAAAATATTTGAAAAGGTAATGTCAGTTTGAGCAAGGCTTTTTTAAAGTGTCATTTTTATTTCAAAAGTTATTTTGGAGACAAAAATCAGGGTTTCACATTGCCTGTGAGCTTGTAAATCACATAAACTCATCAAAGTCTGTCCACGCAGAGATGTACTGAGCTGAATTGAAATAATTAAATGACATTCCCCGGTGTTTCTGAAACACAGAATTTGCACGTACCCGGTACTTGGTTGATTGATGAAGCTCTTCTGTGATGGCTGTGTGTGGTTCTTTCAATGCTAAACATTCAGCACTCGTGTTCAAAACCGTGAATGCAAAAATGGTTTGTCAAAACAACAGCACAAGTCAGATCAAAGTGTGCAGATAGCTTGTTCTGACTGCACACAGCTGTCGAGAAAGAACTGCCCCCCTGCTTCTCAACTATTTGAACTGAAATAACAGTTTGAAATTATAATAGACTTTTTTTTTATATTTTTAGCAGTTACAGAGGCAAAAGGAAATTGCTCAAATTGGGATCCTTTTATCAAGCAGCGGTAGAGCGTTTTACCGCGGGCCAGCAAGATAAATGCTCCCGATGCTCATAGGAGCATCGGAGAGCATTTACTTCACCGGCTTGCGGTAAAACGCTCTCTTGCTGCTCAATAAATGGAGCCCTTTGTCTTTACCATATGTAAAAATTAATTAGCGCCCTATTAGGGGCATAGTAAGAAACACTTTTTCTATCTTCCTTCTTTTTTTTTTTTAATAACGATATGCATGGGAAAAACTTTAGGGCTTCTTTTACATAACCATGCCAGCGGCTGCCATGTGGCAAACACTTTGACGTCCATTAATTTCCTATGGACGTCGGAGCGATTATTGTAGCAGCTTTGCAAAAAAAAAAAAAAAAAAAGGGAGGGTAGTTTTTGTTGTTTTTCTCATTTAAAAAAAAATTCATTACTGTGTATTGGCATGTACTAAATTGTTTCATTTAACTGTGAGGCCTTTGTACAAAGCTGTGCTATAAGGTGGCTTGTGCTATGATTAGCATGTGGGTTTTCTGCATATGGAGACCACTTTTAGGGCAGTTATAAAATTTTCCCATTTGTGCAATAATGGTCGCCCACTAATCTTCCCTTTAGCGCATAAGCCCTTAACTACACCTGTTTTGTAGGCATTAAGAGCTCATGCGCTAACTTCAGACTAATCATTAGCAAGTAGCGATACAGCTGCACTAATTGATTAGCGCTGTGCATGCCTAGTTTCTGCCCCCGAACATGCCTCCAGTGCTAAAAAATAAAAATGATTTTTTTTTTTTTAGCTTGTGGGAAATACGTGCAGATGCCAAAACTATTGTGGGATGCCTGATCACGCCCTGCAGTAATGGATTTCAGTTCAACATAGGGCTTCTTTTACAAAGGTGTGCTAGCGTTTTTAGCGCACGCACCAGATTAGCGCGCGCTAGCCAAAAAACTACCACCTGCTCAAGAGGAGGCGGTAGCGGCTAGTGCTCGCAGCATTTTAGTGCGCACTATTCCGCACGTTAAGGCCCTAACACACCTTTGTAAAAGGAGCCCATAGTAAACAATTAATAGCTCATAAGAGAAAATATTACAATTAGTAAATTAAACAATCGTTAACAAAACAAAACATCAATAGTCCACTCAAAAATCTGAAGATCCACAAAACCAGAAGGAATAAAAGTGGAGGAGATGACTGGATCAATCAAATTTATTCAAAAAGATGAGTCAATCAGTAAAACATGCAATAAAAATAGTCAATAACAATAATCAATTAAAACCAAAAGATAGGCAATCCAATAAAGGCATTCTGGAGGGGCTAAAGAGGTCAGGTTAGAGAATAGACACCCGAGGGGAGACAAGAACAGAGGTCTATAAAACATTGACTGGAATGGAATGAGTAGACAGGAATCATTTGTTTACTCTTTCCAAAATTACATGGGCTCGGGGGGGGGGGGGGGGCGCGGAGGCACGCAATGAAGTTATTAAAAAGTACATTTAAAAAATATTGGAGAAAAAATTTCTTCACTTAAAATAGAAACATGATGGCAGATAAAGACCAAATGGCCCATCTAGTCTGCCCATCCACAGTAACCATTATCTCTTTCTCTCTCCGAGAGATCTCACATGCCTATCCCAGGCCCTTTTAAATTCAGACACAGTCTCTGTCTCCACCACCTCTTCTGGGAGACTGTTCCATGCATCTACCACCCGTTCCATAAAAATATATTTCCTCAGATTACTCCGGAGCCTATCAACTATAACTTCATCCTATGCCCTCTCGTTGCAGAGTTTCCTTTCAAATGAAAGAGACTCGACTCATGTACATTTGTATTATGTAGGTATTTAAACATCTCTATCAAATCTCCCCTCTCCTGCCTTTCCTCCAAAGTAAACAGATTAAGATCTTTAAGTCTGTCTCCATACACCTTATCACGAAGACCCCATACCATTTTAGTAGTGTTCCTCTGGACCGACTCCATCCTTTTTATATCTTTTTGAAGGTATGGCCTCCAGAATTGTACACAATATTCTAAATGAGGTCTCACCAGAGTCTTATACAGAGGCATTAATACCTCCTTTTTCCTACTGGCCACACCTCTCCCTATGCAACTTAGCATCCTTCTAGCTTTCACCGTCACCTTTTCAACCTGTTTGGCCACCTTAAGATCATCCATATTATCACACCAAAGTCCCACTCTTTTGTCGTGCACATAAGTTCTTCACTCCCTAAACTGTACCGTTCCCTCTGGTTTTTGCAGCCCAAATGCATGACCTTGCATTTCTTGGCATTAAATTTTAGCTGCCAAATTTCAGACCATTCTTCAAGCTTTGCCAGGTCGTTCTTCATGTTATTCACACCATCTGGCATGTCTGCTCTATTGTAGATTTTGGTATCATCTGCAAAGAGGCAAATCTTACCTGACAGCCCTTCAACAATATTGCTCATAAAAATGTTTAAAAGAACAGGCCCAAGAGCAGAACCTTGAGGCACACCACTATAACATCCCTTTCCTCAGAGCGATCTCCATTGATCACTACCCTCTGTCACCTTCCACTCAACTAGTTCCTGACCCAGCCCATCAAATAGCTCTGGATTTGATGCCAGGAATGTAGTAAAATTAGTTAGCATAGCAAGGTTTAAAAAAATGTTTGCACAAGTTCCTAGAAAAATGTCTATAAACCATTATTAAGGTGGTCTTAGGAAAATTTGGTGCTTACACTTGGGCTAAGCAACATGGAATCTATTAATTTTTGGAAATCCTGCCAGTACTTGTGACCTGGATTGGTCATTGTTGGAAACAAGATACTGGGCTTGATGGACCTTTGGTCTGTCCCAGTATGGCAATGTGTATTCATGTACTATAGTGTACCTGTGTGATCAACTAGAGGAGGATCTAGAGCCCAATGCATACCATATACTGTATACTCGAATATAAACCGATACAAATATAAACCGAGGTGACCCTTTACCCCCAAAAAAGGAGGGGGAAAAAAAAAAAAAAAAGTTGGCTCGAATGTAAACCGAGATTAGAAAATGAGCTCCATAATGATACAGAGAGGAAGACTTGGGCTGTCATTGAGTGAATATTTGATCTGTTGAAATCCTACTTCAGGTGGCTGCATAGATTTGGGATGGGAGGGGGAAGTTCTCTATACACCTGAAGCATGAAAAGGGTGGGGTAGATAAATGGCAAGAAAAGTAGCACCCCAATGTGAAGATAAGGTATCATCACATAAATCACAATTGGAGCTGTATAAAGTGGGGCGCCACTAGACATCTGGGATATTCCTGAAAGATGGAGGGAGGGTGGCCACTAGATCATTTGGGCAATATTTTTTTTAAACATTGGGAAAGGTGTCATCAGAACAGTAAAGGGGATAACTAGACTACTAGGGCAACCTTTTGAAATATCTGAGAAGGGCGGCCATTTTATAATGCAATCCAGGGCTGTATGGTCAGGTTGGAGTGATAGGGAGAGTGCCACTAGGCCCAATCCTCTCAACCAACCCTTCTATACTGCCCTGAACCTGGTGAAAATTTTTCCATGTATAATGTACAAGAAAATCTTATTTTTTATTGCATGGCTGTAAAATCCATAATGGCAGCATTACCATGCATTTTAATGTGGTCTGTGGTAAGGGTTTCCATGCAAGTTAATCCCTGAGCTAAAACCTTTTCTGCATTTCTTGATCCTTAAAACCCCATTAAGCTTGCAGTAGTGTTTTTTTGCATCAGCCCCCCCCCCTTTCAAAGCAGCTAAAATATATGCATGGTACTTTCAATTTCATTTGTGATGCCTCTTTCATCTTTTTTGCTTACAGATATATAAAACTTTGCTAAAAAATGACCATTTCTTTTCTTTTTGACATCACCAAAATTTGGCCTTTCCTTTCTGAACACACTAGCAAAACCTTTATTGACTCTATTATCTTCCATTTAAACTACTGTAATCTACTCCTCAGGGGCCTCCCACTGAACCTTCTCTTTCCAAAATGTATCTGCTTGACTTATCTTCCTGGTTCACTATTACCATATAACCCCTCTTCTTAACTCACTACATTTTAGTCCCCTATCTGCTTCTGCATACAGGTCCAGCTTCTCTTATTCATTTAGTAATATCGTATTATCTTATGTATAATGCACACTTATTTTCCATCCAAAGAAATGTCAAACTCTGGGTGCATATTATACATAGGTATACACACTGTGATAACTGGGCTGGGTCAGAAGGTGTTGAATTACCTATGGTATTACTTTAACATTTGTAATTTAGAATATAATGTCTAGAACTCATATCTAATACTTACAGGTAGTTCAATGTGTTCCGAATTTAAATTCCCTATCCAGTAATCGTAGCACTTGTCAAAGATTTAACATATATAGTTTATGCTGTGCCGCAATTACATTAAAGGGACATCAACAATTATGCCTGCGCATTCTACATAGGTATACAGTTTTTTGTAATACGTTATTTAAAAAAAGTTGGGGTGCGCATTATACACGAGATAATACGGTATTTTAACTCTGCAGTTCTTTACTAATTCTCATATTTTCTCCTGTAGTCTTCCTTTTGTCCTCAATTCCCAGGGCAAACTGATCTGTTCTTTTTCTCCTCTGCCACAGACTCCCGACTGTGCTTTTCCAGACTGCTGCACTGTACGACTAGCATGGCCTTCCTGAGTTGGTAAAACTTATCCCTGTCTCTAGCCACGTTCAAGTTCCTTCTTAACAAACAAACAAACAAAAAAAAAAACCACCTTCTGAAGCTGCTTTCATATCTTAAAAGGCTGACTTTCCCTGGTCAAAGCTTTGTCTGTTTTAACAATACATTTCCCAAAGTTTTTTGTTTGACATCACTAGACACATGTTTCAAAGAGCAGAGACTGTCTTGTGTGTTTGCCTGTATAGCACTTGTGTATGTGCTTATGCAATGCTTGTGTGTGTGCTCATATAGTCCTTCAATGTGCATGAATGCTACAGAAATAATAACAGTAGTAAGGTGGAATTAGCATTTGATAACTAGCGATCCTTTCTCCCTCTAAGCTGAATGGGAATCCTCCAATTGCATTGCTCCCAGTGGGAGGTGCTGCAGTTTTTTTAATGGCTAGGGACAGGCAATTCCTTGGAAACATAGAAACATGATGGCAGATAAAGGCCAAATGGCCCATCCAGTCTGCCCAACCGCAGTACCATTATCTGCAAAGTTTGCCTATGCCTCACTGGTAAAACTGTGACAGTGAAACAGCACCCCCCTCCCCCCCACACACACACTGGTAGGATTGTATGTGGAAAATTCCTGCTCAACTTGGAACAGTGCACCTTATACCACTCAGAAGTTTCAAACTTATGCTAATAGAACCCCTTTTGGTGTTTAATATATGATATAAGGTATTTTCAATCAAAGATATCCACTGAGTTAAAGACAGGGTCACATTGTCATTATTAGTGTTCTATCACTAGATGCAATGTGAATTGCATGAGGAAGGATTATCTATACTACAGCATATATAATGGATATACAGTTGATGCTCCTTCAGCATGAAGTAGGATCAATCTGACAGGATAAGTTAGAAAAAAAATGAAAATGTTATGAGAAAAGAGAAAGATAAGAAAATGGAGATTAATAGATAAAAAAAATGTGATTTACATTCCTCTTGCTAATATATTTTATATTAGGTTATAGTCCTCTGCAAAGATATTGACAGAAAGCAGCCAATGTGATCTAAAAGCAATGGAAAAACTAGGGGGAAAAAAATCTTTGATATCAGCAATCTAGATTTTATGTGACACTTTCAGAAGCGTGAATAATGCAGTTGAAAAATTAGAAGTTAGCAAAATAAGACGCAGAAAGATGTGTGAAGGCTCATTGTATGTAATGCTAATGCTGAATTATATACCGCTATATCTCCTACTTAATTCAAAGTGGTTTACAAAAGATTATAAAAATTTCCAAAGGGTGATTAAGAACAAAAATACTGAAAATTATAAATAATATTGCTAAACATCATGGTTTGAGTGAAGCCCATTAATCAAAGAGATAGGTTTTCACTAATTTACAAAATATGCAGTTGGTAGATATAGGTCTAATTACTGTTGAAAGATCATTCCAGATTTTAATACCCAGGTACTGAAAGGTGCATTCCTGATATCTTTTATATTTGACAGATTTTAATGATGGGTATGATACAACTGGGCTCTTGTAAAGTCTCATGGTGCCTACATTATGAAGTAGAAGACAGCTTCCACTTGATGATAAACTTTGGTCAGCCAGCCTTAAAATAATGCAAGCAGATTTGAATTTGATCTAAAAAAAAAAAAAGGGAAGTTTTACATTTTAACATGCCGGATGTTGATTGGGGTATCCCTATTGCAGGGTAATTTATTATATACTTAGATAGTTGTTCATAAACTTCAAGCTCCAATAGCTTAGCAAACCAAGGAATACCAGCTACAGGCTGATAATAGTCAACTTTTGTAAGATAACTTCTTGAAATATGGCTCTTATCAGGAGCTGACTACAAATAATGGGACCCTTTTATCAAGCTGTGCTAGAGGTTTTTAGCGTGAGCAGGCACTGTAAATGGTCGGACGCTCATAGAATTCCTATGAACTTTATAGCACTTACCTCCCTGGCCAGAGCTAAAAACTTAGTGTAGCTTGGTAAAAGTGGTTCATAGACAACAACGCGGAAGACAAAGGCGCGCGCCGACAACTGAGCGCAAGACGGAGGCGCGCCGAAGAAAATTACTGTTTTTAGGGGCTCTGACGGGGGGTTTTGTTGGGGAGCACCCCCAGTCTACTTAATACAAATCGCGCCGGCATTGTGGGGGGTTTGGGGGGTTGTAACCCCCCCCCATTTTACTGTAAACTTAACTTTTTCCCTAAAAACAGGGCAAAAGTGAAGTTTTCAGTAAAATGTGGGGGGTTACAACTCCCCAAACCCCCCACAATGCCCCCACAACGCGGCGCGATCTGTATTAAGTAAAGTGGGGGGTTCCCCTCCCATACCCCCCCCCGTCGGAGCCCTAAAAACAGTAATTTTCTTCAGCGCGTGCCTCCGCGCTGCGCTCAATTGTCTGCTCGCGCCTTTGTCCCGGCGCGCTTTGACCTGACACCGGTAAAAGTGTGTGTGTGAGGGGGAGGATGAGGTGGGGGGGAAAGGGGGCATATGCCTTGTGACAGACTTTGGGACAAAATTAGCCTTTCTTCACTTACCTCTGTAAAATCTCATTACAGAAACTCAAAAAAATCATGCATACTGTGGCAAAATAACACTCAGAATTTAAGAAGTTGGTTGTTGGGACTGAGAACATTTTAGCACCACCTCATAAATGTTAAACTTCTGTATTGGTGTGAATTGAAGGGGAACCCTATTGAAATATCTGACCGTACAACATCTCACACTGTGCTGACTGAATCTCACTATACAGCTACAACTCACTGTACAGTCTTGACCATGGATTTTTTTTTTTTTTTTTTTTTTTTTTTTTTTGAAGTTTAAAATTTTTTATTAAACAAAATGAAAACAGTACACAGGCAGTATGCCAACAGCAAAAATACATTGCCCACATGAAACAACAGAACCCCCCCACCCCCCCCACCGAGTGATACAATATAAGCCTAAAACAAAAGGAAGATGCAAAAGAAAAATAAGAAAAGTTTCAAAGTAGACCTCGCCAGGAGCTATATCGAGACCACTGTCGATGAAACAATCCGCAGGAATCATTATTTAGTGCAGTCAATTTGGACATTAAGTAAATTTGGTCAACCTTATGTAACAGTTCAGTACGAGAAGGCAAAGAGTCCCGCTTCCAATATGTAGCCACTAAAAGTCTGGCTGCCGTAGCAACCAGGGCCACAAAATGATTCTGATCCACATCCAAACTTCCCAAAGGATAGTTAAGTAAAAATGTTTCCATACGCAATAGGATGGGTAAGCGTAACACATCAATCAGCAGTCGTTGAACCATCTTCCAAAAAGGTACAATCTTAGTACAATCCCACCACACATGCCCAAAGGAGCCCAGACACCCACAGTTGCGCCAACAGTGCCCGTTCCCACAGTGATAGAAACGATGCACCTTTTCAGGCGTGAGGTACCACTGAAATAGCATCTTATACCCCTGCTCCACTAAGGGAGATGCCAAGGAGACTCTCAGCAGTGTACCATAAAGACAGTCCCATTGTCGATAATCCAAAGCCCTCCCTAGCAAGAGTTCCCAACGATGTTCATATGTGTGGGCCTGTGGTCGAGTGTATAAAAGAGCCCTATAGAGACGGGAAATAAGGCCCACCCCAGATCCCATCCTAAAAACTTGTAAGAAAGCAGAGTCTGCCCCTTCCCACTCCGGGATCACCCTCTTCACCATAAAATCTCGAAGTTGGACATAGGCGAAAAAGTCAGTTGAGGGGAGATCATATATGGATTGTAAGGCAGCAAAGGGTACCAGTTGTCCACCCACTACCAGCTGACCTAGGACCCTAAGACCCTCCATTTCCCAACGCCGAAAAATCCCAGTATCTTTAGCAGGCAGAAAATCAGGGGCAAATCTAATGGGAGTAGCATAAAAATAGCGCTGACGTGGGAACCAGGCTCGTCGAACCCGGCTCCACGCATGCAAAGTACATTCCATCCCATAAGATGTCTCAGTCTGCAGATCCCGAAGGATATCAAAAGACAGCCAGGGCACTGCTGCCAAAGGGTAAGTAGGTTGTAAGGCCTGTTCTAGTGAGACCCAGCGCTGGGAGGGATATGCCCAATGAAACAGTCCCTGCAATTGGGATGCATAGTAATATGTAGAAAAATCAGGAACACCCATTCCCCCATGTAATCTGTCCCAGTACATACGTTCCCTCCGCACCCTAGGGGGTTTACGTGTCCAGATGTAAGCAAAGGCCCGCCTTTGTAGTCTAAGCAAGAACCGTTTAGGAATTGAGAGAGGTAGGCAGGAGAACAGATACAAAAAACGAGGCAGCACATTCATACGCAAAGCACTAATCCTACCCATCCAAGACAATCTCAATCCCTCCCATCGGTCCAGATCAGCAAATACAGTTCTTAGCAACGGAGGGTAATTCAATTCAAAAAGGTCAGTAAGTCTTCTAGATATACGCACACCAAGGTATCTAATGGATTTAGCCGCCCATCGAAACGAGAACCTAGTACGTAAGTCCGTCACCAATAAGTCCGGAAGGGAAATGTTAAGCAATTCAGATTTTTCGATGTTAATTTTAAAGCCAGCTACCACACCAAATGTAGTCAAAACACGAAGCGCCCCCGTCAGAGAACGAAGTGGGTGGGTCAAGGTAAACAAAATATCATCAGCATACAATAAAATCTTATGCTCTTCACCACCCACCACAATTCCCCGAATGTCAGCAGTCGCACGTATAGAGGCTGCTAAAGGTTCCATGACCAGCGCGAAAATCAGAGGTGACAAAGGGCACCCCTGCCTAGTTCCTCTACGGATCATAAAATTAGCAGTATATCTTCCATTAACTCTTAAACAAGCCTCCGGGGCAGCATATAATAAAGTTACCCAGTGTAGAAAAGCACCCGAAATGCCCATTTTCTTCAAGGCCGCTAACATAAACGGCCAATAAACCCTATCAAAGGCTTTTTCAGCGTCAACTGATAACAGGACTGCCGGAACAGAATTTTGATGGGCCACTCCAATAAGATCTAACACTCTTCGGAGATTATCACCAGGTTGCCTCCCTGAAATAAAACCACATTGATCTCCATGAACTAGGTAAGGCAGAAAACGTTGCAACCGGACTGCCAAAATACGGGTAAACAGCTTATAATCAACTCCTAACAATGAAATAGGGCGGTAAGACCCACAAAGGAGGGGATCTTTCCCAGGTTTAAGAAGAAGGGAGACCGCTGCCTGACGAAACGAATACGGCAGGCAATCCCCCTCCAGAAAAGAATTAAACAATCTAGTCAGAGGATTGACTATATGGGCCTCCATTTTCTTATAAAACAGGGGGGAAAAGCCATCAACACCCGGTGCCTTGGAAGCAGCCAGATGACGTATGGCAGCCACCACCTCAGCGGGTTGAATAGGGGAAGAGAGCCACTCCGCATCAACTTCCGCCAAACAAGGCAAGGTAACGTTAGATAGAAAAGCCTCAATCTCTCCCTCCGTGGATTCAATTTCCGGAGTGTACAGAGTCTGATAGAAGGATAAAAAGGCCTGATGGATGTCCCCATCATCCACACAAAGCTGACCCGAATCATTACGAATCCGAGTTATGGAGTGTTGTGCTTGAGTTTGCTTGATCTGTGCAGCTAACAAGCGGCCTGCCCTACCACCCCATTCAAAAAACTGTTGTTTCCGCCTCTGCAGGGCCCAAGCCATGCCCTCTAAATCAAGTTCTTGCAAATCTCTCCGGCACTCCGTCAACGCAACCCCCCCAGCCACCGACGGGGCTCTCTTGTGAGCATTCTCTAGGCGGCGAAGGCGAAACACTAATTCTAATCTGCGTGCCACTCGACATTGATTTCTGTACGACCCCCTCGAGATACAACAACCCCTAAGGGTAGCTTTAAAACTTTCCCAAAGAATTGCAACATTAATGCCAGCTATGTCATTGAATGCAAAAAATTCCTCGACATCAGTCTCTAAAAGAGTCAAGGTATTGGGATCCTTTAACAAAGAGTCATTCATACGCCACAAGCGACGGCCGCCTCTAACCTGTCCGATCTGTAACTCCAGAGTCAAAGGAGCATGATCTGACCACACCCGGGGCTCAATACTGGAGGCCAGGACTCGAGGCAAAGCAATACGAGGTAGCATCCACATATCAATTCTAGTATATGAATTATGTTTCGACGAATAAAATGTGTAATCTCGCGTGCCTGGATGTAAATAACGCCACACATCTATCAAATCATGCCTACGCAAGAAGCGCAGCAAAGCTCTTCTGTCGCCTCTAGCGTAGCGGATGGATGAATTTGAATTATCCTCCTGAGGATAGCAAGTAAGGTTAAAATCTCCACCCACAAGGAGAGTACCTTCTACATGATCCAACAGTACACGTTCTAGCAGTGTAAAGAAGGCCCCCTGACCAGCGTTTGGGGCATAGACATTCAGCAAACTATACAAGGTTCCATCCAGCTCAGCCTTGACCAATATGTAGCGGCCCTCAACATCCCGCACCACCTCTCTCAACACCACCTGGACACGTTTATGTATTAAGATGCCCACCCCCTGGGTCTTTTTCCGGACCTTATTAGAAGAAAGGAAAACGTGTGGGTAGTTGTGGTGTGTAAGCAATTTCTCATAATGAGATTGAAAATGGGTCTCCTGAATAAATCCAACCGCACTATTCAGGCGGCTCATTTCTTTAAATAACAAGCGTCGTTTTTGTGGAGAATTCAGTCCATGTACATTATAAGATAGCAAAGTGAGTTTATCCATTTGTACCAGAAAAGAAAAAGCACAGCATTACCAAATCAACCATTAGTTCCAAAGCAGCCAAATCAACCAACCCCTGCAATCGTAACCTTAAGAGAAACATTATACAAACACTCTTCCATACAATCATACAAGAAAGCACTCGGTCACCACTTTTCCCAGCACCAACACCCCCCCCTCCCCCCAACCCCCCAACAATACCCCACATGGTCCAGCCACCGAAGCACCTGGAAACCATGGTACAGGAAGTGTAGAGAAACAGTTCACAAAGGGACCCCCAGAACAAGCCCTATAAACAATCTTCGCGACAGATGTCGCTCAGCAATGAGAAGAAAAAAAAAAAAAAAAAAAAAAAAAAAACAGTCACAGCACAAAATTTCTTAATCACAGTGCACAAATATAAATGTTCAAGTGGGTGAGGGGGCAGCTGTCTCCAAAGGGCGACGAGTTGCAGCCGATCTAGCCACTCTCTGCCATCCCAGCCCTCTTCCTGATTTGGGCACAGGAGACCTCTGAGGAAGTGGTGCCATTTCTGAAGCTGCCATCAAACCTGCTTCCACCATTCGAGCCTGAACATCCGCCACAGTTATTGCAGTGTAGGTCTTGCCTGCATGTGTAAAAGCCAGTCCGATGGGATAAATCCATCTATATCGAACACTGCGCTCCTGCAGTATACGGGTGCAGTCTCTATACGTGCGACGGCGGGCCAGGGTTGCTGGAGCTATATCAGGATAGACATCAATGTCCGCTTCTTCCCATTTCACAGTTCCCCCCGAGCGCCTCACCGCCCTAAGCACATGCTCCTTATCCATATAGCGATGGAAACAAGCCACAACATCACGAGGGCGGTTCACATCACGAGGGCCAGGGATGCGGTGTGCCCTATCCAGCAATGGTTTACCCACTTCCACAGGCAAGCCAGCAGTCTCTAGTGCCTGTATACATATATGATCAATCACCTCCATACAGCGAGGGTCAGAAACAGTGTCTGGCACACCCCGAAAGCGAAGGTTGCACCGTCTGGAGCGATTCTCCAGATCCTCCAGCTTAAGGGTGCTCACATCAGCCTTTTCCTCCAGCGCTGCAATCCTGCCTCTCAGCTGTGTTATTTCAGAGCCATGTGCTTCCACTGCAACCTCCGTCTCTCCCACCCGATTTCCGATTTCACCCACCTCTCGCTTTAGCTCAGCAACAACAGCATGGATATCAGCTCGAACTGCAGAGATTTCAGATTTCAGTTCTTGGAACCAACCACGCATCTCCAGCTGTAGAGTCGGCAGCGTTGCATCAGCAGGTGGGCCCTCCGCAGCCGCGGCCGGATCGGGCGCCATTTTAGAGCCAGGTTTAAGAGGCCCATTCGGGATCGGTGAGGAGAACGCTTTAATATCCGTTTGTTTTTTTCGCGTCGCCATCGAGATGTAGCAAGGCAGCTTCACAAACAAGCTGAGGGAGGCAGACAGTGTAGGCACGCGAAATCGCGCGAAGATCGCCAAAAACAGCACGGGGGTCCGCGGAGCTATCGCTCTAGGCTGCCATCAGCCACGATGACGTCACTTCCTCGACCATGGATTTTCTCAGGTTTTTGTGCTGTTATACAGGGACTTCTTTAAGTGCCAAACACTACTAACTCACTCTGAAGTTATTGGCAATTGTATGAGGTTTTCATCTGAATAGAACTGATCCTTGGGAAGCGTTTGGAAGCTATATAGCTGTGAGAAGAAGCCCGGATTTACAGGACCATACCAGATAAGTGACCTCTAGTGCACCTTTAACCCAGCTGTGAGTGTTTCAACTATGCTGCAATGTGTGGTTATACAGGTTGGAGTTTATTTTTATGCCAATGACTGATTTCATACTATCTATGTTTATGACTGTCACTTTATTCTGAGGCTTTTTTTTCCACCTTCTACCATTGCAGATAGATTGTTACTTGCTCTCTCTCTGGTTTTAATCCTTTTCAACAGTAAAGTAGAGTTAGAATTGTATGAGGTTCCCATGCAGCTAATCCTTAGTTCTTTAATCTTAGTGTTACCAACCAGACTCTGTATTTATTGAGCAACTTTCTTTAATAACATGAAATAAAGAATAAACAATCACAATTGATGACTTCAAGGCAGTTCAACTTTCACAGAATCTTCTCATTCTACCAGCTTTCCTATTCAAGCTAGGAGTGTGTCCACACCTTGTGGAAATAACAGTTCTCTAGAAAATCCAAGCTCTGTTAGATTATTAGAAATAAGATCAGAAAACCTGGTAGGAGAACAGTGCTAAACTAATGTTCTCATGCAGCCATGCGGTCTCAAATATGGCAACAGTTCTCTCTCACACTGGAGAAGAAGGGCGTAATTCAGCTTTGTGGATGCAGCCTAACTCTCTGAGAGAAGCAAAGCCCTCTGGGGATTTAAGTCCACAGAGTAC